>NC_064817.1:86534413-86692880 GCF_023721935.1 Panthera uncia
AAAAAAAAAAAAAAAAAAAAACTAGAAAAAGTGAGCAAAATAAACCAAAAGCATATAGAAGAAAGGAATAATAAAGAACAGAAATCAGTGAAATTGAAGACAGAAAATCAACAGATAAAGAATCAGTGAGATTCCATGTGTTTTTTAAAATAAAATCAATAAAATTGATAAACTCACAAAACCAGCAATGATAAACATAGAGAGGATGCCAATTTCCAGTATTAGGGACAACAGAGAGGATTTCTTTAAAAGGATAAAAAAAAGAATATTATGAATAACTTTATGCCACTTAATTTAGCAAACTAGATGAAATGAATGAATTCTTGGAAAGACACAAATTACCAAAGCTCAAAGTAGAAGAGCTAGAGAACCTGAATATTCGTGTATCTTTTAAAGAACTTGAATCTGTAGTTCAAAACTTTGTCACAAAGAGAACTCCAAGGCCAGATGACCTCGCTAGTGAGTTCTATCAAACATTCTACCAAACATTTCAGAAAAATGAAGAGGAGGGATTGCTTCCCAACTACATCGTTGATGTGAGAATGACACTGACATCAGAACCAGATAAAGGTGTTATGAGAACAAAAATAAGTCTACAGACCAACGTCCCTCCTGAACACAGACACAAACATTCTCACTAAAATTTTAGTAAATTAAACCTAAGGATAAATAAAAAGGATAATATTTTGTGAGCAGGTGGGATTTATCCTGAAAGTTAAAGGCTAATTCAAGATTCACAACGTTCCCAATTCAGTCAACCTAATTCACCATATCAGCAAACGGGAGAAGAAAAATCATGTAATTATCACGATAGATGCAGAAAAAGCATTTAACAAAATTCTATATTCATTCGTGACAGAAACTCTCAGCAAAGTAGAAGGAGGGTCTTCCTCAACCTAATAAGGGCATTTTAAAAAAATTTATAGCTAACAGCATACTTTATGGAAAAAGAACACTTTCTCCCTGAGATTGGGAGTTACTCAAGGATGTCCGCTCCAGCACTTTGTGGAGATCCGTGCCAGTGAAATCAGGAAGGGAAAAGAAGGAAAAGGTATGCATATTGGAGAATAAAACATAAAACTGTTCTATTCATAGATATGGCTGTCTACAAAGAAAAATCCCGACGAATCTATTTACAGTTACCAGAAACAGTAAGAAAATTTAACAAGATTACAGAATACAAGGTCAGTATCCAAAAGCTGATTATGCTAATGTATTCTATAATAAATAATTAGAAATTGAAATTTGAGGGGCGCCTGGGTGGTTCAGTCGGATAGGCATCTGACCCTTGATTTCGGCTCAGGTCATGATCTTATGGTTCCTGAGACTCAGCCCCGCATTGGGCGCTATGCTAATAGTGCAGAGCCTGCTTGGGACTCTCTCTCTCCCTCTCTCTGCCCCTTCCCTGCTCATGCTTTCTCTCTCTCTCTCTCTCTCTCTCTCTCAAAAATAAATAAATTCAAAAGGAAAAGAAACTGAAATTTGAAAAAGTATCATTTGCAACAGCTCCCCCAAAACATGGAAATACTGAGCTATAAATCTAACAGGGTATGTGCCAGACCTGTACTCAGGAACCTACAAAACAATCATAAAAGAAACCAAAGAAGGCCTAAAAACCTTGTTTGTGAATTGGAAGTCACAATATTGTGAAGATGTCAATTCCCCACAAAGTGACTTATAGATTCAGTGAAACCCAATACCAAATATTAGCAAGATATTTTGTAAAAATTGGTAATCTAATTCCAAATTTTTTATGGAAAGTTAAAGGAGAATAGCCAAAACAATTCTGACAAAGAAAGATTTGGTCTTCCATCCAAGTACTAACCGGGCCCGACCCTGCTTAGCTTCTGAGATCAGACGAGATTGGGCGCGTTCAGGGTGGTATGGCCGTAGACTGACAAAGAAAGATTTGGGAGGACACATATGATGTCATTTCAAGACTTAATGTAAAATTATGCTTTTTAAGGCAATGTGGTTTTGGCAAAAGATTAGACAAATCAATAGAATAGAATGATGAGTCAAAAAATAGACCCACACTTACGTAGTCAATTGATTTTCAACAAAGGTATAAAGACTGTTCAATGGAGGAACAGTATTTTTTGTCAACAACTGCTGTTGGAACGTTTGGATAGTCATACACAAAACATGAAATAAAATGAATCTATATCTCAGACCACATACAAAAATTAATTCAAGATGGATCACAGATACACCTTAACGTAAACTTTAATATTTTAGAACTCTGGAAGAGAACATTGAAGGCTACCTTTGTGATATTGGGTTAGGCAAAGATTTCTGAGATATGACACCAAAACTATAATCCATAAAAGAAATATTACAAAAAATTACCTCATCAAAATTAAGCACTTGTGTCTCTGAAAGAGTGTTAAGAGAATTAAAAAAAAAAATGCCATGGGCTGAGAGAAATTATTTGCAAATCGCATTTCTGGTAAAAGCTTTATATATAAAGAAATCTCAAAATTTAAGAATAAGGAAACAAGTTTTACAATTTAGGAGCATCTGGGTGGCTCAGTCGGTTAAGCGTCCAACCCTTGATTTTGGCTCAAGTCATGATCTCACAGTCATGAGATCGAGCCACACATCAGGCTCCGAGCTGAGTGTGAAGCCTGCTTAATATTCTCTCTCTTTCTCTCTCTTTCTCTCTCTCTCTCTCTCTCTCTCTCTCCTTCTGCCCCTCCCCCATGTGCTCCCTGTCTCTCTCTCAAAAATAAAATAAAATAAATTAAAATAAAATAAAATAAAATAGGAATACAATTTGAACAGACACTTTACCAAAGAAGATATACCGATATCAAACACATAATGAATCAGCAGGGAAATGCAAATTGAAACCATAATTACATATCACTACTCACCTAACTCAAAAAAACCTAACCATACTAAGTGCTAGTGAGGATGTAAAGCAACTGTAAAGCAACTCCTCATACTTTGCTGGTGGAAATGCAAAATAGTACAGCCACCCTGGAAAAACAACTTGTCAGTTTCTTATAAAGTTTAACCTACACTTACTGTATATATAAGCCAACAATCCCATTCCTAGGCACTTTCCTTGGTGAAATAAAAATGTATAGTCAAACAAAAACCTGTACATAAATGTTTAGAATGACTCTATTCATTGTCAACAAAACCTGAAAGCAACTCACGTGTCCTTTAACTGATAAATCTGTAAACATCCAAATAATGGACTATCAGTCAGCAATAAAAAGAAATGAATGTCTGAGGCATACAAACATAGATGAATCTCAAAAGCATTATGCTAAATTAATAAAGCCAGACTCAAAGTCCATGTATGGTATGATTCCAGTTATCTTCATTCCAGAAAAGGCAAAACAATAGGGAAAGAAAGCAGATCCAGTTACCAAGGACCAGGGTGGGGTAAGAACTTTAACTACAAAGGGACACAGAGTAAATCTGTTGGGTGATTGAGCCATTTTTATCTTGACTCTGATGGTGACATCATGGCAGAATACTTTTGTCAAAACACAAAACGGTACCCTAGAAAAAGGGTGAATTCTGTTGCATGTAAATTACACCTAAATAAAACAATAAAAAGAAATATAGAGAGGAAAGAAAAATCACATAGAATTCTGCTACCAGAAGATTACCACGTTTACTATTCTATAATGCTACAATGTCACTCTCATTTTTTCTTTATTTTTTTTTAATCAATAGACTTCTTTTTTTCGAGCAGTTTTAGGTTTACAAAAAAACTGAGCAGAAAGCACAGAGTTCCCATGTATCCGCTCTTGACCTCACCCTAGCTTCCCGTTACTGCCATCTTATGTTAAGTGTAATGCATTTGTAATGAAAATTGTAATGCACTTGTAATGCATTAATTACAATTAATGAACCAATAGTGATATATTAACTAAAGCACATGGTTTACCGAAGGATGCACTTTGTTTTGCATAGTTGTATGAGTTACGGCAAATGTATAATGATATATATCCACCTTTATATAGTATCACACAGAATAGTTTCAGAGCCCTAAATAGGTCCTGAATTCTGCCTGTTCATCTCTTCCCTCCTCTGTCTCCCCAACTCCTGAAAATCATTGATCTTTTTACTGTCTTTTTAGTTTTGTCTTTTCAAGATGCCATACGGTCGGAATCATAAGGTGTGAAGGCTTTTTAAACTTGCTCCTTTCACTTAGAAATATGCATTTAAGGTTCCTCCATGGTTTTTCATTGCTTGACAGCCCACTTATTTTGTCACTAAATAATATTCCATTGTGAGGATGTACAGCTTACTTATCAACCCACCTACAGAAGGACATCTTGGTTGCTTCCAATTATTGGAAATCGTGAATAAAAGTGCTAGAAACACTTGTGAGCAGGTTTTGTGTGGAGATGTTTGCAGTTCATTTGGATAATGCCTAGGAGGATGGCTGCTGGATCACATAGTAAGGTGATGTTTAGCTTGGCAGGAAACTTTCAAACTGTCTTCCAAAGTGACTATACCATTTTGCATTCCCACAAGCAGTGAAAGAGAGTTCCTGTTGCTCCACATCCTCACCACTATTTGGTGGTGTCTATTTCGTGTAATAACCGTTCTAATAGGTGTGTGGTGGTGTCTAATTGGTTAATTTGCAATTCCCTAATGACATATGATGTGGAGCATTTTTTCATATACTTATTTGCCACCCATATATCTTTTTTGGTGAGGTGTTTGTTTAGCTCCTTGGCCTTTAATTGGGTTGGTCATTTTCTTTTTTTTTTTTTCTTTTCTTTTCCTTTCTTTTCTTTTCTTTTCTTTTTCCTTTTCGTGAGATTTAAGAGTTCTTTGCATGTTTTGGACACAAGCCCTCTATCAGATAAGTGTTTTGCAAATATTTTCCCTCAGTCTGTGGCTTGTCTTTTCACTTGCTCAACAGTGTCTTTTGCAAAGCAGAATGTTTTACTTTTAATGAAATCCAATTTATCAATTTTTTTTTCTTTCATGGAGCTTGCTTTTGGTGTTATATCTAAAAGCTCACTACCAAATCCAAGGTCACCTAGAGTTTCTCCTATGTTACCTTTTAGAAGTTTTATACTTTTGTATTTAAAAAAAGGGTTTTTTTTTACATTTTATTTTTGAGAGAGAGAGACAGACAGAGAGCACACACAAGTGAGGGAGGGGCAGAGAGAGAGGGAGACACAGAATCCGAAGCAGGCTCCAGGCTCTGAGCTGTCAGCACAGAGCCCAACGCGGGGCTCGAACTCACAAACTGTGAGATCATGACCTGAGCTAAAGTTGGACGATCAACCGACTGAGCCACCCAGGCACCCCTGTATTTTGTATTCAGACCTTTGATCCATTTCAAGTTATTTTTGTGAAAGGTTTAAGGTCAGGGTCTACATTCTTTTTGTTTGTTTTGTTTTGCTTTGTTTTGTTTTTTGCATGTGGATGTCTTGTGGTTCTGGCACCATTTGGTGAAAAGATTATCCTTTTTCCAATAAAATTTCATTATTCCTTTTGTCATAGATCACTATATTTGTGTGGGTCTATTTCGGGGCTCTATATTATGTTCCACTGATTTGTCTCTTCTTTCAATAACACCACACTGTCTTGATTAATGTAGCTCTACAGCATGTCTTCAAGTTGGGTAATGTCAGTCCTCCAACTTTACTGTTCGTCAATGTTGTGCTCAAAATTCTGAGTCTTTTGTCTCTTCGTGAAAACATTAGAATCACTTTGTTTATTTCCAAAAAATAAATTGCTGGAATTTTGATTGGTATTATATTGAATCTATTGTTCAAGTTGGGGAGACCTGCTATCTTGACAATATTGGGTCTTCCTATCCATTCACATGGAATATCTTTCCATTTATTTGATTTCTTCCCTGAGAATTTTGTAGTTTTTGTCACAGAGATCTTGTGCACATTTTCCTAGATTTATATCTAAGTATTTTGGTTTTTTTGGTGCTAATGTAAGTGGCATTGTCTTTAATTACAAATTCCAGTTGTTCATTGCTAGCAGAGAGTCAAGCAATGGACTTTTTAATTAAGTCCAGGAGGGTTTTTTATTGACTTTTTAGGACTTTTTGCATATATAATTATGTCATCTCTGAACAAAGGTAGTTTTATTTCTTCTGTGGACAAAGGTAGTTTTATTTCTTTCTTCCAACCCTTTATATGCTTTGTTTCCATTTTTCATCTTATTGCATTAGCTATGAGTTCAAGTACAATGTTGAATTGGAGTGGTGAGAAAAGACATCATTGCCTTGTGCCTGACCTTAGGGGAAAAGCAGTGACGTTAACTATAGATTTTCTGGTAGATGTTCTTTATGAAGTTGAAGAAATTCTCCTCTATTCCTGGTTTGCTGGATAGCACTGGATTTTATCAAATGCTTTTTATGCATCTATTGATATAATCATGGGATTTATCTTCTTTAGCCTGTTGATGTGATGGATTACATTAATTGATTCTGAATGCTGGAACAGCCTTACATTCCTGGAATAAATTCCATAAATTGTGCACTTTTCCTACATTGTTAGCCTCAATTCGCTAATATTTTGTTAAGAATATTTACATAAGAGATACTGACCTGTGGTTTTCCTTTCTTGTAACATCTCTTCCTGGGTTTGGTATTAGGGTAATGATGGCCTCATAGAATGAGTTACATAAAGTGTTCCTTCTGCTTCTATCTTCTAAGACACACTGCAGAGTGTTGGCATTATTTTTTCCCTAAATGTTTGGTCAAGTTCACCAGTTCATCATCTGGGCTTGGTGCTTTCTGTTTGGGGAGATTATGAACTATTGATTTAATTTCTTTAATAGATATAAGCTATTCAGGCTACTTCTTCTTGTATGAGTTTTGTTAAATGTATCTTCCAAGGAATTGGTTCATAGTTTCTAAGTTATTAAATTTGTGGACACAGAGTTGTTCATTATAATCCTTTATTATCCTTTGGATGACCATGGATTAATAGTGGTGATGGCCTTTCTTTTATTTCTGGTATTAGTGATTTATGTCTTATCTCTTTTTTTTTTCTTAATTAACCTGCCTATATGTTTACTATATGAATCTCTTCAAAGAAGAAGTTTTGGTTTCATTGATTTTTCTCTATTGTTTCCCTGGTTTCATTTTCATTGATTTCTGCTTTATTTTTTTTAATTTATTTCCTTCTACTTACTTTGAATTTGATTTACTCCAATTTTCCTAGTTTCCTAAGGTGAAGCTCAGATTGTTGACATTAGATCTTTCTTTTTTTCTAATATACTAATTCTATGCTATAAATTCCCCCTAAGCACTGCTTTTGCTGCATGCTGTGAATTCTGATTAAGTTCTATTTTTTTCCAAAGAATTCAAAATATTTTTAAATTTCTATTGAGATTTCTTTGACCCATGTGCTATTTGGAGCTGTATTATTTAATCTCTAAATATTTAGGGATTTTATAGCTATCATTCTGTTATTGAGTTCTAGCTTAATTCCCGTATGGTCTGAGAGGATACTTTGTATAATGTCTATTACTTTTAACAGACATTGGTGGATGGTCCACAAGAGTTTGAGAAAAATGTGTATTCTACTGTTGAGTGAAATACTGTGTAGAACTCAATTAGATCTGGTTGATTGATGGTGCTGTTCAGTTTAATTATATCCTTATTTTCTGTCTTCTGTAACTTTTAATTATTAATAGGGAGTCCAACTATCACAGTGGATTTGTCTGTTTCTCCTTGCAGCTCTAAAAGTTTTTACCTCACATATTTTGATGCCCTGTTAGGTGCATATAACATACATCCTTGCCTTGAATGTCTGCTTTGTCTTAAATTAACATAGCTACTCCCACTTTCTTTGATTAGTGTCAGCATGCTACAGCTTTCACCATCTCTTTACTTTTAATCGACATGTACCTTTATATTTAAAGTGGGTTTCTTGTAGAAAACATATAGTTGGGACATGTTTTGTTTTTTTTTTATCTACTGTTACTCTCTTTTACTTGATGCATATAGACCATTCACATTTAAAGTGATTGTTGACACAGCTGGATTCAGATTGACCATATCTGTAATTATTTTCTATTCATTGACCTTGATTTTCTCTTTTGTGTGAGTGTGTGTTCCACTCTTTTTTTTTTTTGCCTTCGATAGCTTTAATTGAGCATTTTCTACTCTTCCATTTTCTCCCTTCTCTCAGCATATCAATTATACTTATTTTGAAAAAATTTTTGGTGGTAGAGCTTGAGTTTTCAATACACATTTCCAATTAATCTAAATCCATAAAACACTATATTACTTCTCAGATAGTGCGTGTACCTTACAGCAAAGTACTCTTTTCTTCTCTCCCATCCTTTATAAGATTGTTGTTATTCATTTTACTTTTTCATCAGCTATAATCATTCAATACATTGTTGTTATTATTATTTTGAACAATTTTTTTCTTAGACAATTCAGAATATGAAAAATAAAAGATTTTATTTTACCTTAATTTATTTCTTCTCTAATGCTCTTCCTCTCTTTATGGAAATGATCCCAGCTTCTGGTCTATATCATTTTCCTTCTTTCTGAAGAATTTCTTTTAACATTTAGGCAGGTGACAAATTCCTCCCATTTTTGCCTGAGAAAATCTCTTTCTCTTTCACTTTTGAGGGATAATTTTGTTGGACACAGAATTCTAGGTTCTAGGTTGGTGGGGGTTTCTTTCAATAATTTATTTCACTTTCTTCCTTGCATGGTTTCTGAACAGAAATTGAATGTAATTATTATCTTTGTTTCTCTACAGGTAATGTATTTTTCCTCCAGACTCTTTCAAGACGTTCTCTTTGTTTTTGATTTCCTACAGTTTGAATATGATATGCCTAGGTGTAGATCTTTTCATATTTTTCTTGTTTTGTGTTCTCTGAGTTTCCTGGATCTGTGCTATAGTGTCTGTCATTAATTTTGGAAAATTCTCAGCCATTATTACTTCAAATATTTCTTTTGTTCATTCGTTTCCTCTCCTTCTGGTATTCTTGTTACACATATGTTAAGCCTTCTGTGATTTTTTTCTCAGTTCCTGGATATTCTGTTGCGTTTTTCTTCATTTTTTCCCTTTTATTTCAGTTTGGGAAGTTTCTATCGGAATATCTTTAGCTCACTGATTCTTTCCTCCATCATGTCCAGTCTACTAGATGAGCCCATCAAAGGCATTCTTCATTTCTTATGGTGTTTCTGATTTCTCACATTTCCTTTGCATTCTTTCTTAAGAATTTCCATCTCTTTGTTTCCATTCCCCTTATATTTTTGCATATTAGCCACATTCCCCATTAGAGTCTAAAGCAGTTACTCGAAAGTTGCTCACAGTTACTCGAAATTCCCAGTCTGATAATTCCAAAACACCTTCTATTACAGAGTCTGGTTCTGATGTTTGATTTGTGTCTTTAGACTGTGGTTGTTTTGTTTGTTTGGGTGTTTTTTTTTTTTTTGGTTTGGGTTTTTTGTTTGTTTGTTTGTTTTCGCCTTTTAGCATGACTTTTACTTTTTTGTTGAAAGTCAGACATGATGTATTGGATAAAAGAAACTCAGGTAGATATGCCTTCAGCATGAGGTTTTTTGTTAATCTAGCTAGGAATTAGGTCATGTTCATTCTTTGTCATAGCTGGGATGTCAGAGGTAAAATTTGCTCTAATGTCCTTGTTTATTTCCCTTCTGTTGTCTTGGGCTTCCCTAGATACTCTTTCTTAAATAATGTTTGAGGTGTGCAGTTCTTTCAGCTGTAATTGCCTGTTATTATACAAGGGCCCCAACTGATATGGTGGTAAATTGTGGCAGGGGTTGGAGAGAGAAGCATTCTATAATTATATGCTTAGTTCTCAGTATTTTAGTGAGCCTGTGTCTCTGAGCTGTGACCTTCAAAATTGCGAGTTAGGTTTGTTCTCCCCCACCAGTGTAGATAAGACAGGAAGGCTAGTGGATTGGGTATTTTCCTTCTCCCCACTGGTTAGGCTCTGACAAAATGCAAATCAGTTAGGCTCTGGTAAAATCATTTCCCTTGAGGGCAAGTCTTAATTAACGAGAACAAAGAGCTTTGGACTTATTTCAGAATGGTTACTTTTTCCCTCCTGTGCCTGCAGCACTAAAGAATTTTTCTCCAGTCTTCACCCTGAGACCCTGATGGGGCTCCTGGGGGTGAAACTCACAAAAATAAGTTTTTCTCTCAAGCTAGTACATACTCCATCTCCAGCAATTAGTCAATTACTCTTGCTCCTACCAGGATCCAGCAGTGGTGATTACATTCACCAGGCTTTCAGATTTCAGAGTAAAAAGCATAGGGCAGTTTGCCCTGTGACCTCAATTTTCTAACTGATTTAAGAGGAGTCATTCCTTCAGCTTTTTTCTTGTGACAATGGGGGTGACAACTTCTAAGCTCTTTACATGTCAGACCAGAAACTAGAAGTTCTTTCCAGTGTTTTTCTATGCATTGTTTGTATAAAGGTTTTATCAGAAAATTAATAGCACAAACGTTTTGTAAACTACATTCTAAAATTAACATACCATGAATATTTTGGGGCCACTAAATATTTCCCTTATACTTCATGCTTGGTGACTGGATTCTACACCAACACAGCTGAACTACAACTTATCAACCAATCCCCTATTTGGGGGGATTAGGCTGTTTCCTTTTCTTTTAATTAAAACAAATTCTTAGTATGTAAACTTTTGGGGGTGCTTGGGTGGTTCAGTCGGTTGAGCGTCCGACTTCGGCTCAGGTCATGATCTCACAGTTGACGGGTTCGAGCCCCGCGTCGGGCTCTGTGCTGACAGCTCAGAGCCTGGAGCCTGTTTCAGATTCTGTGTCTCTCTCTCTCTGCCCCTCCCCTGTTCACGCTCTGTCTCTGTCTCAAGAATAAATAAACATTTAAAAAAATTTACAAAAAAAACCCTTTTGTATGCAACAATGGTTATTTTTCTTAATATAAATTTTTAGAAGTAGATTTATTGGGTCAAAGGTTTTGAATGCATTCAAATTCTTGACCTGTAGTGTTTCACTGCCATTCAGAAAACTTATGCTAATTTACCTTCACATCAGCAGAAGGTGAGAATGCACAACACTGGATCATTTAATTATTTAAAACTTTGCCAATTTGGACACTTGGGCTCCTTCCATAATTTGGCTATTGTAAATAATTCTGAAATAAACATATGGGTGCAGGTACCCCTTTGAATTACTGTTTTTGTATTTTGGGAGCAACTACCCAGTAGTGTGATTACTGGATTGTTGGGTAGTTCTATTTTTAGCTTTTTGATGAACCTCTGTATTATTTTCCACAGTGGCTGCACCAGTTTGCATTTCCACCAACAACACATAACACACGAGGGTTCCTTTTACTCCACATCCTCACCAACACTTGTTGTTTCTGGTATTCTGTTTTTGAATGTTTATATGTATTTATTTTGAGAGAGAGAGAGAGCTCGGGGAAGGGGACAGAGGGAGAGAGACAGAATCCCAAGCAGGCTCCACACTCAGTGAGGAGTCCAACACGGGGCTCAATCTCATGACTGCGAGATTATGACCTGAGTGGGAATCAAGAGTCAGATACCCAACCAACTGCGCCACCCAGGTGCCCCATCTTTTTGTGTGTATGTCTGTGTGTGTGTGTGTGTGTGTGTGTGTGTGTGTGTGGTGTTCTTGATTTTAGCCATTCTAACAGGTATGAAGTGATATTGGAGTTGTGGTTTGCATTTCCCTGTTGATCTGCTGATGAGTGATGCTGAGCATCTTTTCGAGTGTCTGTTGGTCATAAGGATGTCTTCTTTGGAGAAATGTCTGCTTGTGTCTTCTGCCCATTTTTAAATTGGATTATTTGTTTTCTGGGTATATTTCAGATACTAACCCTTTATCAGATATGCCATTTGCAAATATCTTCCCCCATTCAGTAGGTTGCATTTTAGTTTTGTTGATTGTTTCCTTCACTGTACAGAAGATTTTTATTTTGATGTAGTCCCAATAGTTTGTAACATATATATATACATATATATAATATTCTGATATATTATATATATATATATATATATATATATATATATATATATATAAAATATATCAGAATATTACTTAGCCATAAAAAAGAATGAAATTTTGCCATTTGCAATGACATAGATGGAGCTGGAGATTATAATGCTAAGTGAAGTCAGTCAGAGAAAGACAAATACCACATGATTTCACTCACATGTGGAATTTAAGAAACAAATGAGCAAAGGGAAAAAAAGAGAGTCAAACCAAGAAACAGACTCTTAACTATAGAGAACAAACTGATGGTTACCAGAGGGTGGGGGGTGGGGGATGGGTGAAATATGTGATGAGGATTAAAGAGTACACTTATTATGATGAGCACTGAGTAATGTATAGAATTGCTGAATCACTATATTGCACACCTGAAACTAATATAACACTGTAAGTTAATTATACTGGAATTAAAATTAAAAATTCTGGGGCGCCTGGGTGGCTCAGTGCGTTGAGCATCCTACATGTCATGATCTCACCGTTCGTGAGTTTGAGCCCCACATCAGGCTCTGTGCTGACAGCTCAGGGCCTGGAGCCTGCTTCAGATTCTGTGTCTCCCTCTCTCTGCCCCTCCCCTGCTCATGCTGTGTCTCTCTCTCAGAAATAAATATTAAAAAAATTTAGAAAAATAAAATAAAACTGCCAATTTGGTAGTGAAAAACAGAACCAATATTTCTTTCTTTATCAGGAAGGCTGAATATATATTCACTTTTAATAAGTATTTTTATTTTCTCTTTTGTGATATTACTATTATTGTTAGCATTGTTATATTAATCTACATTTATCAGCTAAGAGTAGGTGTTCAAAACCATTTATTAACTGAAAGAACCCAGAAAATCAAAATTACTTTTTAGGCAGAACTTGGGTGTTTTTCAGCCAAGTCTTGGAAATATGATTTTCTTGCTATAGACACAAATTAATGACTCGATCTACAATATTCTAAAATGGAGTAGGAAATACTTTAAATATTTTAACAATCCCAGCATCTTTAACCAATAACAAATGATCATGAATTTCCCAAAACAAACATCCAAATGAGGCACTGTTAGCTACCTTCCACATGTGGGTGAGAGGTGATTGTTTCTCTATAATAAATTTATAGTCTCACTCTCCAACCCCTGATTTGCATCTCACATATACAACTTATCTAGACACTTCACAAAGATCCTGGGTATACACTTAGAGACAAATCCATTGAGGCGCCTGGGTGGCTCAGCTGGTTAAACATCCAGCTCTTGGTTTCCACTCAGGTCATGATCTCATGGTTCATGGGTTTGAGCCCCACATCAGACTCTGTGCTGACAGTGTGGAGCCTGCTTGGGATTCTCTCTGTCCCCCTCTCTCTGCTCCTCCCCCACTCGTGCTCGCTCTCTCTCTCTCTCAAAAATAAATAAATTTTATTTTTTTTTAAAAAAAGGAAAAAAAGCAGCAAATACGTGAAGGGGGGCCATTTAAGGGGCATTATTAGGCTAGCATAAATAGTCCTGCTTGTATTGGTCTGCAGCCACTAACATGTAAATGGAGGGAAGCTAGAAATTACTTTGTTGAGTTAAATCCACACTGCAAAGTAAGCTGGAACCTTGTGTCTGATGCATTTGATTCTGGATTATTTCACTCAGTTGAATTAGATCGCTCAGAGGTTGACATTAAAACCTACCTACTTCCAATATGAAATTGGTTGGGTGATTGACTCCCTGCTAGTTGGGGGAAAAAAATGGGACAAATAAAAGATAAAGATCCCTGAAAGAGTAAGCAACCACTAAAATAAGCCAAGCTATCAAAGTGTGGGTTTCAAGTGTATTTACATATTTTTAAAACTCACAGCCAAATTATGAAAATTTTTTAATTTGTAGGAAAGTCTGTTTCCAAAGGAACAGTATATACTTACCCCACAAGGAGGGTATTCTTTACATATCACTATTAAGCAAATTGACATCTCATTTATGAAATATCTTTAAGGTACATTATTTCACAGACAGTATTATAAAGTGGATCCTTTCAATATATTAGAGCTCACCATATTCATGAAATCCATAGATCAACCAAAAATAACCTGTTTCAGTCAAGACTCCATTTCCCCCCAGATTCAGTCTCTGAAGAGTGTTGCTCGACAAAGTGTGAAATCTGAATGATCTGAATTTTCCTGCTCTAAATGTGGCTCAGTCTAAGAGGTAGCTGATAAGTGTAAAAAGCAGCCAGGGAACCTTGTCCTAAGTGGCAGAGCCAGATGAAAATGGTGATAACAGTAATAACAAAATCAGTATTGGTTGAGCTAATATTCGTTGAGCACTTTTCCTATAAAAGCCCAGCTCTGTTCTAAAGGTTTTACATATACGAATTCACTAAATTCCCACAACAACCCCATGAGGTAGTTTCCATTATTACTCCCATTTTACAGATAAGGAATCTGAGGCACAGGGAGATATGGTAACTTACCCACGTTGACATGATTAGTCAGGGTATGGAGCTGGGATTCAAACCTAATTAGTCTGGCTTCAGACCCAAGGACTGTAACCACGGTAGGACTCTGCCTTTCCAGTAACATAGTTGTAAGGTACGGGTCACCCACTCTTAGAAATTGGAAAATAAAGGGCTTCCACACATTCTTGCCTAACACTTTCTCAAATTACCCTTCCACTAAACCTTTGAAACATCTTTGATCACCTTTGAAAGAATCAGATGTTGTCCATAGTAAAGTCAAGTCATAACGAAATAGACTGTAGAAACTGGTACAGCTGGCTGACTTTATTATGCATTTTTTGTATCTATCGCAGTGCTAAAGGCATGATGTATAAAATAGCACCCATGCTTGTTTTGTCTTTTAGATCCCACATGTAAGTGAATCCACATGGTATTTGTCTTTCTCTGTCTGCCTTGTTTCATTTAGCATAACACCCTGTAGGCCCATCCATGTTGTCGCAAATGGCGAGATCTCATTCTTTTTTATGGCTGAGTAATATTCCTTGGTGTGTGTGTGTGTGTGTGTGTGTGTGTGTGTGTGTGTGTTCTACATCTTCTTTATCCATTCATCTACACTTGGGTTGTTTCCATATCTTGGCTATTGTAAATAGTGCTGTGATACACAGAGAAGTACATATTTTTTTTTTGAATGAGTTTTCATCTTCTTTGGGTAAACACCCAGTAGTGGAATTACGGGACCATGTGGTAATTCTATCTTTAATTTTTTGAGGAATCTCTATACTGTTTTCCACAGTGGTTGTTGAATCAGTATGTTGTACACGAGGAACAAATATAACATTGTATGCTAATTATACTTCAATAATTTGTAAAATGTGTTTACAAGGCAAAAAAAAAATAGTACCCATGCTGCTAAGGGGTTTGAAATCTAGTTGGGAAGATAGATTAGCCCAGGGGAAAGTTCTTTTTCATCCTCTTTAAACCTCATAATACTCACATGGCATTTCTTCCATATGACGGTACCAGTGTCTTACAAACTATGCTTCTTGATGAAAATATCTTTCTCAAACACTAACTTCTGATTGAAACCTGGTCTTAACTGCAAACATAATAGTGTTTCATCAGGGTCATTGTTCCTATTATCTGAGCAATATAGGATTTGGCCAATTATGCCCCAGATAGAAACCAACAAACACGTGGAAGGAGCAAATTCAGGAACTGGAGGCAGACAAGGAGTTGAGCAGTAATGCCGCTGGAGTCACTAAACAAAGCTTCTGCAATTACCAGCACTGATTTTTTTTTTCAAGCACAGAACAAAAGTAAACCCTGTAAGTTCGAAGACCTGTTTTACCATGGGTGTCTAGGATTGAGCGGCTGGCACCATTACAGTTGATTTCTCAAGGAGTATGCCGAACAGTTATCAATCTTAAGAAGTGATGATAAAAGTCAATTTCAGCGCATGCTCCTAAGTCTAAACTTTTCCAAAGTTTTTGGCATTCCCCAGGGGGAAATCCAACGAGTTGTGCAGCATAACTGAACACACCTCAAGTCCCAGTAGATCATCTTGGACAAGACGCACACGTGAGCTGATTTTATTAAAACGATGATGACTCACTAACTTCTAGAAGATACAGGCAAGTACAGTAAGCTTATCACTAGCCAGTAGCTGACAGATACCAGCTGGACAATACATGACTTCCCACTGACTAGTGGTATCTGCGAGGAGAACTTGGTCCCAAAGGAACTGCAGCTAACGTTTGAGTTGGACCTTCAACCTGCAGCATCATAGCTATTTTTCAGATGGTTTGGCTGGCCCTCATCCCTGCTACTTTTGGGGCCCCTGTTCACAGAAACAATGATAAAAAGTAGACAACAGAGATGTGCCACTATGCCATTGACGTTTTGCCCAACCATTGCTGTCTAGCGCCCAGGACTAGGTCAAAAGGGCAATAACTTCATCACCAATCTAAAAGCAAGAAAACATTCTTAAGAACTGTTTTTGATAAGAGCTATTACTCTAGACACATCATCATGCAAGTATTCCAATAATATTTATTTTATTATAACACATACAGTCAGTGTAAAGAGAGATGAATCTCTGCTGTTTGTTATAGGAGCAGACAAGTCAAGTAAACAGATTCCTTTTTAATTATTTTGTTAAAGGCTACTCTACACTGTAATAAGGCCGAAAAAATAAAGGAAGAAATATTTCTTTCATTTATTAGACGTGAGGCAGAATGCAAGAAGGGCAAGACAAGATATAGTAGCTACAGGAAATAAAAAAGTCTCCTATTTCTCTGGCAATTGGGTTTCTGGAATTGAAGTCTCTATGAGATTTCCTCAGGGTTTTAAGAATTCATTTCCAGGTTATGGAGGCCAGTGAAAAAGAAAAGCCAGGAAGAAGGCAAATTCTCCATCCTATATATACAGCTTATTCCTGTGTATCTGGGGTTAATTACCCTATTCCTACTTGTCAGATCATTTTCCCAAAATTAATTCAAATGCATATCTATCGAGCAGCCTGTGCCCATCATGGCCCTCCCACTATCTGCCTTGGGGCATTTCAATTGTCTGCCAGCAGGTGGGTAAGCTCATGAGAAGAAAAGAGCTTATATTTCAAGAGGTTTGACCGTGAGTAAGACCACACCATTGGCTACGATAAGAACTGGAGATACTCCATGAAATCTCGATTTCTTGTTCTCTTCTAGGCTCCCATTAGCATGGATAACTGGGAGTTGATGGTATTCTCATTAGTCCCTACTATAAGGCCACGTGGAGACCCTTTTACACAGAAAAGCTGCTTGGCCCAGTAAAACCTGACCTGAATATTTTTCCGGCAAAAATCATCTCTTACATGTCCTCTGGCCCAGGACTTTGGGTAAAAATCAAAGCTCTTGTTTTTTCTTCCTATCAGCACCTCAGCGGCACAAGTGTCTGCTAAAGGAGGTTTGCTTTCTATTTGGTCAAGAATTCAAGATGTGTGCTCTTGAACTCGTCACAACAGAATCGATTCTGCATGCCCTGCCACAGACAGATATCTCAAACGCCCAGCTTTCTTCTTCAAACGAATGGGATATATCACCATTACAGGTGCATTTTAGAGAATCAGATGTGAAGTGACATAATGAACCAAACTGGTTCCAAGGCAGGGCTTCGTTTTGTAAAATAACATGTATGTATGAAAATACACACATATAGCTGAGCATTAAAAAAAAGACTTGGGGTGCCTGGGTGGCGCAGTCGGTTAAGTGTCCGACTTTGGCTCAGGTCATGATCTCTTGGTTTGTGAGTTCGAGCCCCGCATCGGGCTCTGTCTGTGCTGAAAGCTCAGAGCCTAGAGCCTGCTTCAGATTCTCTCTCTCTCTGTCTCTCTCTCTCTCTCTCTGCCCCTCCCCCACTTGTGCTCTGTCTCTATCAAAAATAAAATTTAAAAAAAGCATTGTGGGAAAATGCTCTAAAAAAAAAAAAGACTAGAAGAGTATATACCAATTAGCTATTTCCTTACACGCTGAGACTACCAGTGACTTTTGTTTTATTTTTATGTGTCTTCTGAATGTTTAACAATGAGAGCCTGGGTGGCTGATTCGGTTTAGCGTCCGACTTTGGCTCTGGTCATGATCTCGAGGTTCATGGGTTCAAGCCCCACGTCAGGCTCTGTGCTGACATCTCAGAGCCCGGAGCCTGCTTCGGGTTCTGTGTCCCCCTCTCTGTCTGCCCCTCCCCAGCTCACACTCTGTCTCTTAAAAATAAACAATAAAAAAATTTAATGAATGTTAACAATGAGAATCTATTTTATTTTCTTATTTTTCAGAGGTGACTTAGCTTTTTTTGAGCAACTATTTTAAAATCAGTGGGGCGCCTGGGTGGCTCAGTCGGTTAAGCGTCCAACTTCAGCTCAGGTCACGATCTCACGGTCCGTGAGTTCGAGCCCCGCGTCGGGCTCTGGGCTGATGGCTCAGAGCCTGGAGCCTGCTTCCGATTCTGTGTCTCCCTCTCTCTCTGCCCCTCCCCCGTTCATGCTCTGTCTCTCTCTGTCTCAAAAATAAATAAACGTTAAAAAAAATTTTTAAAAATAAAATAAAAAAAAAATAAAATCAGAAAAAAATCACGTTAATATAAAGCTTGCTTAGGGCGCCTTGTAATTGACAATTTAGTCTACGTACGTCCAGATCATCCAAAGTTAAAAGTGTCTGGACCACATTGCCTTAGCACTTACAGAAAGACCTTTACTGAGTTATAATTTACTAGTTGCCCTCTTCCTTTACAGAGAGTCAATGAAGAAAGGCCATTCTTTCTTCTCTGAAACCAAGGTTACAGACGGAATCCTTGTACTATCCAAATGTGCTTTATTCAAACATCCCATGATCAATACTGCCTGAGTGGGTGGGAGGTGGGAATAATCACTGTAGATGAAACTGTAATTTTTCTGTTGCCAACAGCCCCCAAACCCCTCTTTTTATCTTTCCAGAAGCACAAGCCAAATTTAGAGTGTGAATACTCTAATGTACCAAACCAGGTGTTAAAAACATCTACTCTTCCTACATTCTTCAAAAGGGCTCTATTTTATTTCATCTTTAAAAATGTTAGCTTTGCAACTATGCTTTCATACATAACTTGCATCTAACCTTTTTAGATGCAGGCAGGTTATAAATCTTAAACAAATAGTATTCTTTGCAATGGCTCTGCGACAATGATAAAACTCCAGGTGTGTTCCAAGCACCTAAAAACCCAGAGCCCTGTTCTCCCTTGTCCCACCTCCTCAGTGCCTATCCTGGTGTCCTTTACTCTGCCGTCCAGAAAGCAAGAATCCTCAGTTTACAAGTCGAGACTCTTTAGTTCAGAGACCATGAATGACTCAACCAATACCACACAGCAAGCAAAAAGAACTGACCAGAAACCAGGTCTCCTGATTTAAAGCACAGTCCTCTTTCCACTGGACTCTGAGGACATTCCAATCCTACTGAGAAGTCAGGGAAATCTCAGAAGCAAGGACATAAAGGCACATATTTTTAACCTTCCTCACAAATTTCCTTTGGCTTAACTTATTTTAGGTTCCTGAATAATGTTAGTGCTAGTCCCTTTTAACTCCCAAATAGTAAATGGCCTCTCTTAGGAATTCTGGTTACAAAGTTCCTTATTCATTCCTTTGGATCATCTCTTATGTGTTAAGTGGCTGCCATGTGCAAAGGACTGGACTTCTCTTCAAAAGAATGAACTGGCTTCTCCAGAGAACGGCTAGAGGCAAACTGGGGGGTAGGGAGCAGAACACGGAATTTGAAGACCTGGGTTTTAGTTCCGGTCCTGGCTTGGACTTGACCTTGCTGGGTTTCAAGTTTCTCATTGAAAAATTAAAGGTATAATATCATGTGGATTGCAAGAGAGTTACTCTCAGACCTACCTCTCATTCAAGCCTAACTGTGCCAGCGATTGTCGCAGGGCCCTCGGTGTACATGATCTCCTTTATTTTTCAAGTGACTGTGCTGATGGCCATCGTGGTAGGATTTCCTATACTTGTAGTAATAAGGAAAGTACAGCTGGGGAAGTTAAGTCACATTCCCAAGGTATATAAGCAAGTCACGGCGTGGGGGTTAGGATCTAAGAAAACACCAGAGGGGTGCCTGGGTGGCTCAGTCGGTTAAGCGTCCGACTCCAGCTCAGGTCATGATCTCGCCGTTCATGAATTCGAGCCCCACGTCGGGGTCCAGGCTGACAGCTCGGAGCCTGGAGCCTGCTTCGGATTTTGTGTCTCCTTCTCTCTCTGCCCCTCCCCCACTCACACTCTGTGTCTCTCTCCCTCTCAAAAAATAAACATTAAAAAATTTTTTTAATTAAAAAAAATAGGATAACACCAGAGCCTCCACACCCAACCCCACTGGCACCCCCAACATTAAAAAATTAAGAATGTACTGTGAAAAGCATCGAGGTATCTAAATGTAAAGTATTCTCTCTTTCGTCCACTTCTACTACAAAAGCTTCAAAGATGAGAATGGGTCTACTCTTTGGCTTGCTTCTTTCTGTTGTCCAATCATCGCCTCAAATGTCCAAGAGAGAATCTGGAAGAGGAAAACGCAAACCTCTCTGGTTGGTTTTCACAACAGAGAAGCTCCGGGCAGGCGCCACAGGAGGCCCATCTTTACAATATATGAATGTGGGGAAGCTTTTCTCCTGAAGAGAAATAACGAGTGAGAAGATCCAGCTAACTCACCTAAGAAAGCAGGAATGGACTCCATGAAATACATGAACAATCTCTCTCTCCCCAGAACCTTTGCCAGACTTGGCACAGGCAGGCCCTTTTGAAATACATAAGTGAATATTCCTGACACTCAATTCTTCCACCTACTTTGATCAATAGTTCATTACCTAAGTTAGAACTGCCAGAAGAGGCAAACTCTTGAGCTCATTTGTCCCATATTTGCATGAATATTATGCACTCAATGTCACGCTCCTTTGAACTTCAAAAGAGCTTCCGGGCCTCTTTGACGACAACTTTAACAACAGAGCATAATGGAGTTACAGAAAGACTTTCTTCCCCAGCTAAAGACCTCAAACCTTGCTGATTCTGGAAAGTAACAAACTTTTATAGAAGCCACAAATGGCTCGTTCGTCCATTGCAATGCACCATCAGTATTTCCCGGGTTCCTGAGCCTTTCTCGTCTCCTGTGACAGGAACATTACCACGACTAATCAGCTATTAGGAAGTGGCAGCAACCACCCCTAACTTTCCTTGTGAAAACAGCTTTCTGCAAATGCGGCATTTTCTGCAGACCTCTTCAGATTCTACACCGAGTGAGCATCTTTGACCATAACAGCACGCCCCCTCCTAACACTCTGATGCCCAGGATAGGAGGGAAACAGGCTACACAGCATCTGCATTGACCTAGAAGCTTACACTGAAATCAACCCACAAAGGATCAAAAACCTTGGCTTCCTTGTGTAAAATGGCATCAGGCAGCAAGAAGAGACGTGAGGATTTATTACCCTTACACTTACACATTTCCTGGAGTTTCCCCAGATTTTTATCCTTGTTTTAAAAGTGATATTAGGGGCGCCTGGGTGGCTAAGTCAGTTAAGCGACCGACTTTGGCTCAGGTCATGATCTCATATTTTGTGGGTTCGAGCCCTGAGTAGGGGTCTGTGCTGACGGCTCAGAGCCTGGAGCCTGCTTCGGATTCTGTGTCTCCCTCTCTCTCTGCCCCTCCCCTACTCGTGCTCTCTCTCTCTCTCTCTCAAAAATAAACACTAAAAAAAAAAAAAATTTAAAGTAATACTTGCCAATTGTGGAAACTCCAGAAGCACAAAGATGAGCAAAAGTAAGTCATGAACCTACCAGTCACAGATAAAAAAAAAAAAATTAGCTCCCCACTATACATGACTATAAATTTCGGATGAAGTAGAGAACTACGGGTAAAACCCCAAATTATGCAAGCAGTAGAAGAAAATATAATAGAATGAGTGGTAAGGGTCTCCCAAGAAACAAGAAGAAATTCAGAAGCCGTAAAGGAAATAAATAGCAGATCCAACCACACAAAAATTTAAACCTTCCATATGGGAAGGTACAACTTAAAGTTAAAAGCAAATGGCAAAAGGGGAAAATAATATTTTGAACACAAAAGGTCAGGAGCAAGATTTGCAATAACAAAACCTTAATATGTATGCTTTGATGGATCACGAAGACAAGCAACCTAACTGCAAAATAGGCAATGCACTCTCAAAGATAAAATAAACATTTAAAAATATTCTAAAAACTAATTGCAAAGATACTCCAGAATAAGAAAATAGTGCAGCAAACCTGAAGTATGATTTCTCCTATTAAATTGGCTCCAAGATACAAAGAGTAATTATACTTGTGGGGAAAGAATTCGAAAAGGACTCTCATACACAGATGGTGGGAGTATACATTGATAACTTCTTCAAAGGACAATGTGACTGTGCTTACCAAGATTAACACTGAACATCCACTTTGACCAAAGTACTCCCCACAAATACTTGCCTACATGCCTGGAGGTGTTCATTAACACCTTAGTTGTAATAGCAAAAACTGGAGACAATCTAAGTGTCTATAGCTATAGCTATAGTCTATACCATGGGTAAGTAATCCATGGCACACTTACACAACTGGAAACTATGCAGGCATTAGAAAGAATACGGTACTGTTGTATTGCAACGTGCTGACATGGAAGGATGTCCTAGACCCACTTCTGAAGAAAGGTTACAGAAAAATACGTACAATCGCCAAGAAAAAAAAAACAAAAACAAAACCTGTACTTACGTAGGTTTTTACGATACAGAGAAAAAGAGTTTGGAAGAACACATAGTAAACTATGAGTCATGGCTGCCTCTGGTTGGTAGCTGAGGGACACGCGTTTTTTTGTAAAGCTCAGGTGCTTTCAGATTGTTTTGTACTAGGAGTATTATTAGTTTGGGGATACTTAGGAAATTTCAGAACAAATTAATTAAGCACTGCGTAGGGTCATCAAATTTGTAATAAGCAACGTTTTCAATGGTAGCACGACAACACATTACACAGATGGTTTATATGACCATTCCCCAATGGACCGACATTTCCACTGCTTCTGCCTTCTCATTGTTGGAGCTTCCATATAAATCTCTGCGCATGCCTCGTGTGTGTGTGTGTGTGTGTGTGTGTGTGTGTGTGCATCTGCGTGTATCAAGGCAACATACAGAGGGCATATGCTTTAAGATTTCCTTTAGTGGAGATAACTGTGTACATGTCCTCGAGACAGTGGGTGTGGCCACACAGAATGATGCTGAGCAGCTCATTCAGGGAATGAGCCTCATCATCTGACCGAAAGCCTGAAACACTAGAACAGAACTGATGCCCTAGACCATCTACTATATAATCCTTTTGACACCAATTGAATATCCAATGGGCTTGGGACAAATTCATAGGCAGCAGGAAATGTTATAAAGTGATAGTTTGGGGTCTGTAAATATTTTGTAAGTCCTATTTTTCCTTGGTTGGTTCATTAAGCTCCAAGTTTCATGGACAGTACTCCTCAATTCTTTATATCTATGGAAGACCTCCCAGAAGAGACGGTCTTCTAAGAATTGCAAGCTTCCCCTATGACGCCATCGCTAACAGGTCATAAGGGAAGTTTCTTCCTAAGAGAGCAAGGATTTTAGGCCCAGTTGGGTTGTAAGTGGAGCTGAGAATGGATGGACAACTTTTCTATCACGTCCACTTAAAGGAGGGCTTTCTGGGGGCGCCTGGGTGGCGCAGTCGGTTGAGCGTCCGGCTTCAGCCAGGTCACGATCTCGCGGTCCGTGAGTTCGAGCCCCGCGTCAGGCTCTGGGCTGATGGCTCGGAGCCTGGAGCCTGTTTCCGATTCTGTGTCTCCCTCTCTCTCTGCCCCTCCCCCGTTCATGCTCTGTCTCTCTCTGTCCCAAAAATAAAATAAAAAACGTTGAAAAAAAAAAATTTAAAGGAGGGCTTTCTGGAGGGAGAGGGAGGTCATTGGAGGAAAACAGGAGAGAGGCCAATCCAAGTTTCCTTGCTGGTACTGTGCCCTGCTAAACTTCCTCCTGTGTCCCCATCATGCTAGGTCATCACCACGGGCCACTCCTGCTCAGAAGCCTAATCAAAAGCACCGCTTGTCTCGGGAAGAAGACTGAGATTACTATGAAAATCACAGTGAGACAGAAACACACCGTCCTCCCTGTCAGCAAGCTTCATGCCTGATCTATGAAACTTGTGCTGATAAAGGAGATAAATGTTTAAGCGATGGGCTTCAGATGCTGCTTCAGCTCCTACCAAGAAGATTTTCACGGTTCCTTCTCATGAATAAGTTCAGTGGAGCAGAGAATGCCCCTCTTGGACCAACTCCATTTTGTGCTTCTGTTGATGCAGCCAAAAAGGGGAACTAGAGCTAGGGCTTTTCCTTCAAATTTAGAGCAAGGGTCCACCTCAGAGAGGGCTGCAAGTGGCCCAAAGAAGGTGAGGCTCCTACTTTCAGCAGAAAGCTCGTAACAAGAGCAGGGATGCCAACAGTTATGCATAAATCTCCTGAACGTGAAGGCAAGGAGGGTTAATTATCCCCCCTTCCTGCCACTCCGCTTTCTCCAATGTGTTAGCCCATCACACGGATCGCTGACTTTCTAGAAATATTCCCTGGCTTTGCGGGGACGTTCTTTCAATAAACGGCATCCAATTTGCTCACGGTCCCTGGAATCTCAATTTCCTCAAAGGATTTTTCATCTGAATCCAGTTCATGTGAAGGGTTTTTTCCTTCTTCATTTTTCAGCATAAGGGAATAGGCAGGGCCTGCTTTACTTTTTCTTTTTCTTTTTTTTTCTTTTCTGTGTTATTTTTTTTCATAAACTGAAAACCTTTGCTGAAGAGTCTGAAATTTGGGAAAAAATCCAGCTCATCTGTCAGATATTTCTAGAGTTACGTAAAATGGAATGAGATTTGTACAGTTTAGAACTGGAAAAGGAAAACAGGCTAATATGTCATGTGTTCTATGAGATGAAAACTATATGATAATCAGAAAAACAGCCCCAAATTGAGTCTACCCGATTCAAAGCTCTCGTTGTTGTATCAACTCACGCATAAACCAATAATAGAATAA
The DNA here is from genome assembly GCF_023721935.1 of Panthera uncia. Lineage (NCBI taxonomy): Eukaryota > Metazoa > Chordata > Mammalia > Carnivora > Felidae > Panthera > Panthera uncia. Next base: position 86,559,405 of record NC_064817.1, read on the forward strand.
TGGTATATGGCCACATTAGGGCAAAATCTCAATCCCTACAGATTATAACCACATTTTCAAAGAGATTACAAGAAAGCATCTTGTTTCTTAAACGGGAGACACTTACGTTTTACTTGCTCTGTTTTGCTTCCTTCTAGGAAAAGAAAGAACAGCAACAAGGAAAAGATGCACTTTGTGCCCCCCACTTTCCACTTTTTTCTCATTTTGGTCACTGCAAGAGGCCACTCAAAACTGTCAGGGCCCAGTATATTCAAGCTCCTGGGGAGAAAGCAGAAAAAAAGACTTAGATCCTCTGAAACTGGTGGAGATCACTGATGCTTAAGCTTTTAACGTGTTGGCGCGGGCGGGGGGGGGGGGGGGAATGCTGGAGAACTTATGTAAGCGTAAGCGTTGTTTTCCCGTGTCAGAAAGAGAACTTGCCTCTTCGGTCTTGCAAAGATCATGGGGGGAAATTCAAGCAGATGAACAGGCGTTCCTATCCAATGCTAAGGCTAAAAATCCTTACAGGCAAGTCATAGAAAAATAAAAATAAATTTTGAAATCTTCCTTTTAACAGAATTAGAGTTGATTTCTCAGGAGCTTTTCTTTGGGAGAAAAGGGAAATGGATTTGCAAAACGGCTACTTTGGCAACCAAGATAAAAATAGTAGGCACGGGACCCAAACAATTTCTGAAATGAAAGTTCACTCATGTTAGCTTCAGCGATGAGGCACAAATTGGTTAATAATACTTCTCCTGTGTCCTCCACAAGATCTATAAAGATCTTCAGTTTGGCTACTTATGTTGGAAAAGACAGATGTAATTAGCAAATGGATGCAGTTAAATACCTTTACCGTTCAGACATATTGCTTTCACATGAAGTCCACTGTGAAACAGAACTTTATAACGGGCCATCCTCAAAGGAAATTAGGCCAATTTAAATAGGTAACGTGTTTGCCTTATACCGCTGTGCCAAAGGCCATCAGAGCAACTATAATTCTGAAAAGTAGGAGACTTGCATTTCTAGTCTAAGGGGTGGAAATTCTTAAACCTTCGAGCCTTAGAACACAGAACATTTGCTAGAGCTCAGATCCAGTCACAGGTCATTTCCATAGACACTAGAGTTTGCAAAAACGTTCCAGTGGATGATCTGAACATATTTAAATGTTCAAAAAACACCACATTTCAATCCGGGGTTAACCCCGGATGGGAACTGAGTGCATTGATCTTTTCTGAGGGGCCAACCTAAATATTGAGTATAAAGAGTTGGCAGGAATACAACATAACCATTCTGGAGAACCGAATGGTTTTTGGGCCATGATGCAGATACTTCAAATGCTATGAACTTGTCTGGGTAATTTGAAAGCCATTGCTTGAAATTACGGCTACGTAACCAAAGAAGAACTGATCATGAACATGTTCCTAGCCTCTCAAAGGCCTCGATTCTGATGTCTTGGTCCCTTCTATGAACTTGTGGCCCAGCTTCAATCACTCAGAACGTCCCTGCCCTCTGAAGCAAATCATTTCCATGAACAGTTTAACACAGCTGCCCACCCCAGCGAAGTTCTTTCTGAGCCTACTTTAATAAGCTTATCCCCCAAGCCTTCAAATGAGAAAGATTTTCTAACCGCTGAAATCCAATTTATCACAATCACATATGGATCTCAGGGGGTAGTTTTGAAACCACAGTTTTCAGGTCGCCCCATGCAAGAACCAACAGGGTTATTTTTCTTGTATGATGGGGGGGGGGGGCGGTTCAGTGAACAGTAGCATTGCTTCATAACTCAAGCTGGCAAGAAAACGGCTCTCAGAATTTTTTTTGCTTTTCTTGGGTCCCGACTAATGTTATGAGCAAATAGAAAAGTTGGTGACGAGAGAGCAATTAATCTCTTTTGGCGTTCCTGTCATCTGTGTGGCCTCCCAGGCTGTGATGGAGAACATCAGAAAATGAATCGCTTTATAAATATTCACTTTTGATTTACAAGATCTGAAGCCCTGTCTTTGTATTCTGTGCAGAAATATAAACTGAGAAGAATTCCTTCCCCAGGACTCCTCCCCGTTCAATTTCTCTTTATCCCTTTAACTTTTTCTTTTCGGCGGGGGGAGAGATGTGGTTCAAGACATTTTTGGGGGGACTGCAGCAATAAACCTAAGCAAGCATTGCTCAGCAAACATGCCGACTCTTATACTTGCAAAGAGCCAAACTGTCCTTAATTTTTCAAATTATACTTTGACCCAGTTAACTGGAGTTATTTCTGCATTAACTCTCTGCTTCACACAGGCTGTTGTGCCATTGAACTTGCACGGACTCTTTTCCAGGTTCCTTCAAAATGTGGCCACAGACACGCGTTTTGGGGGATCCAGGCCCCGGTCAAGAAAGCCAATAAGAAAACAAGATCCCACCACTAACACTGGGGAGGGGGCGGGCGGAGGAGGCTTTACAAGAGATCGAGAAACTTGTCAGTGTCTAAAGAAGTGTATCCATGAAGGTGCCTCCATGAAACAAGCATTCACACAGTTCATTTGCATCAAGCAAAGGGACCAGAGGCTCCTTGCCCAGCTGAAACTGCAAGGCAATCTGGGCCATCAAGTGTCAGAAGTCTGGACATTCTCAGAAGAGGTCTCCTGGGTAGAAGAGAACCAAAGCGACATTCCCAAAGGAAGGCTAAGGGATGAGCACAACAGCCAGTTCTCCACGCCCCACAGTGTCTCTTTAATCCGCCAGAGAGGCTTGACTGACCTTGTAATCTCACATTCACTGTCTTCCTGGGACAGTCCCCAGGGTAGCAATTCTCTTTCTGACAAACAACAAGAAGACACTGGGGTCTCAGGGCCCACGTCCACCAGCTGAAATCCTCTCCCTACTCTACCACCCAACAAGAAAAAACTCAGTTCGCTGCTGGTGGGTTGCCACAGAAAAACGGCACTTCTAACCCAGGGTGTCTCTCTCCGCCAGAGTCCTTGCCTTCACTGCTGCTTATGACTGACAAACAATGCCTTGCGTTTGGCTTGCAAAACACCTTGCTATCCATCATTTCATTTCATTCCCTACAACAACTCCACCTCCAAAATGGGCACCCTGGAGCCCAGAGAACTCAACTGCCCATTCCCACAGTTAGTGGCAGGGCCGGGAGGGTCTGGAAGGCAGGCTTTCCAGGCCCTAAGCTCTCTGGCAGGGCTGCGTTGCTTCCTGAGCCTAGCGTCTCAAGCTCTGACCCCAGTGGTCTGGGCGGAAAATGAGACAGATGTCCAGAGGACAGAGGAGCCTCTCGCCTGTCCACCCTGTTTCATTAACTTTAGCATGTATTAATCACCCTCTGGTCCAGGGCACTTCAGCAAGCGAGAAAGAAGGGTCGGGACTCAGGGGATAGATAACTAAGGGGACTGCAAAACCCTTTAGGTGGCTACCCAAGTGGCCTCCCCTGAAGCGCCAGACCATGGAGATATGCAGGCCCCGCGGGGAGCGGCAAGTGGTGAGTTCGAATCCGGAGTCCCTAACCTGCCCCGGGCGCCTTGGAGCCCACCTCCAGCCGGGCCATGGCCACTAGCAGCTGGACCCGAGAGCCCAGTTGGGGTGGCAGGTCAGGCGGGGGGGCGGGGGGGAGCTCGGGGGGGGGGGAACTTCCAGGGGCGGTTCTGGCCAACAGGAGACGCCCCACCTGTGCAAAGGCTGGAAAGGAAGGTAGAGGAAGCGGGCATCGGGCACTGCTCACTGACCTGGCCACTGGCCGGCTCCGTCTTCCACGCGTCCACGCGCTCCGAGCTCCCCGGGGCGCTCCTCCGAGGTCTGGGGCTCGCAGGTTGTGGCGAGAGCTAGAGTGCGCGCGAGGGGGGAGGGGGGACTCAAAAGTGGGTGGGAGGAAAAACATCACCGCCCTTACACCACGAGGGAGCAGCGGCTCGCTCGGCTCCCGGGGGCAGAGCCAAGGCGAGGGCGCGGCGGCCCGGGGCCACCTGCCCGCCCGCCGCCCGCTCCCCACTTGGCCGGAGAGGACGGGCGCCCGACGCAGGCGAGAAGTCCGCGGGCACGCAGCGGCTGCAAGCCCGCACCCCGTCTCCGCCCCGGCCCGGCGGCTCTACTTCTGCTCCCGGGGCCCGAAAGTTAAGAAATCGGGAGAAAGTGTGAGGCTCTGCCGGCGACTTTCCCATCACGCAGCGCCCCCACTGCACCCCCCTCCTCTGGCTAAGCGAGCGTTGGGGTCTTAAAGGGACCGCACCTCTCCTCCTGCCCCTCCTCCCCCTGTGCACTGGAATGCACCTAGGAGCTTCCCACCACCCGCGCCTGCCCCGGAGACCCCGGCTACCCTCCGACTTCCCTGTCTGGAAGCCCGCAACTCTTCTCCTCCCGCACAGGGCCCCTCTGGGTGCACCTGGTCGGGTCCTGAGCTGGTGCGCGGGACACCAGAGGAGCTGGCGGCCTCGCAAATTATGCCCCAGCAAGCTGCTTATCACTTAGGGGCGTTTCCCAAATCCACACTGCGGCTAGAAAAGTGGCAAAGTGTTGGTGTCCTTCAAGGCAGAGTGGAGATGGGTGTGTGTGTGGAGGGAGAGGGGACGAGTTAGAAATCTGCTTTCTCCCAACGAAGAGGGCCCCCCAACGCCCCCATGTAAAGGGCCTTTACTAATTGGTAAGGGTCTTGAAGAAAACTTGGAGCGACCCACCACAGCCACCCCTGTTCTCCCAGTCCCTAAGATTCTGATTTGGGAGTTGGGCCAAGAACCCAGCCTTGAAATCACAATAGCACTGCTGATGCCTTGGTAAGGCTGAGACAGACTAGGACAAAGTTATGTTTATTTGATGAGCGGTAGTTACAAAGAATTCTCAGAATCCTGTAAGGGCCCCAAAGGCTCTGCCTTGACAGACAGTACCCATTTATATGTTAAAGCCCCCAAATTTGGAGGAGAGTTACAGGGCTGCTTTTTTTTTCTTTTTTTTTTCTTTCTTTCTTTCTTTCTTTCTTTCTCTCTCTCTTTTTTTACTGTAATATGACTTTTTTTTTTTTTTATTTTTTTAATAGAATTTATTGTCAAGTTAGCTAACATACAGTGTTTACAGTGTGCTCTCGGTTTCGGGGATACATTCTGGTGATTCATCGCTTACATACAGCACCCAGTGCTGAACTGGATCATATTGATTTTTCCAGGATCTGTATAACGTTATGGCTTACAGAGTAGTTTCATATTCATCATCCCTACTCTTTAAACCCTCACAACAACCCGTGAACTGTCTGTGGCCTTAAGTGTCAGAATTGGTAGGGATCTTCTGGACCATTGAGCTCAAAGTCTTCATGTCACAGAAGAGGAAATTGATGAGGGGGGTGGGAGGGAGGTGATGTATCCAAGGTCATGCACATAGTAAATGATAGATCTGAGATTCCAAGTCAGGTTTCCTGACTTTCAACCGACTACTCTCTGATTGCTATCTCCAGCCTATAGATGAGGAAATGGATGCTCAGGAAAATTGTAGCTTGCCCCCAAATCACATATCAGGAACACAGAACAAGGGAAAATTGAAACAAAAATAACTGTCCTGGGAAATTACCTCCCTTTTCTTTCTTCAGAAGTGTTAATATCATCCAACTAGCTCCTGCATTGCTGGGGATGTTTATTTCACTGTTAACAAAGGAAAGGGGGCCCTTTCTAAAATGTTGCCTTCAGGGTCCAAAATGTCTAGCTCCATCCTGCTGTTTGGGTAGCCATACATTGCCACATGCATTCAATTTGTGCTGTAGTATATTGGTTTGAACTTGCAGATTTGTTGCCTTATAACTGTTCTCACTCCATTTAAAGTGCTGATGTTTTGTCTCACTAGACTGTGAGTTCTTCAAGGCAAGGGCTGGTTGTTCAATTTCCTTTGTATCTGCATTCCCCAGCCCCCATCCATCATCAGTCCCAACATGCCTGGAGAGTATATATTCAGGAAAAAGGGGTTCAGGAACAACAGCCTGGGACAAAGATGGATCCTAGCATTGAAAATCAGTAGACTCACTGAAATTTAAAACTCCTATCCATTTGGTTGTGACCACTTGCTCCCAGTGCTTGATGTAATATTCTGATTACTGCAAAATACACCATCCCAAAACCTAGTGGCTTAAAAGCTGAAAGCAATTTTTTTAAAGCTCAAAAAAATTTACTGTGATCAAACGGTTCTTTTCAACTGGGCAGTTTTTGTTCAGGATCTCTTAGACACTTGGCAACTCTATATGGGTGCTGCCAGAATTTTCTGAAAGGTTCTTCATTAGTGTAAATGCTGGTGATCCCTGTATTAGTTTGTCTTGATGTGTGAGTTGGGAACTGTAGTTTGGGTGAGTCCAGACCTATACTTCCTACCAGATCTTATCCAAACTACAGTGAGGATTATCTCCATGCTTTATATTTTTCCTATTAAATGGGGATTAGAGCATAGATCATCTCATAGTCATTTCTTAAAACATTTTATTTGCTGATAATTGTAGATTTACAATTATAAGAAATAATTCAGAGGGATCCCGAATACCCTTCACCCCCAATAGTAACATCACACATAACTGTAGTATGATATCACAAACAGGAAATTGACATCGATACAATCCATCTGCCTTAGTACAATTTTACCAGTTTTACATGCACCCATTTGCCTGTGTGTATAGTTCTATGAAATTTGACCCCATGTGTTGGTTCATATGGCCACCACCACAGCCAGAATACTGAACAATGCCAGCACCACAAGGATCCCCAGTATTCTTTTTCTTTTTTTTAATTTTTATCTATTTTTAAGAGAGAGCGAGAGAGCAAGTGCAAGTGGGGGGTGGGCAGAGAGGGTGACAGAGGATCAGAAGCAGGCTCTGTGCTGACGGAAGAGAGCCCCATGCAGGGCTCAAACTCAAAACTCACAAGATCATGACCTGAGACAAAGTCAGAAGCTTAACTGAGCCACCCAGCCCCCCTCCTCAGTATTATTCTTTTACAGTCCCAACCAGCTTCTCTCCCCATCTTCCTACTCCCTGGAAACCACAAAACTGTTCTCCATCTCTGTAAGCTTGTCATTTAGGAATACTACATGGAATTATACAGTATGTAACCTTTTGAAACTGGCTTCTTTTACTTATCATAATTCTCTGGAGACCCATCCAAGTTGTTGCATTTATTAATAATTCATTCCTTTTTATGGCTGATTAATATTCCATGGTCTACATGTATCACAGCTTGTTTTTTTAATTAATTTATTTATTTTGAGGGAGGGAGAGAGAGAGAGAGAGAGAGAGAGAGAGAGAGATCCCCAGCAGGCTCTGCATGGTCAGTGTAGAGCAACACAGGGCTCAATCTCACAAACCCATGAGATCATGACCTGAGCCGAAATCAAGAGTCAGACTCTTAACTCACTGAGCCACCCAGGTGACCCATATCACAGCTTGTTTAGCCATTCATCCATTACAGGACATCTGGGTTGATTCCAAATTTTGGCAGTCACAAATCAAACTGCTATGAACATATGTCTAAGGATTTTTCATGAACATAACTTTTCATTTCCCAGGGATAAAGGCCCAACAGTGCATTTATTTGGGTTGTACGGTGAGCAATGTTTAATTTTGTAAGGACTGCCGCATACTTTTCAGAGTAGTTACGCTACTGATATTTCCACCAGGAGTGGGTGACAAATCTAGTTTCTCTGCATTCCTGTCAGCATTTGTTGCCATTACTTTTAATTTTAGCCATTTGGGTGGGTACATGGAGATATCTCATTGTGGCTTTATTTTACATTTCCCTAATATCTAATGATATCTCCCATCTTTTCATATAATTATTTGACATCTATGTATCCTCTTCAGTGAACTGCCTCTGCACGTATTTTGCACATTTTTGTCATTGAAATGTTTTCTTACAGTTGAATTTTGATAGTTCTTTATATATGCTAGATACTAGTCCTTGGTTGCATATGTGATTTGCAAATATTTTCTCCCAGTCCATAGTTTCCCTTTTCATCCTCTTCCCAATAGCTTTCATAGAACAGAAGTTTTTAACTTTGATGAGGTTCAATTTATTAATTTTTCTTTTTATTAATTGTGTTTGAATGTTAAGTCTAAGAACTCTTTGTCCAGCCCTGGATCACAAACATTTTCTCCTCTGTTTTTGTTCTAAAAGTGTTATGGGTTTAAGTTTTACATTTTTTTAAAAGCCGATTTATTTAATCTCTACACCCAATGTGAGGCTCAAACTCACAACGCTAAGATCAAGAGTTGCATGACTTCTGACTGAGCCAGCCAGGCACCCCTTAAGTTTTACCTTTAAATCTATGATCTGTTTTGGGTTAGTTTTTACAGAAGGTGTGAGACTTGGGTCAAGGTTCACTTTTTTGCCTACAGATATCCAATGGCTTCAGCATGATTGGTTGAAAAAAATATCTTCCTGCCATTGAATTACTTTTACACCTTTGTCAAACATCAGTTAAGCATATTTGTGTGGGTCTATTTCTGGTTTCTCTATTCTGTTCCATTGATCTATATGTCTGTGCTCCACCAACAACACATGGTCTTAATTATTGTGGTCATATAGAGGTTTTACTATCAAGTGGAGTGGTTCCTCCCACTTTATTCTTCTTTTTGAAGATTGTTTTAGCTATTCTAGGTCCTGTACCTTCCTGTATAAATTTTAGAATAAGCGTATCTATGTCTATAAAAAACATTCTCATATTTGGATTGAAATTACATTATACTTCTAGATAAATCTGGGGAGAATTGACAATTTTTTATGTGTTCAATCTTGCCAACCTGTGAATACAGTGTGTCTCTCCATTTATTTAGGTCTTTGATTTCATTCATCAGTGCTTTGTTGTTTCCAGCATATAGATCCTGTACGTGTTTTGTTAGAATCATACCTACATATTTTATTTTCTTTGGAGCAATTGTAAATGTTATTGTGGTTTCTTAAAATTTATTTATTGAAGTGTAGTTGACACACAATGTTCCATCAGGTGTACACCATAATGTTATTGTATTTTTTATTTTGGTTTGATTTGTTGCTAGTATATATTAATGCAATTGATTGTTGTGTCACAATACTGTGTGTTACAGGACTCATACTCATTTTATTTTTTTCCAGCCTTTTGGAGATATAATTGACATATAACATTTTATAAGTTTAAGTTGGACAACATGATAATTTGATATATTTATATATTGTGGAGTGATTATCATAATAACGTTAGTTAACGCATCTATCACCTCATGTAATTACAATTTTTATTGTGGTGAGAACATTTAAGAGCTCCTCTATCAGCAATTTTCGAGTATATAATACAATATTAACTATAGTCACCATGTTGTACGTTACATCCCCGGGACTTATTCATCTTTCAGCTGGAAGTTTAAACCTTTTGACCAACACCTCCCCATTTCCCCCACCTCTCAGTCCCTGGTACCCACCATTCTACTCTCTGAGTTTGGCTTTTTGTAGATTCCACATGCAAGTGAGATCATACCATCTTTCTCTATCTGACCTATTTCACTTACCACGATGCCCTCAAGGTCCATCCATGTTGTCACAAATGGTAGAAATGAATGTGAAAATAGAGGTATTCAGAATGATTAATTCTGAACAGTGTTCTGATGATAGAAGTTTTAGCCTTTTAAATGCTTCTTGTCCCATTGGAACCTGGAAAACTCAGGTTATTTGATTACCTTTCTAAAAAGTGGCAGGATACGTAAAAATTGTTGAGGAGTGTATTACGGTATAGGTTTGCTTCTTTATACAGAAAATCAGACCAACCTAGAGTTTGTATTAATCGAATACTTGATTCAATATTTGAAAGATGACAATTCACTCTATAGACCTTTTAGAACCTTTATAGAACATTTATCTTATTATTATTATTTTTCTTAGAGAGAGTGAGAAAGCAAGGGACTTTCTAAGGGACTTAGAGAGAGTGAGAAAGGGACAGAGGGAGAGGGAGAGAGAGAATCTCAAGCTGCTTCCTCGCCTAGCACAGAGCCCAACTTGGGACTCAGTCTCATGACCATGACATCATGACCTGCATAAAAATCAAGAGCTGGACACTTAACCCACTGAGCCACCCAGAAGCCCCTGAGCCACTTTACTACATGCATGTATTCTTGTTTATTATTAAATTTCTGTCTATTGTATTTTCTTCCTGCTAGTCATTTCTAAAAAAAAAAAAAATGCTAAAATACAGAATTGGTTGTCATTGGTGTGGTTCATTTACTATTTCCAGCTTTCTTCTTGTCAGGTTCCCAGTAGAACTTTACCCCCTTCCCTCTTTGGGATTGAGCACTGGCCATCCGATTTGCTTTGGCCATTGAAATCTTAGCAAAAGTGATGTGTCACTTCTGGGTGGAAACTTGAAGAGCCAATGCATGATTTGCTCCTTCCCTTTATCACTACCACAGGAATCATGAATACATGTATTCAAATGAAGCCTGGGTTTCTGAGTGACTGAGATAAACGTAGCCCATACCAGTCTCATTTGGCAGATCTGAAATGAGTAATAAATGGAACTTTGTGAATTAAGCTTCTGAGATTTAGAGGCAGCTTATTTGTGTGACATAACCTGGCCAATACTGACTGATGCCACCAGTAAAAATGGTTCTGTTTTCTAGAACTTTATGAAAACCACAGAAGAGAATAGCAGAGTAGCTTATAGGATCGTGGAAACAAAGTTAATGGAAGCAGGGTTTTTTTCGGGTTCAGTGTATTCTTTGTAGTCAAGCTGTCATTTTATGCTTGTATCCAACAAAAAGAAACCAAGGTATTTTTTTAAATTTGTACTTTGTATTATATCTGACAGTATTTTTATAGAAATGATTTTCCTTTTAAGTGACTTTAAAATATTTGTGGAAGTATTTTAAGGGAAACATTTCCAAGGAGTGCACCTCTAGGTTAATCATAAAGGCCATCAAAAAAGCAAGCTTTGATTTAGAGAAAATTTCCGAAACATGTTTATTTTTAAAAACAAGGTAAACTCGTCATAGTGTTCAGGACTATGGTAAATATCCAAAACATGAAAGGGGGTGCACTCCTTCATCCAAAATTGTAGTGTGTCTACAGTAACCATGAATGGGTCAAATGGACAGAGCATAACATACACCCACTTCTGACTAGAGATTTGTTTCACATAGTTTAACTACATTTTTTCTTTTTTTTTTTTTCAAGTTTATTTATTTTGAGAGAGAAAGAGAGAGAGAGAGACTGCTCAAGTGGGGAGGGTCGAAGAGATTGGGAGAGAGAGAATCCCAAACAGGCTCCGCACTGTCAGAGCAGAGCCCGATGTGGGGCTCAAACCCACGAACTGCGAAATCATGACCTGAGCCAAAATCACAAGTTGGACCCTTAACTGACTGAGCCTTTTGACTACATTTTTTGAGTAGTCCCACAAAGGTGTGTAAAACTTGTTAACCAAGGGTTCCATTAAAACAAACTGGAGGTATAATATGTCCAAGGGTCAGGCTGTGCATAGAAAGATGCAGTACGGTGGGATAGAAATGGCCTTTCTAGAATCTCTATTGTTATAACATTTAATCACTTTAAATTGCGTTGGCTTAGGTCGCTTCCTGTAGGGCCCCAAGGGTCCCACAGTTCCCTAGAACCACCATAAACATCCCAGGGTTATAGCCTTTATTTTTAAGCAAAGCTGCCCGTTGTTATTTTTCAGGAGAACTAAGAGAAGTGACTATCTCATTGTCTTAACCACAGTGTCTAGCTCTCCTCAGGGAGGTGGTAGCTTGTACTCAGAAGAACCAAAGCTTTAGACTCAAGCATACCTGAATCTGAATGCCGCCAAGTCATATACCTTTTCTGAATCTGCTTCCTTATATGTCAAAAGGGGAGGATAATAATGTTGCTAGGGAGATTCAGTGGTCTACAGCATGTGGAGTGCCTGGCATAATGCCTGACGTATATTAGGTGCTCATTAGTTACTTTCAGCCTCATGTAACCCTCCCTCCCCCCATCCACTTAGTCCAAATGTGAGAGTTATTCCCCATTCAGTAAAGTCCTTTATTAGCTACTCGAGCTTTGGTTTGCCTATCTTTAGAAGAGAGTGGGGATAAAAGCAGGAAGAGAAAACCAATAATTAGCCCAATTTCCCACCCTCTTCTAGGCAGGGAGTGAGTTGGAGAGTAGAGTACCGACATGCCCTTCAGGTGGAACAGTAAAGAGACTGATGCCAAAATGGAAGCCACTCTCTCCTCACGCACAGGTGCACGAGCACTGGGGATGGTCCTGGTGCCGGGAAAATATCAAAATGTTACATACAGATTTGGGCCTCACATCCTCTTCTCTAGCTTCATGGCATGTGGACTAGAAAACACGACACAAGCCAGAGTAGAATCGTAAGAAGCCACCTGGATATTCTCAGATCTGAAGCTCCCTCGTTCTTGACGCTCAGGAGGAATGAGAGTTTGGTTTTCATTAGGATATGATGGCGGCCACTCAGCATCAGGGCTGAAACCCAGGGAATAAGAGCAGGAAACAGGGGGGCCAGAAAGCCAAAATGGCAGGCAAACTGCTGACCCAGAGGTCAAGGAGAGCCAGCTCAAGGTTCACAGGTGTTGACTGGACAGGCTGAACAGGGATTTTTTTTTTCTTTCAAAATTTGAATTGGTTCCAGGGTGCCTGGGTGGCTCAGTCGGTTAAGCATCTGACTTCAGCTCAGGTCATGATCTCACGGTTCCTGGGTTCGAGCCCCACATCGGGTTCTGTACTCAAAGCTCAGAGCCTGGAACCTGCTTGGGATTCTGTGTCTCCCTCTCCCTCTGCACCTCACCTGCTCACACCCTGTCCCTTTCTCTCTCAAAAATAAATACACATTAAAAAAAATTAAAAATATGAATTGGTTCCAAACAATCTTTAATTTTTACCATTCGGAGACTTTACACAAAAACCTTGATTTGCAGTTCCTCTCAAAAAATTGGAATTGTTAGCACCATGGTGCTGACATCTCGGCGTGGTGGCATAGGCTAGAAGAGAGTAATGGCTTCTGCTTTTATGCACATCAACTGTCACAATCCCTGTCACTTTCTACTGTGTTCCCATTGTTACCATAAGGCCTATTTGAGTCACTCAGATGACTTTTCTAGCTCCTGGAGGTATCTGAGATGGAATCACGATATATAGTGATAAGTGTTTAACAACTGGCTCCCTAGGGAGAAAAAAAAAATCCTGACTTACAGACATTTCTAATTGCTGTTCTATAAATACCCCCACCGTGTCCAGTTTCAACCTACTGGTGGGTTGTCACTTAAGAGATGTGCCTCATTGCCCCTCACAGGTTGGTGAGAGCTGGCACCTGAACACCACTGGCTTAGATCCACTCAGAAAAGCTTTGGAAGTAAATGGGATGGTGAGGGGCACATGCCAGAAGATCTTGTTCTTAGATTAAGAGTCAGAAATCGGGGCGCCTGGGTGGCTCAGTCGGTTGAGCTTCTGACTTTGGCTCAGATCATGATCTCACGGTCTGTGAGTTCGAGCCCCGAGTCAGGCTCTGTGCTGACAGCTCAAAGCCTGGAGCCTGCTTCGGATTCTGTGTCTCCCTCTCTCTCTGACCCTCCTCTGTTCATGCTCTGTCTCAAAAATAAATAAACATTAAACAAACATTAAAAGAGTCAGAAATCAACCAGAAAGCCTCAGATTCAACACTTGACATGGAACCCATCATTAAGTCAACACTACTTGCTTGTTCCTTACCTCTTTTTAAGGAATCCCGCTGGCCAATTGTGCAGCATTCGAGCATGGGTAATCCGGGAGGGAGGTGTGGGCTGATGAACGGTTCGTACTCGAATGATGAGGTCAGATGATGAAGTGCAGGCCCCCTCAACAGTACCGCTGAGTCCTTCCTGTCAATTGAATACTGGACTCCTTTTCTCTTTATGAGAGGGAGCCTAAGGGAGGGGACCAGAGAGAGCAGTGAGCTGCCCTACTTAGGAGCCAAGCTGGGAGTGAAATGGAAGTAAGTTGTGAATTACACCCAGAAATCCCTTCTCACACTAGAAATGTGGGGCTGCTGACCTCACGCATATGGCAAAGACCACAAGCAGAACGTGATCCTTTCCCATCTTATACTGGGAAAGGACAGTGGTACTCTCGAAGATGAAAACTCTAAGGCCCCTTAGAGACAGCTTAGTCCCAGTCGGATTAATTTACAAAGGGAGAAACTGAGGCCTGGGGCTGGGTGGGTAGGTGAGTGAGTGGCTCTACTGGGTCTGGATGCCAGGTTTTCTGACAGCCAGTCTAGGGCTTTTTTTCTACCCCACACTGCCTCTCAAGGAGTTAAAAAGCGAGCGATTGACTCCACCAACTGATTGTGTTTCCAAACCAGCAACATGATTAATATTTTTTGACTGAATCAGCTGTCTGTTTAGGCATCGTGTAGACAGAGTCAAGCATTCATCTCCAGTTTGCTCTGTGTTTAGATTATTTAAAATGTTTTTATGTTTATTTGAGAGAGAGACAGAGAGACAGAATGTGAGTGGGGAAGGGGCAGAGAGAGAGAGAGAGGGAGACACAGAATCTGAAGGCTCTGGGTTGTCAGCACAGAGCTCCACGCAGGGCTCGAGCCCACGAACCATGAGATCATAACCTGAGCCCAAGCTGGATGCCCAACCAACTGAGCCACCCAGGCTCCCCTAGATGATTTTAAAACCTAGCAAGGAATCTGCACGTCCAGAGAATTTGCCAAGACAATCTGAAAACCTCAAAAGCCACGCTCACATTGACTCTATAAGCAAGTGCCCACGTCTTCTTTTCTTCTTTTCATATTGGAGAAAATACGATGTTCTTGACAAAAGAGAAGCAGCATCAGAACCTGAACTGATCCCGGAACTGAGAATTAGGACTCTGGGCTCTAGTCCTGTCTCCGCATTGGATGGCTCGTATCCCAACCTCCTGCCTCCTGTAGGCCTCAGTTTTCCCATCTGTAAAGTGTAAGAATGGAACTCCGTGATGCCTCAGATTCCTTCAAGCTCGAGCAGTCTTTGTCAGATCATATTCTAGGTGCCTATTCACTCAACCTCTTGGCCCTTCCAACCTGCGTTTCTCTAGCTGCAGGAATTCTACAACCCATGTGCCAGAGACATCGCTGAGCCTCTGGAAGCCTGAAAGATTTGGTAATCAGGGTTATTCTCCACAGCAGCTAATTTACACAGGCGGCCCCAAATGTCTGTTCTCATTAGGGACCCCTTCTCTTGCTGCTTTTGGATTTTCCTGGTAACCTCTCAGTCATAAAAACTGGCTGTAATCGAAAAAAAAAAAAATCTCCAAGAATCATATCTTTAAAAATAAAAAGCCTAAACCCAAATGAACCTTTTACTAGATTATGGGCTCCAGTGCTTATTCCTCAAGGGACTCTTGTGAAATCAGAGACAAAAATTTGAGAACAATCAGACAAAGAGAAATGTCAACCTAAGGTTTGGGTTTATTTCATTTTATTGTTTTCAAATCCACCGTGAGTGGGGGAAGGGCGTAAAGAACACAGAGAAACCCACCCCCGGCTACAAAGTCCATGTGCTCAGCCATGTTTTTCTGTCACTTAGAGTTCAGCTTTCCCCAATATTAATGGAACTTAAACCAAACAAGAGTTTCTTTTATGCTTTCTGCCCCCCCCCCCCCCGCTTGCTAAGTCCTGTGCAAACTTGTAGCAGTTTCCAAGCACACGGCTGTGAAATTAGCAGGGCTGGACTGATGCCAGTACAAACCAATTTATTGGGGTCCTGAAATTAACTAAAACCTAGAAAGCTTGATTAATTGTGGCACAGCACAGCAAGGCGCGTTGGGGGGGGGGGGGGGGGGGGGAGGCCATCAGGCCAGAGCACACCTGGGGACTCTACCCTGCCCCTCGATTTACCCTACACGTAAAGAGGAGTTCCTTCTGTGGACAGGGCTGTGCCGCTGTTACTACTTCTTCGTACAGAACAAAAATGCCATTTTTGAGTCCAGCAGGGGAAAATGGTAGTTAGCGGGTCTTAGCTACCTATGTAATCAGCCAATCCCATAATAGTAGTTCTTGGGATTAATTTCATTTAATTTAATTATCATCTTCAGACAGCCCATTTGACAAGCTCGACTTTTTTTTTTTTTTTTTTTCATAACAACATAGGCTAAATATGCCTTTGGAGAGTCATTTTGAGATCCAGTGCTTCTGCAGTTTCTTGGAACGCCTCAGCATGGAAGATAAGACAGAGGGTGACTACATGGCAAATCATCGGGGTTAAAAAAAATATATTGGTGTCCACGGAGCGTCACCTTTCCCTTTGGCTCCTATTCAAAACAATCCTGGGTCAATCCCTCACAAAAAGGACACCCCATCTCAAAAGCGGTGAGCAGAATGTATAAATGTCTACTGTCTCCTGACTTGTTTGCTAGTTGAAACCCTTGAAGGCTGAGGCAGTGGCAGCGAGGAGCCTTCTCAACCTTGGGAACAATGACCGCATTGCTCTAAATTGCTCGCTTGCCAGCAGATTGGGGTTTCACGCTTCTGCCCAGCTGTCTTCGAACCCTGGCGCGGGCACAGTTGTCTAACACGTGAGCTTCTAGAGTGCCAGGCCCAGCTCTGGCTGGTGCCCCTTGTGAGCCCCAGGCCTAAAGCCCTACCTGAGTCCACCCGGCTGACATTTCGCACATGGCTCCGGTACAGTCGTACCATTGTTAAAGCATTGAAATACGTCCTTGCCACCGGGTAAGTTGTTGCTGTCTCGGGCTTCCCCAAGTATGCCCTGCAGCCTCTACCGCTCCTGCCCCTCCCCTGCAACCCTTGGACTCTCCACGCAGCCCACAGCTTAAGGGTTAATGGCTGGTCCAACAGAAGGCTTTCAGTACCCAGTGCTCATGGGCCTTCTGGCAGCTTCTCCAGTTGGTAGTTTGCCCACTCTGGACCAGAAACTAACGGCTTTGGATACCACCCTAAGTACATCAAGAGGCGATATCTTCTTTACAGGTGGTGGTAACAAGCTTATAGAAAAAAAACATAAGTGATCTTCATGAGAAAAACAGCAATCTTGTTTCAGGGTGCCTGGGTGGCTCAGTCGGTTAGGCATCTGACTCTTGGTGTCTGCTCCAGTCATGATCTCACGGTTAGTGAGTTCGATCCCCGTGTCGGGCTCTGTGCTAACAGTGCGGAGCCTGCTTGGGATTCTCTCTCTGTCCCTCTCTCTCTGCTCCTGCTCTGCTCTCTCTCTCTGTGTCTCTCTCAAAAATAAATAAATAAACTTTAAAGAAAAAAGAAAAAGAAATAGACTTTAGGAGACCACACCCTAGTCCTGATACTGTCATTCAGCTAGCTGTGTGCCCTCAGACAGGTTCCTTTACCTCTCTGGGCCTTGGCATCTTCATCTGTACAACCAAGGGACTGAGTTGAATGATCTCAGGGGTCCCTTCCAGTTTTAGCATTCTGGGGAATTGCAATTATTTTTAATAATCAGGCCACTATGATTTATTAGGTACTCACTGTGTGTAGGGCATAATGCTAAGTATGTTTACGTGCATTCTTTTGTTTAAGGCCTCAGCACTACCATATGAGGCAGGCTCTATTACTATCATTCCATCCTTTACAAGCTGGGAAGCTCATACAGCCGGTAACTCAAGACTCAAACCCATGGCTCTCTGAATCTAAGACCCGTGCTCTTAACCCGTCACTACCCGACCCATCTGTGTGTCCATGTGTTCACGATTGCAGGCCGTGAGGCCACACATCTTGGTGTGCACCACTGCCTCTCTTTTCCTTTTCCCCATCCCCCACCCCCGATCGACAGTCCCCTGGCTTCCCTATCCCCAGATTCCTAGCTCACCAGATCTGTGCCCACCATGTTCCATTCTCCCCACCTCCCCATCTTCATGGTGTTTCACAGGCAAATAAATAAAATAGGCAAGGGGCCAAAAAGAATACAGAGACTCCTAAAAAAAATAAATAGACCCACCTTCCCGCTTTAGAGGTTGCTTTAGAAGAGGAGGACCGTCTGATTGTATTCACGACCCTAGAAACCGTTCTCAAGCAGAGACAGCCAAGCCAATAATATTTAGAAAAATAACAAAATGGACTGTATTTAGCTCTGCGGAGGAATCCTGCTGGTTATTCATGGTTAAATATTAACATCTCAGCTGTTTCTGGCCACCTGAGTGACAGGCTATAGATTTGGATAAATGAGCCTCTATAAACCCACTCTGTCTGTAAACTTTTTAGAAGAAAGTAAGAGTTACCTTCATATTAATAGTCAGTGAAACCAGAGGCTATTCATTGCATCTGACGCATCAGAAGTCCAAAGAAGCCCTATGAAAGTTCAGTTATAGATGGTTGGAGCTAAAAAGGAAGGTGAGACTTCGTCTATTTCCCTTGCATCGTGGATGAGGAACCAGAGACCCAGAGAAGAAAAAAGACATGTCCAAGGTCACACAGTGAGTTACTGGCAAGGTCAGAGCTTGATCTAGGATCTAGCCACCACCCTTATTTTATATAAATGAGAGGGCGGCCCAGGGATTTGCCCAAATTCACACAGCCAGTTACGGCACAAAGGCGAGGCTACTCTGTGTGCTTTGTCCCCATATCTCATTTTCCCAGAGAGCCATAGGTTTCGTCTGGACAGCTTATATAGGCAGGGGTTGCATATCTTAGGCCACAAGCTCAGTTGTTTAAGAAATGTTCTTAAATCTTCCACAACAAAACCTCATTTCTCTATCGAGTCTTCCTTCAAGCCCTTGGTAGACTCTCAATCCTAGGCACTTCTGGTCCTCTCAGTCATTTTGGGTCCCTCCTCCTTTATCCTAAGTTGTATCTAAGTTCTGAGGAGCTTCCAGAGTTTGGCCAAAATGAGGTTGGGGACATGTGGGTGTGGGGTCATGTAGAGAAATCCTGGAATCTGCTTGCATGTGACGCCTTCTGTCTTGTTGGTGGTGGATTCAAGCAGGTCTCACTGTTCCATTGTCCTTCCTCTTCTGCCATGGAGCTCCTCCCTGTCCAGCTCTCTCTTAACTTCCATGCTCCTTGGGCCCGTGGGTGACAGGGGTTTCCTCTTTGTCCCTTTGGGGCTGCAAGAAATTCAGTGGGTTGCTTCAGGCCCATCTGTAGACATTCCTTCTGATCCCACATACCTCCGGGCTGTGGGTAATGACTTCTGTGTCCTTCCCAAGCCTACAGGATCAGTCTCCTCTTGGATTCCCTAAACTAGTTGGAAAGCCCACAGTTCCTCCTGCTCCCAGAACTCCACTTAGTGAAGTGTCAGACACAGATCCTCCACTCAGGGCTCCTTATGCTGACTCACTACCAGTTTCCTTGCTGACTCTGTGGCTCCTCCAATCGGAAGGAATGGATTCATCATCATCCTTGTTTCAAGATACATCCTCATCATTGGTCCAGACATGACCCCCTTTGATTTAACTACTTCTTTATTTTTCATAATTGTAATAGACATGCAAAGCAATCCATTCAAAACACAAGCTAGAAAGGTAGAAGCTTAACAATATCCTACATCTAACCATGTGTTCTATCCCCATTGTACCCCTTCCTATCTCTGCCCCCCACCTGAGGTAGCCATTATCCTGAGTCCCATGTTTATCATTTTCTTGCTTTCTTCTTAGATCATTTTATTACATCTACATAGCTTACAAAAAATAACTTTTAAAATCATGGGTTTTTTCAATTATTTTTTAATGCTTAAGAGAGGCAGAGTGTGAGCTGGGGGAGGGGCAGAGAGAGAGCGAAACACAGAATCCGAAGCTGGGTCCAGGCTCCAAGCTGTCAGCCCAGAGCCGGATGGGGGGGCTCGAACTCAGGAACCATAAGATCATGACCTGAACCGATCATGAAGTCGGACGTTTAACCAACTGAGCCCCCCAGCCCCCCAAAATCATGACTGTTTTTAATGCTACTAAAGGGTTATCATGTCTTATAAAAGTCTTTCAGGGCTTGATTTTTTTTTTCAACTAGTATCACATTGCTAACTTCGTCTTGTTGTGTTTAACTCCAGACCATTTTTTAAGTTTATTTATTTATTTTGAGAGAGAGAGTGTGTCTGTGCACACGTGTGTCCACGTGCGTTAGGAAGGGGCAGAGAGAGGGAGAGAGAATCTGAAGCAGCCTCCATGCTGTCAGCACAGAGCCCCACGTGAGTCTCGAACTCACAAACCGTGAGATCATGACCTGAACTGAAATCAACAAACTGAGAGTTGGACTCTTAACTGACTGAACCACCCAGGCACCCCTAGATCATGCATTTTGATGGCTGTACAATATTTTATCCTGTGAAGAAAGATATCACAGTTGATTCTTCCCTGCTCACATTGATGGGTATTTGAACTCTAAAAGCCAACAATTGTACCTTTCTGTTCTTTCTCCCCTCACTCATCCTGTGATGCCCCTACTCTGAGACAGTGGTTGCTGACTGAATGAATCAACCTGAATGGAGGAAGGATAATGGAATAAAAGGAAATTCCTAGAAGGAAAACACAGGTTGGTTAATATATCAAGAATTGCACAGATACAAACTCAAAGGCTCTTAACTAATCAAACCCTAAGCATGACACTCGTTGGTCAAAAGAAGCTGTCTGAGGAGGAAGGGAAGGTGAGGACGGCTCCCTGCAGCTGAGCCCAGGTACTGAATGCAAACTGGTGCACCCCCTGTGGAAAATAATGTGGAGGTTCCTCAAAAAGTTAAAAATAGAACTACCCTACGACCCAGCAATTGCCCTACTAGGGATTTATCCAAAGAAATACAAAAATACTAATTCAAAAGGATACATGCACCCTCATGTTCATAGCAGCATTGTCTACAATAGCCAAATTATGCAAACAGCCCGAGTCCATGAACTGATAGACAGATGAAAAAGATGTAGTGTATATACAATGGACTATTACTCAGCCATAGAAATGAATGAAATCTTGCCATTTGCAACAACATGGATGGAGCTGGAGAGTATTATGCCAAAATCAGTCAGTCAGAGAAAGACAAACACCATCTGATTTCACTCCTACATAGAATTTACGAAACAAACCAAATGAGCAAAGGGGAAAAAAAGAGAGTGAGGCAAACCAAGAAACAGACTCTTAACTACAGAGAACAAATTGATGGTTACCAGAGAGGAGGTGGGTGGGGGATGGGTGAAATAGGTGATGGGGATCAAGGAGGGCACTTGTGATGAGCGCTGGGTGTTTTTGGGAGGTGTTGAATCACCATATTGTACACTTGAAACTAATATTACACTGTGTGTTAACTAACTGGAATTTATTTTTTTTTAATTTTTTTTAACGTTTATTTATTTTTGAGACAGAGAGAGACACACCATGAATGGGGGAGGGGCAGAGAGAGAGGGAGATACAGAATCGGAAGCAGGCTCCAGGCTCTGAGCCATCAGCCCAGAGCCCGACGCGGGACTCGAACTCATGGACCGCGAGATCGTGACCTGAGCCGAAGTCAGACGCTCAACCGACTGAGCCACCCAGGCTCCCCAACTAACTGGAATTTAAATTAAAACGTAAAGAAGAGAAAAATTGCAAAAAAAATGTTACAAGTAAACCCAAATACAGCTGTATTCACAATAAATATAAATGCCTAAAGTTTCACTTAATAAAAAAAGAAAGAGTGGGGTGCCTAGGTGGCTCAGTTGGTTAAGCATCCAACTCTTGATTTCAGCTCAAATCAGGATCTCATGGTGGTGAGATCGAGTCCCGTGTTGGACTCAATGCTGGGCAGGGAGCCTGCTTAAGATTCTCCCTTTCTGTCTTTCTCTCCATGAAAAAAAGAGCATCTCAAACGACTTGTTTTGTAGGAGCACTGTCTCTACAGTAAAAACACAGTATACCAGTTGGCGTCTTTTGTCTTCCCCTTTCTCCTGATAGCTTTGCTCAGAAGACAGGATAGGTGGAGCGGAGAAAGTTTAAGAAAGAATGTGGTTCCTGGCTCAACATTACCATTAGTATTCCTCTAGTCATGTTTTAGATTATCTCCCCATTTACTAAAGAACATTGACTCTGCTAAAGTTACACCACCGTTAGTGCCAACACAATTCCAATCTAGATTTCTTAACATGTTTCCCTTTCTCTGTCACAACTTGGTACCTCATGATACTGACAAGTGCCATTTAGAGGCAAAATGCTGGAAATGAAGAATTTTACTGGAGATTCTGGGTGTGAAGTGTGTTTGTAAGAAGAAGGAAGGTGGTTTATGTGGTTTACAAAATTAAAGATGGGGTTTGCTTTGAGACTCTTCTCTCCTTTCAATCTGTCAGTGTATGGCTTACGACTTTGACTTAGGGAAAAGATCAGGCAGCCTGTTGGCAGGTGGTGGGGTATGTGATACTCACTGTTTCTCTTCTTGAGTCAGTGGGCGGTTTTCTACGCCTGTAACTTGCAATGTGAATACAAACCTTATTCTTCACCCTGATGTGATGTGCTAACAGCCCCAAGAAGCATTTGGTGGCAGCTGGATAGGTATTTCAAAGGAGAAAGTGAAGTGGAAAATTATTTTTGGGATACTATTTTATTTCTTAATTCACCTCCTCCACTGCCCAACAACAAGGGAGTTACACAAACTGGAAGAGAAAAGTAGAGGGGAAAGTAAAATACTGTACTGATAATTATATATATAGTTATATATATATTATTTATAACATATATATACATAAATACATATACATAAATATACATATATACATAAATACATATAATACATATACATAAATACATATACATAAATATATATATATATATACACATATATATATAGTTCTAGGTGAGATATACTACAGGTTAATTTCGAAGTTACTGTACCTTGCAATTATATATATGTATATATATATTTTTAATTTATATTTGAGAAACAGAGAGAGACAGAGCACAAGTGTGGGATGGGAAGAGAAAGAAGGAGACACAGAATCCAAAGCAGGCTCCAGGCTCCGAGTTGGCAGCACAGAGCCCGACGCAGGGCTAGAACTCACAAACCACAAGATCATGACCTGAGCCCAAGTCGGATGCTCAACCGACTGAACCACCCAGGTGGCCTACCATTATATTTTAATACAGTTTTCATTTAGGAATAATTTCATATTTACAGAAAAGTTGCAAAGACCATAAGGAAAGTTCCTATATACCCTTCACCCAGTTTCCCCTAACGTTAATGTCTCATGTAACTCTAGCATACTTTTCAAAATGAAGAGATTAACATTGATGCATTACTATTTTTTTAGTTTTATTTTTAATTTTTATTTTTAGAGAGAATGAAAGAGAGAGAGAGCAGAGGAGAGGGGCAGAGGGAGAAAGAGAGAGTTTTAAGAAGGTTCCATGCTTAGCATAGAGCCTGACACAAGGCTCTATTCCATGACCCTGAGATCATGACCTGAGTCAAAATCAAGAGTCAGACACCCCACCGACTGAGCCACCCAGGTTCCCCTACTATTTATTTTTATTTTTTGTAATGTTTATTTATTTTTGAGAGACAGAGACAGAGAGCATGAGTGGGGGAGGAGCAGAGAGAGAAGGAGACACAGAATCGGAAGCAGGCTCCAGGCTCTGAGCTGTCCACACAGAGCTCGACACGCGGCTCCAATTCACAAACTGAGATCATGACCTGAGCTGAAGTTGGACACTTAACCGACTGAGCCACCCAGGCGCCCCCCCCCCTACTATTTTTTGTAAAGTAGGCTTGACACCCAGCACGGAGCTCAACATGGGGCTTGAACTCACGACCTTGAGACCAAGACCTGAGCCAAGATCAAGAGTTGGATGCTTAACCGATTGAGCCGCCTAGGCGCCCCTGATGCATTACTATTAACTAAACTCCAGGATTTATTCAGATCTCACCAGTTTTTCTAACATCCCTTTTCCATCCCAGGTTTCCACCCAGGATACAACATCGTATTTAGGAAATTATCCTTTAAATGGGAAGAACGGACAAAATCAGAGACAATTTGAGAAAAGGCCCTTAATGCCGAAAGCCAATTACTTATTACATTTTGCAGTCTCTTAATGAGGATTGGAGGCCATGCTAATACAGAAGAGAAGATGGTGGGAGTCTGGGAAGAAGAACACATTTTAATTTAAGGAGGTTTTTAAAAGATTTAAATAATTTTGTATAGTTTTGTTGGAAGAACTTTTTCTTTTCACGAGGATCGTCATGGTGGACAGGTTCACGAAAATGTGTTAAAGCAGTGAGGGCATCAGGAGGCAGCGAGGTTTAGTGAAAGTTTCAGACCCACAGTGAGAAATTGGGCTCTAGTCTAAACAAGATTACTAACCAGTTCTCTTCTTCTGTTTTCTTATCTTGAAAATGAAAGCAAAGTTTTACTTTATGCATCTCAAGAAGTTGTTTGTAGGAGCAAATGAGATAATGTCCCTTGGGGGAAAAGTGGACAAAAAGCTACTCATTTTCAAGGTACACTTCCTTAATAAAAATAAGAACGTGATTATGTGAAAATCAGAGTAAGTGGGTCCATCAAGAACCATTCTCAAAGCTAAAGCTTGGCGTTCTCGGTTTCATTCAAAATGTCTCTAGGTTTCTGTGTTGGGTCTTTGTTTTTTAATTTTAAGTTTGTAACTTTATTGTGACAAGAACCCTTAGCATGAGATCTACCTTTTTAACAGATCTTTAAAAGTGAATAATAGGGGCGCCTGGGTGGCTCAGTCGGTTAAGCGTCCGACTTCAGCTCAGGTCACGATCTCGTGGTCCATGAGTTCGAGCCCCGTGTCGGGCTCTGGGCTGATGGCTCAGAGCCTGGAGCCTGCTTCCGGTTCTGTGTCTCCCTCTCTCTCTGCCCCTCCCCCTTTCATGCTCTGTCTCTCTCTGTCTCAAAAATAAATAAACGTTAAAAAAAAATTAAAAAAAAATAATAAAAGTGAATAATAGCCATACTGTTAACTATAGGTACGATGTTGTACAGCAGATTTCTAGAACTTATTCATCTTGCTTTACTGAAACATTACACCCACTGATTCCTTCTCCTCTGCCCTCATCAACCACTCTACACTCTGCTTCTATGAGTTTCACTACTTTAGATACCTCATATATGTGGAATCAGGCAAAGCATACTTTGACTCATTTTGCGGATCAACTGATCACTTCAATGAATTGTGTCACTTGAGGTGTATGTGTCCCAATAGGAAACCGAGGTTCAGGGAAGTTAAGTACTTGCCCAAAGTCATACAGTTTGTCACACTCTAGAACCTGGGCCCTTAACCACTTTGATAACTGCCTTGATCCCAAACTACAGTGAGATCCAGGTTTGAGCTAGTTAGTTCATTCAGTAACCATCAAATGTTATCAATAAAAAACTCAGCCTCTTTCATTCATTCCTCCTCTCCACAGATGTTTATTGGGCATTGATTATGTGCCAAACATTGCTTTAGGCTCTGGGGAACATCAGCTAACAAAATAGAAAAGAATGGACAAAAATCGCCCTTATTTGGGGGAGGGGAGTAGAAAAGAAAGATAATAGACAAGATAAATAAGCAAAATGTATATGTTAGATCATGATATATACTATGCTAGATCAAGCAGAGGAAGGTCGGAAAATCAAGCATCATATACATCATATGTATAGGATGGAGGTGGAGGTGGAATTCGCAATTCTGAAATAGGGTCACCTCACTGAAAAGGTGACATTTGAAGGGACCAAGGAAGTAAGCCATGTGGATATCTGGGAGAAAGGTGTTCCAAGCAGAAGAAACAGCAAGTTCAAAGGCCCTAAGGTGGGGCAGTGCCTGGTGTGGTCAACAAACAGCAAGGAGACCATTGTGGCTGGAGGGGCTAGAGCGAGGAGGACAGTGGTAAGGAGATGGGGTCAGAGAGGGAACAAGGCCAGATCATATAGGGCTTTGAAGGTCACAGTCGGGATGTTGGTTTTAACTCTCAGGGAGATAGTGAGATGTTGGAGGATTTTGATCAGGGGAGTGTCATCTAGCTTGCATTTTAATAGCATCACTCAAGTTGCTATTTTGAGAATAGACTTAAGGTGGCCCAAGCAGAAGCAAGAACATCACTTAGAAGCCTTATTGCAACCATCCATGCAAGATATGATGGTGACTTTGGCCATGGCAGCAGAGTGCTGAGAACTGGTCAGATTCCCAGTAAGCTTTGAAGGTAGAGTTAACATAATTTTCTGATAGTTGAGATGTAAGGTATAACTTCAAGGCTTTGGATCTTAGCAAAGGACCAAAGAGTTGCCATTTACTGAGATGGGAAGGATGGCAGTAGAAACAGGTTTGGGGGAGGAATATTAGGAGCTGAGTTTTGGGCATGTTAGGGTTTAAAATACCTAACAGACTTCTAAGCGTGGATATCAAATAGGTACTTGGAGTCATCACTGTATTGATGGTACATAAAATGTAAGTATAAAATTAAGACCCCTATTGGAACCCTTTAAGGAATGAGTGTGGATAGGAGAAGAGGTACTAGGACTGAGCCCTGGGCCCTCTAACATTTAGAGGACAGGAAGATGAGGAGAAATCAGCAAGGGAGACTGAGAAGAAGTGGCCATATAGTGGTAAGAGGCGAAAGAAGGGAGTGTAGCATCCTAGAAGCCAAGTGAAGAGAGTACTTCGAGGAGGGCTGGGTTATCAGCTGTGAAAATGGATGCAGATGGGTCAAATGGGGTGAGGACTTAGAATTGATGCTTGGATTTAATCATGTGCATGTCACTGGTGACCGTGAAAAGAGCAGTTTGGGAGAAGTGGTGGAAGCAAACACTTGATTAGAGTGGGTTCAAGAGAGAGTAGGAAGATGGAAATGGGGAACTTACAAGGATTGTACAGACAGTCCTTTCCAAGAGCTGTCCTAAGGAAAAAGAAAACAAAGTGTGTGTGTGTGTGTGTGTGTGTGTGTGTGTGTGAGACGGGGTGGGGAGGGGGGAATGGAGTCAAGAAGAGGTTTTCATCTTGAAGAGAAGTAACGTGGTTTTATGCTGTTAGGAAAGATCCAGTAGAGAGAAATTTCTTAGCATCCCCATCCATTGGGTGTTTACTAGTTTGTGACAAATGTGTTAAGCCACGTGCAGCGGTTCTCACGCTTTGCCACATGTTACAATGATCTGGGGGAGCTTTGCTTTTTAAACTCTCAATGCCCAGACCAAGTAAGTCCGAATCTCTGTAGTTGGGTTTCAGCAATCTGTGTGTGTGTGTGTGTGTGTGTGTATGCACACACACACACACACACGTGCATGCATATATGTAAAATTATAATTATTGGCCAGGCACCCTGCTAGATGATTCAAGGAGCACTAGAAAAGTCATTTGTCCCCACCTAGCTTCCTTCCCACCTTCTAGATCCTTAGGGGTAAAACCCCGTCCTGTTCATCTGCAAAGAAGGTAAAATAATATGCCATCATCATTCAATAACATCTTAGAGGAAATTTTCCAGACCTTTGCCAGTGTGACAGCTAGGGTAACACAGGACCTGGAAGGGATGAGAAGACACAGATAATTTTTGTTCGGGGATAGGAAGATCCCACCTGCATTTCTCATTCCTTTGATTCTATATCCTGATTGCAATTGTTCTTTTTGAGTCATAAGGGGACTCTTTGTTTCTCACTTGTCATCACAAGAATGCTGCATGTGTGGGATCCTTTAAGGAATGAGTGTGGATAGAAGAAGAGGCTCAGAGTAGGAGGCTGAGGTGTGAGGTCTCTGCACTTTTCCCCTCTGCTGCTGGGAGTGTGGGCGTACTAGTAGATACACAGTCCCATAGCGTCCCCTGAAGAAGCCACGTTCAAGGCGGATGCGCTGATAGTTTAGACCCCTGAGAGGTCTAAACCAGGTGCTAGGGAAGCAAGGAAGAAGGTATTCCGGCAGGAATACTTCATTCACATATGAATTCAAGAGGTGTTTACCGGGGCGCCTGGGTGGCTCAGTTGGTTGAGCGTCCGACTCTTGATTTCAGCTCAGGTCAATGATCTCGCGGTCCTTGAGTTCGAGTCCTGCATCAGGTTCTGCGCTGACAACGACAAGCCTGCTTGGGATTTTCTCTCTCTCTCCCTTGCTCTCCGCCCCCCCTCAATAAATAAATAAATAACCATTAAAAAAAGAAGTGTTTCCTGAGCACTTATTAGGTGTCAGGTACTGTTCTAGGCACTTGGAATATATCAATGAACAAATGCCTTTGCGGAACTTATTCCGATCGAGGAAGACAGCAAATAAACAATAAACACAATTAGTGTGTTGAAGTAATATTGTCTTTGAATTTGCACCATCCCTCTATCTGTACTTCTTCTGCCAAGGAATTCTGTAGTTTCCCCTACTAGAGACAGAGCATATTATTAGTTTATGTTAACCCATTAATGTTGAATTTTTTAGCATGAGACTTGACTTAGCCGGTGGAGTGTTGGGGGGGGGGGAACGGGGCGGTGTGAGCAAAGGCTTGAAATGTGCTTGTACAGTCAGGCCTGCTTTCTTGTGCCTCTGCCATAGGCTTGAGAAGGATATGTCCTTGGTAACCCACTGGTCCAGAGGCACACAGAGGAAAATCAAACCCAAGCTTCAGCTTGGAGCCAACCCACAGTCAACCCAATGATTCGTGACTGAGAATAAATAATTGATGTTTTAAGCCACTGAGGTTTGGGATAGCTTGTTAACACAGAATTATGTCGTCAGTACTTGACTTATACAGTAAATTATGTGTTGTATCAGTATATGTGCACACACACACAAACTATATCTATATCTATGTCTATATCTATATCTATATCTATATCTATATCTATATTTATATATCTATAGTAAAACCTTGGTTTGAAAGCATAATTCTTTCTGGGGACATGCTTGTAATCCAAAGCAAATTTCCCCATAAGACATAATGGAAACTCAGATGATTCGTTCCACAACCCAAAAATATTCATATAAAAAGATCACAGTACTATAAGAGAATACAACACAATAAAGAAAATACAAAATATATAGAAAAATAAACAAATTAATCTACACTTACCTTTGAAAACCTTCGTGGCCAGCGTGAGGGAGACAAGAGAGAGGAGGGTTACCGTGTAGGACGACTTTCACTATCACTAACGGAATCACTGCTATCTATTGGCTCAGTGGAATCTTTTTCTGCATGGGGGTCATTATATAGGCTCGCATGATTGTTGACTTCAGTACAGTATTAATAAACTCTTGTCATATACTGTATTTAATGTAACTGGCAATAAGGCAGCAGAGGAAAGGGTGTATTATATCTGCAGGCAGCCTGTCCTAGAATGAAGCACAGTATTCCTAAGCTTCCTCTTGTCTGGAGAAGCAAAGGACTTTCCATAGGTGCTTTGAAGAGACAAAAAAATACACGAGTGCCAGTTGTGAAAGATCATTGATTTCTGCCAAACACCACGGCCTAAGACTGAGCATACAAGCATGGGAGAGAGTCACCCACATTCCAATAGTGAGAGAGAGAGAGAGAGAAGGAACCGTTGGCTCAGTTGTGATCATGTGACGTTCAGCATCACGTACTACTCATATTGCAAGACATCACTCCTTTATCAAGTTAAAATTCATTAGAAATGTCTGCTCGTCTTGTGCAACACTCACAGAACAAGTTACTTGCAATCCAAGGTTTTACTGTATATGGAAAAATACAAATTAAAAGTGTAAGGGGGATCAGGATTGCTAAAGTTAAGGAGTGATTTGCCAGATTAAATGGAATGATCAGTGCGGCAGGAGCAGAGTGAGGGATGGGGAAAGTACTGTGGGTGCTAAGGATTATGTTGAGGCCAGATCATGCTGGGCCTTGCAGGCCACTGAAAGGACTTTGACAGCTGTCTCTCTAAGAAGCCCTATTTTCCATGCAAAAATGTTATTTCAAGACTACTATCAGAGCAGTAAAAATGTTTCTTGCTCTTGGACTAATTACTGTGTCTTTTGCTTAAGTAAAATACCCCATCAGTTTATGCTGATCATTCCAATTCATACTCAGGATGATATGGGATTTTGTTAACCTCTGTTACCCTACATCTATATCTCCCTTTTCCCCATATTGGAAATACTTGTTCTCAATGAGAGCAGTGTTGAGAGAATTTTAATGTCACTCAATTACCATTTGCGTTATTCTACATTATGTTCAAAACTGAAATGTACAGGGGCACCTGGGTGGCTCAGTCAGTTGGGTGGCCGACTTCGGCTCAGGTCATGATCTCGCGGTCCGTGAGTTCGAACCCCACATCAGGCTCTGTGCTGACAGCTCAGAGCCTGGAGCCTGCTTCAGATTCTGTGTCCCCGCTCTCTCTCTACCCCTCCCCTACTTGTGCTCTGTCTTGCTCTGTCTCTCAAAAATAAATGTTAAAAATCATTAAAAAAAAAAACTGAAACGTACATATATTTTGACCCAGCAAATTCTACTTTTAGGTATTTATTCCTAGAGAAATGCTCCCCTAGGTGCATAAAAGAGGCATGTAACAGGGTTTTCATCGTGCTGTACTTTGTAAAAGACGGAGAAGAATGGGAAAAATGTCCATCAGTAGGGGAATGGGCAGAAAATCTGGATGCAGCCATAATATATATTATGCAGGAGGATAGAAATTATATGGATACAGATATATAGATGTATTCAAGACCTTGAGAAGAGGGAAAAGTGATTTATAGAATTACAATGATGGCTAGCATTTATTGAGGGCTTAATATGGTCCTGAGTCTTTTATATATGTTAACTGATTATTGCCATCATTTCAAACCTACCTTTGAGGTAGACAATATTATTATTCCTATTTTACAGATGATAAAACTGAGGCATAGAATGTTTGAGAAAATTCTTTAAGGACATGTAGGTTGTGAGTGCTAGAATAGGGGTTTGAATTCAGGCAGTTTGACATTATAACCTATCATTTTAACCTCCATATTATACCACCTATCTCATTTACATAAGTAAAGAGCCCTTAAATTTTTTATTACTAAAAAATATATACTAAAACCTTGGATTGCAAGTAACTCATTCTGCGAATGTTCTGCAAGATGAGGAAACATTCGTAATAAATTTTAACTTGATAAACAAGCGATGTCTTACAATACGAGTAGTACACAATATGGAACATCACATGATCACAACTGAGCCAGTGGTTCTTGAAATTCGCTCTGATACATGAGTGCTTGAATCACAAGCATGTCTCCAAAACAGATTATGCTCGCGAACCAAGGTTTTGCTATGTATGTATTTTATTTCCTAGAAAATGATCTGGAAGCATGTGTTTCAAACTGATAATGGTGGTTATCTTGGGGCAAAGGAGTGAGATGATGTCAGCCAAGAGAGACCTTGCTCATTCATATGATTTGAAATTTTAATAAGGGGAATAAAGAATATAGCCATGTATTACTTTTATAACTTCAAATATTTTCAAAAAGAAGCTACTGGGTTCTACTTCTGATAATGGCCAACATAGCATCTATTGGGTGAACCCTCCTCAAGATAAGAACTATAAACTCTGGACAACATTTGAAAAACAACTCTTTCAAGAGACTGGAAAGCAACAGAGAGCAGGCAGATTCTATAGAGGAGTCAACCTTTGGTCAAAGAGATTGGCAAAGGTAAGTTTCCTTTTTTCACAGTATCTTGGCTGAGGGCAGGCCCTAGTGCTTGCCATGTGGATTATCACTTGGAATTTAAAATGTATGTAGATATAATGTCTCTGACTACTGTAGTCACATAGATGGGAAGGGAGGTAAATTGAATGAAAGCGTTCTATATATTATGGGAAAAGGTAAAAGGTTAACTCCAAGTAGACAAAGAAAAGGGAAGGATGTATAATGTAATCCCTGGAGCAACCATGAAAAGCATAACACAAGGAAAGTATAACTAAAATGTCAATAAATAGATTTTAATTTCGAATGGAATTCTAAAAAATATTCAATTCACATCTGGCATTTTGTAGAAATGTACAAGCTAATTCTAAAATTTATTTCTAAATGCAAAGGATACAGATATCTAAAGCAAACTTAAAAAAACAAAAACAAAGTCCGGGGTGCCTGGGGGCTCAGTGGGTTAAGCGTCTGACTCCTGATTTCAGCTCAAGTCATGATCTCACGGTTCGTGAGATGGAGCCCCGTAGCCGGCTCTGCACCAACAGTGCAGAGCCTGCTTGGGGTAATCTGGACCATATGTATGAACATAAGGACTGACACAGAGAGCAACGGAAGAAAAATATAAAGCCCAGAAATAGACCCACACTTAAATGGTCACTTGATTTGTTTAACAAAAGTGCCGACACAATCCAATAGGGGAGGTGGTCTTTTCAATAAATAGCCCTGTCGGGGCACCTGGGTGACTCAGTTGGTTAAGTGTCCGACTCTTGACTTGGGCTCAGGTCAAGACCTTATGGTTTTGTGGGTTCGAGCCCCGCGTCGGGCTCTGCGCTGACAGTGCAGAGCCTGCTTGGGATTCTCTCTCTCTCTTCCTCTCTCTTTTCCTCCCCTGCTCGTGCTTTCTCTCTCTCTCAAAATAAATAAATAAACTTAAAAAAAAATGGTGCTGTGAAACTGGATATCCAAACAGTAAAAAAAAAAAATGGGCCTTCATCCCTATCTCAGATCATACACAAAAATTAATTTGAGCAGGATCACGTACCTAATGTAAAAGCTTAAGGCATAAATCTTTTAGAAGAAAACATAGGAGTATAGCTCTATGACCTGGGGGTAGATGAAAGTTTCTTAGGACACAGAGAACAATAAACATATAATTAAAAAATTGATAAACTAGACCACTAATATTAAAAACGTCTCTTTATTAAAAGACACCATTAAGAAAATGAATAAATAAGCTTATGTACTAGGAGAAAACACTCACAAGCATGTATCTGATAAAGGACTGGTATCCAGGATATATAAAAACAAATAACATAATTAAAATAGACCAAAGATTTGAACAGAATTTTTACAAAATAAGGTATGTGAATGGCCAATAAACACATGAATATGTACTCAACACCATTAGTCATTAGGGAATTGCGAATTAAAATCACAATGAGATACCACCACACATTTGAAAGAATGGCTAAAATTAAATAGACTGACAACACCAAATGTTAGCAAGAATGTGGAACAACTGGAACTTGCATAGATTTTTGCCGAGAGTGTGAAATGGTGTAGCCACTTTGGAAAAATATCTTGCAGTTATTTATAAAACTAAATACACAGCAACCCTAATACCTAAAAATTCTATTCCGTGGTATTTCCCCAAGAGAAATGAAATCATTTGTCCACATGAAACATACTTGTATATAAATGCTCTCATAGCATCTTTATTTATAATATCTCCAGTTGAAAACAGCTCATGTGTCCATTAATAGGTGAATGCATTAAAAAAAAAACCTGTGGTATAGTCATACAATGGAATGGATCCACTCAGTAATAGGAAGGAATGAATTACTGATACAGTGACGTGGATGAATCTTAAAAACATTATGCTGAATGAAAGAACCCTTACAGAAACAAGTATGCGATGCATATTTCTATGTATAGAAAGTTCTAGAACAGGCAAAATTAATCTATGGTAAGAAAAAAAGAACAGTGGTTGCCTGAGGCAGGTCTAAGGGCAGGGATTGACTGGAAAGGGACATATGGAACTTTCTGAGGTGATGGCAATGTCGTATATCTGGAAAGGGGTTTAGGTTACACATGTGTATTAATTTCTCATAACTCACTGGTGGTTTGAGTAAGATTTATGCACCCCATTTTATGTAACTTCGACCTCAAAAGAAAAAAGTGCCGTACGCAAATTCTGAACTGTAGTTCACGATGGGCACGCTGAAGTGTTTAGGGAGAAGTTGATTGTCTACAGTTTACTTTGCCATGTAGCAAAATAAGGTGATGGATGTGGTTAGAGGGACGGGGAGGTGATGAGTGATAATGCCAAGTACAATATATTATACATCGTGGATTCTAGGTGTTTGGTTTCTGGGTGTTCACTGTGAAATTCCTTCAACTTTTATGTATGCTTTAAAATATTGATAATAAAGTGTGGGAGAACAAAAACGATAGTCGTTGTGATTCATCTGGAAGTATTCCTTTTCTCCCCGCATGTCTTCCTGTGTCTGATTTCCCCATGCTTGCCCATATTTAGCGTCTGACTTGCCATCTCCTATTTTGTTCTCCAGATTACAGTTTGTCTCCTCACACTTCTTATCCGTTCCAAGCCCCATAGCCTATAACTCCCATCTCTATCACTAACTCCATTTCAGACTGTCCTCTCATAAAGGGATTCAGTCAGCTTGTCCACTGGACTTCCTCAACGGCCCTGTGCCCAGCAGATGGAACCTCCCATCCCAGGCCCCAGAACCCCTCCCTGGCTCCCACTGAAAAGGATTAGCTTTTAGGCACATCACTTGCAGAGATGCAAGCTCACAGTGCAGGGAAAGTCACAGTGGACGCACAAAGGTATCCATCTGGCTTCTACAGTTGAAGATGAACTCCTGTGGAGTCTTTGTCTTACCTCATATCCAGACCAAATATGATGACCTCAGTTTACCGCAAAGACAGTTGGTACAGAAAGTGGGGCCCAGGCAGTGTCATCGAGGCCTTCCCTGATACGATGTGTTTGTTTGGAAAACAAGATGAAGTCCAGAGGCCTTAGAAGAAGCCCGACAAGCTTGATTACTGGTTCTAATTCTGGTTATATTCCTGAGTAATGGTTGTGAGCTAAGCTTGAAAGGAAATGGGTCTGCCAGATCTCCAGAACTAGACGCCAGAACATCTAGTCCAGTGGTTCTCACCCTTGACTGCACATTAAAATTATGCAGGCACTGATACTGTTAAAGGGCCACCAAATGATTCCAGTGTGCAGGCTCACCGAGGTGGATAATTAAGTCAGTATTCACTGGCATAGTCATACCAGTTAGGAAGATGCTGAGGATCCTTCCAGTGAAGTTGGTACACGCCCTGATACCCAAGTGCCCGGGACACCTCATCTTTTCTAGCCCAGAACCCTCCGACTTCCCTACAATTAGTAACTAAATGGCTAATGCCTGGTCTACCAGGAGCCCTCCAGAACCCTGCTTCAGCATCTAGCCAGATTCCATTCCAATGAGTCAGTGCTCAGCACTGTCCCCCTTATTCAATATTTTGAATACCACTTCTGCAGCCAGTGCTGAAAACTGCTGATCTAGTCAATTCAGACAAGCATCTGAGTATTTCATCAGCACCGCACCACATAACGAGTTTGACCACACTTCTACGTTTCTATGCACATAACTAGGCTTGTGACCTTAAGCAAGTCGTTTCCTAGCTCTGAATCCCATCTGAAAAAAAGACAGGGTTGGATCAGGTCCTTTTAAAGCATGCTTCCAACTCGGAATTGTGTGGTACTGCAATTCTATGAATCATGAATTCAGCAAAGCTAAAAAAAGGCTCCAAGAAATGTGAGAGCCAAACGGATCCAGCCTCCTGTACACTGATCCAAGCCAGCCAAAGAAAACCCACAGAGCGTGCTAATTGTATATTGCTCCTCTTACGAGACATGAATCCTTCTTGAAGCTGCACTCCCACCCCACCAAGTTCCGGGCTGAGAATTTGAAGCATGAAGACAAATTCTCCCTAACTGAGGCCAAAGATGCAAACGTTCCTAGAACTGATTATGAAGTTAGCCCATCCACTTTTAAAATATGGTCTCAACATTTCCATTTACAGCTCCTTGCAGTAGTGACTTCCACAAAGGAGTGACATACTCCACAGGAAGACATTATCCATTTGAGACGTCCCATGTTTCTTTGCCATTGGCTTCATCAAGTAACCCCTTATTTGTGGATTATAAGGAAGAAAGGAGTCCATTGGTTTTTACTGGTCTCTCCAGAAATTTAAACAGCTTCAAGCTGTCCTACCCCACTCTATGACTCTTTTGGCCAAGCGTTCCTTTGGTTTTACAACCTCACAGCAATCCTCAGTTCTATGGCTCTTCAGGCACAGCTCGCTTTATCTGGATCTTTTCACTCTTCACTTGATCTTTCCCAAGGCAAGTTTCCCAAGTGGTAACTGGAACCATGTTTACAATAGTCCCAAGTGAGATGGTGAGTTGGCAGTTATGTAGTTCATGCTGTCATTGTGGAGGGCCTGAATTATTCAGATCACTTGTCTATACTGACCAATAAACAGCATAGTTGCCAAATCATTTCATTTTGCATAGCGGGGGTATGCTTATCATCTATGCTAATAACTCTGAAATGTACCTTTATAGTACTGATCTTTCGCCTCATGTCCCGGACCGGTAACTTTCGAGGTAGCAAGTTCGTCTCTGTCTACATCCCAGTTACCCTATCCCAAAGTACCGAACACTCCCCTGTGCCCCACTACTGATTGCTCTCCATTCCAACAACCAAAGATGAGACCGTAAGATCGCAGTTCAAGGAAATAAATATATGACATGCTACCCAGTCAGGGCAGAGAGGACTGAATTAGAATGGAAGGAGGGTTCTGGACCAACTTATCAACCAAAGGCCTGGTTGGGCTGGGGTGCTCCTCAGCAAACATTTGTGAAGAGCTGGCCGGACTAGTCTTTGATCTCCTTCCCTTTGCATCATCCTGGGACTATACCCTCTTCTCCACATGAAACTCTCTTCCTCGCAGCATGTATCAGAAATTTCCAAAGTGTGCTCTGTACAAAGACCACCTGTCACAGAGCCACCTGAATTACTATTTAAAATGCGATTCCTGAGCCCCATCAAGGCCAATTGATACAACCTAAAATTGAAGAACCGTGGTTCTTTATTTTGAGCAAATGACTTCATTTACCTGAACTTTTATTTGTTCAGTTAACAAATGGGGCAACTGCCTTCCTACTTTACAAGGCTACTCAGAGAACATTTCCATTTATATAGTCCATCTTGTTCAGCTCAATGTATCTAAATAGAATCTTCCACTCTCAAATGCTTCTCTGCGTCAACTTTTCCACGTACATCAGGGGCACCACCATACTCCCAGGATCCCGGAATGAAACCTCTAAGTCCACAGCAATAAGTGAAGATGAATTCATTGTTTGTTTCTATTTTTGTTGTTCTTTGCGGTGGATCATTTTTCCCCCCAAGGGAGGGAAAAGGGGGTGGATTAAAGCTCCCTTTGTGATCATTGCATAGACCTAATTACAGAATCATCTTTTTATAGCACAATCTCCAAGCCCTTACCAGAAAGGCATTCTTAGAAGGGAACTTGAAGGGTTCTGCAGAAATTATTTTGCAAGAATTAAACACCTTTATAAGGCACCAGTTGGAGTGAGGCAGGCCCCAAAATACTCTTCCTTTGGGTCAGTTGCACCCAGACTCATGAAATGTCTTCTCGCATTTGGAGTCTCTGTGGCCACTCGATGTCTAGCGGAAGCCTCTCTGTATTGACATCAAAGTAAGAAGGCTTCCACCTGCATTACTGATCAATTGCCCTTCACTCTTTCTAATTGAAAGCTTCTATTTATGGAGCACTTACTCTGCCCCAGGTATAGTTCTCAAGACTTTACAAGATTTTACAGCCAGGAAATTCATCATTGGGATCCAGTCCCAGTCATTATAGTTAGTGTCCACGCTTTTAACCACCATACTCTCTGCTAGCTGTTGGCAGCCTACAGCATTTAGACTGTGCATAAAGCTGAGAGCTGGCTGCCCCCAAAGAATTACCAGAACCTCCTCTTTTTGTCATCTGTCACAGCTGACAAAATAGCGTGAACCTGCTACTAGGAGGTTGGCAAAGCCCTTAAAAGGGCTCCTGCTGCTGCATACATACAGGGTAAAAGAATAAAGAGACCCATAGAGTAATAATTACCCAATTTATGATGGAAGGAACCTCTGGAGAGAAAGCAAAAGGTAGGATCAGAAAGCAAAACACAGGGGGCTCCAACTGCATTGGTATTATTTGATTTCTTAAGCTGGGTGGTAGTTAGACAAGAAAGCACCCATACCTTCTGTATGTTTTAAATACTTCACAACAAAAAATTTTAAAAGGCTCCTAGGAATTGCACTGTCTTGGACAGAAAGGAAAGCTTAACCTACAGCACTGAACTTGCTGCATTAGGGCCTGAAGGATCTAGAAGTGGGGTGCATCATCATTCTTGCTCCAGGGAAGATCTCTAGAGTTATAGCTTTTATTTCCTCTTATCCATCCTAAATCTCTCTCAAAGTCAGGCAATGAGAAATACCTTAATATTATGTATACAGTTGGCTCTTGAACAACGCGAGTTTGAACCGCGAAGTCCACTTATACAAGGAGGTTTTATTTTAATCAATACAGGCAGTACTGTAAATGTATTTTTTCTTCCTTACGATTCTCTTAACATTTTTTTCTCTAGCTTACTTTATTGTAAGAATACAATATGTAATACATAAAACATAAAATTATGTGTTAATTGACTATGTTATTGGGAAAGCTTCTGATCAACAGAAGGCCATTAGTAGTTAAGTTTTGGGGGAATCAAAACTATATACAGATTTCTGAGTGCACAGGGGTGAGTGCCCTGAGCCCCTGCATTGTTCAAGGGTCCGCTGCATCCATATTCCACAACCCTGGAACTTCATATTTCTACACCTATGAGGAATTGGGGGAGGGGTGAGGAAGGTGGGGAACCAGGGAGAGGGTAAGAAAGAAAGCCTGGAAGAAGAGTAAATACTTAAATAAGCCCAAAGATCAAGAGAAAGGGAAGAAAGTGAAGAAAGGAAATAAGAGCAAAAAAATAAGGAGAATAATAGGGCCTAGACACACACATGCACACACACACACACACACACACACACACAGACATAAAAGCAAGGGAGAGAGAAAGAAGGAATGATATAAGGAAAAAGAAAGAAGGGAGGCTAAAAAGCAGTGAAATAAAGATGTAAAAGAGAGCAGAAAGACAATAAATGTCATTAATTGAGGGCCTCCTATGTGCTGGCCACTGTTCCAAGTACTTTCTAAGCAGTGTCTGATTTGATCCCCCCACCAATAAGCCCATGAGATAGGCATTAATAGGCCCGTATCCTACAGATGAGGAAAATGAAGTTCAGAGAACTTGAGAGACTTCCCTGAGGTCACACAGCTGGATAAACTGAAATTTGAGCCTAGATCTGAATGACCCCAAAGGTTGGGAGCTTAACCAATGGGCTTACTGCCTCCCAAGAAAAGCCATGAGAAGAAAGAAGAAAAGAGATGGGGGAAGGGAGCTGAAATCCTTACATCTACAGGGGCCAGCCGGGTAGCATGTGGGGGGGGGGCAGGAAGCTTGCTGGGCCTTGTCAAAGGCACCCCAACTCAGTTCCTGCTGATTATTGTCTTAATAGAAATGTGGGTCCGGTTTTCCAGATACTGTTATGCAAGTAAAGTTTGAAATGCAGATTTTTTTAAAGGAAATCTCATGATTGTTTAACGTTAGCAAAAAATACATACATATTAGGAAAAAACTACCTTGTAGGCTAAACAAAACCCAATTATGGGCCGAGTTTGGCCCATCAGCCACCAGTTTGCAACCTTGGGATAAAAAAGGCAGACAGAGCTGAGTTCACAGATCAGAAAGGAAGAAGAGAGGGGCGCCTGGGTGGCTCAGTTGGTTAAGCGTCCAACTTCAGCTCAGGTTCATGATCTCACAGCTTGTGAGTTCAAGCCCCACGTTGGGCTCTGTGCTGACAGCTCGGAGCCTGGAGCCTGTTCTGTATCTCCCTCTCTCTCTGTCCCTCCCCTGCTCATGCTCTCTCTCTCTCTCTCTCTCTTTCAAGATTAAATTAACATTAAAATTTTTTAATTAAATAAAAAGAGGAAGAAGAGAGAAATAAAGAAGCAGAGAACATGAAAGAGAGCAAAAGAGAAAGCAGGAGCAAAGGAGAAAGATTTAAAGAAAAAAGAAGCGAGAAAAGAGTGAAAGATCAAGCCAAGGGCAATAAAAGAGGGAAATGAGGAGGGCATTGTGGGAAGCCCAAAAGGTAGGGGGGGAAGCACAAAGCTGGTGGAGAAAAGAGAGGAAAAGATTTAAGAAAGGTGGGAGGAGGGAAAAAAAAGATGCAGGAAAGACAAGAGAGAAGCGAGAGCAGGCACACGGATGAGAGGGAAGAAGGGCATGTGGAATAGCCCCTCCCCAGCAATCTTGGGGGACACTGGGCCAGGTGACGGCTACTGCGAGGTGGGACTGGAGCCGGCCAAGCCACCCCATTCATTGAGAGAGCTCTCTCTTACTGAAAGGTGGAGCTGTTCTCTCCTCTCAGGAAGCAACTGTGCCTCTCCCCAGGACACAAGGTGGCAGCAGCAGACGCCATAGGGTGAGGCCCTTCAGGGCGATGTCCGGGTCCCACAGCAGGCCGTGCAGCGCCCTCTGCTGGCCGGCACTGCCTACTGGCTTAGGGAGATCGGGAGGCCGGGTTAGAGTTGCAGAGAATGGGTGGGCTGCGTAGCCTGGCGCACACCCCTCCCTGCTACCAGAGGGAGCTTGTGCAATAGAGCAGTAGCCATGGCAACCCTGGGGGCCGCTACCCTGTTCGCGGATCACAGACGGGAGTTCAGTTTTGCATCAGGACATGCATGCATTCAGAGGAGGCTGATGCAGTCGGCCCCAGCCCCTGGGGCTCCCTCCCTCTGGAAGCCCCAGGCAGAAGTTGGAGAGAACAATATTCCACAGAAGAGATGTCACAGTCTCCAGTCTTTCTCCTTTTTGGGCCCCCGCATTTCTCCCCCAGGAGGCTTTATTGGGTCAAACACCCACTAGACCTCACGGTTAGAAAGGATTTCAAAGGTTAGAAAGGATTTCAAAGGTTAGAAAAGATTTCAAAAATAATTCCCGCATAAAACTCCGTCATTAAATTTTATCTCCCACATCGCTCAAAATGATAGTTTTTAGTATCACCCGGGGGCTTCTCAGAGAGCCAGACTGACAGGAGCCATTTCTGGGGACTAAGACTCTCCACACATATGTATGTATTTTAACTACTGCACGGGTTTCACAGATGGTGCTATATTTTCAATGTTTACATGGCACACAATCACACTTTATTTTATTTATTTTTTGTTGTTTTTAAGTTTATTTATTTATTTTTGTGAGGGAGACACAGAGAGTGAGGGGGGAGGGGGCAGAGAGAAGGAGAGAGAGAATCCCAAACAGACTCTGCATAGCCAGCATGGAACCTGATGCGGGGCTCGAACCCACGGGGGGCTGGA
The DNA here is from genome assembly GCF_023721935.1 of Panthera uncia. Taxonomy (NCBI): domain Eukaryota; kingdom Metazoa; phylum Chordata; class Mammalia; order Carnivora; family Felidae; genus Panthera; species Panthera uncia. The sequence goes on from NC_064817.1 coordinate 86,600,403, forward strand.
ACTCACGAACCAGGAGATCATGACCTGAGTCGAAATCAAGAGTCAGATGTTTAACTTTAACTGGCTGAGCCACCCAGGCGCCCCACCTATAGCTTAATTCCAATTCAAATGTTCCACTCCAGACGGCTATTCTCTACAATATATTCGTGCTAGTAACAAGGGAATTGCCAGATTTATGCACAACATTTATAATTCACAGTACAGTACAGGGAGTAGGCATGGTGATGAGATGGAACTTTAAGGTCATATGATGAATATATTGTCATATCATCGTACACTGTATGTCTAGAAGGTCACTGGGCTAGAACTTCACAAGTCAAGAATTGAAGCCTTTTGTGAACATGATGCCCAGATCAAATGTCCTCCTTTTCTTGCCCCCACCTCCATGCCTTCTGGAGGATCATTTACTTTTTAGGAGTGGAGCCTTGGAAGTAAAAGCCTTCAAACAAATCTTGACGGGAGGGGAAGGTTTAGACACTAGGATGGGGTGATGGGTTTTGCAGATGTAGTGCCCTTCAAATGACATCACGACATGGCTATCCACCCCTGAGGCACATCCTAGCTCTCGCCCAAATCTAAATTAGGTGGCACGAGAGGAGGACTGGCCCTTTTAATAATCTTACTTTATAATTATGAAGTATAAAAAACTGAGCTTGTAGATACAGAGAACAGATGATTGGTTGCAAGGGCTGGGTGGTGGGGGATGGGTGAACTGCATGAAAGGGGTCAAAAGGTACAAATTCAGGTTATAAAATCAATAATTCATGGGAATATAATGTAAACATGGTGACTATACTTACAATACTGTGCTGCGTGTATGAAAGTTGCTAAGAGGGTAGATCTTAAATGGTTTTTTTGTTCGTTTGTTTGTTTGTCTTTGGAGAGAGAGAGTGTGTGTGGGATTTCAGGGAGAGGGACAGAGGGAGAAAGAGAATCTCAAGCAGGCTCCACGCTCAGCATGGAGCGCAAGGTGGGGCTCAATCCCACGATCCTGGGATCATGACCTGAGGTGAAATCAAGGGTCAGACGCTCAACCGACTGAGCCACCCAGGTGCCCCAAAAGTTCTCATACAAGAAAAAACTTTTGTGAGTATATATGGTGACAGATGTTAACTAGACTTACTGTGGTGATCATTTTGCAATACGTACAAATGTTGTATCATTATGTTGTATAGCTGAAACTAATATAATGCTACCTGTCAATTGCATCTCAATATAAAAAATAAATACAAATTTAAAAATAAACTATGGGGGCGCCTGGATGGCTCGGTCAGTTGAGCGTCCAACTTCGGCTCAGATCATGATCTCACGGTCCATGAGTTTGAGCCCCGCGTCGGGCTCTGTGCTGACAGCTCAGAGCCTGGAGCCTGTTTCCGATTCTGTGTCTCCCTCTCTCTCTGCCCCTCCCCTGTTCATGCTCTGTCTCTCTCTGTCTCAAAAATAAATAAACGTTAAAAAAATAAATAAACTATGAAATATTTCAAACACACTGTTACAAATGACTGCCCAATTCAGCAGCTAAGACAACTATGATTTTATGTTCATGGAATTGCTGGGTCAGGAATTTTGGAAAGGCACAACGAGGAAAGCTCTCTCTGCTCCACAGTGCTTGGTTGCTCTCCTGGGAAAACTTGAAGGCTGGGGGTGACTTGATAGCCAGAGGTTGGAATCGGCGTAAGTGTTATTCACTCACATGCCTGGTGCCTAGAAGGACTCAAGACCAGAAATCCTACATGTGGCCTGTCCACATGACTGGTTTCCTCACCATCCGGTGGCTTCAGTGTGGTCAGATTCTTATATGGTGGCTCAGGGCTCCAAGAGTATTCTAGCAAGCACAGTGAAAATGGAAATCACCTTTTCTGATCTAGCCTCAGAATTCAGTGTCACTCCTACAACATCCTATGGGGTACAAGTGAGCTTGCAAGATCCAATAAGAATCCTAAAATTCGTATGGAACCGCAAAAAGACCTCAAAGAGCCAAAGCAGTCTTGAGAAAAAGCAGAGTTGGAGGCACCACACTTCCTGACTTCCTGATTATGAAACTACAGTAACCGAGACGGTATGGTATTGGCACTAAAAACCAATACATGGACCAATAGAACAGAATCGAGACTCCGGAAGTAACCCCATACCTATATGGTTAACAACTCCTTGACAAGGGCACCAAGAACTCACAACAGAAAAAGGACAGTCTCTTCAATAAATCATACTGGGCAACCTGGACAGCCACCTGTAAAAGAATAAAATGGAACCCTTATAGAACTCACAAAAATCAATGCAAAATGAGCTGAAGACTGAAATGTAAGACTGGAACCACAAAACTCCTAGAAGAAAAGCTAGAGGAAAGCTCCTTGATGTGGTTCTTGGGAATGATTTTTTTGGGATATGACACCAAAAGCAGCATTAACAAAAGTAAAAATAGAGAAGTGAAAGCTTCACCCAACTGAAAAGCTTCTGCACAGCCAAGGACACAGGCAACAGAGCCGAGAGGCAACTCATGAAATGAGAGAAAATATTTGCAAACCATATATCTGATCAGAGATAAATGTCCTAAATACATAAGGAACTCACACAACGCAATAGCAAAAATAATCCGAGTTAAAGGAGGGCAAAGGACCTGAACAGACATTTTCCCAAAGAAGAAATGCAAATGGCCAACCGGTACATGAAAAGATGGCCAACATCACTCATCAACAGGGAAATGCAAATCAAAAGGACGAGACATCATCTCATACCTGTCAGAATGGCTATTATCAAAAAGACAAGAAATAACAAGAGTTGGTGAGGATGTGAAGAAAATGGAACCCTCATGCACTATTGTTGACAATGTCAACAACAGCCACTATAGAAGACAGTGTGGAAGTTCCTCAAAAAATTAAAAATAGAACTACCATATAAGACAGCAATCCTACTTCTGGGTACCTACCCAAAGGAAGCAAAATAATTTTCTCAAAGAGATATATGTATATCCATGTTTATTACAGAATTATTCACAATAGCCAAGGAATGGAAACAACCAAAGTGTCTGTTGATAAATGAATGCATAAAGAAAATCTCTTTCTCTTCACTCTCTCTGTCTGTCCCTCTCTCTAACATAATATTATTTAGCCATAAAAAGGGAAATCCTGCCATTGGTGACAGCATGGATGAAACTAGAGGACACTGTGTTAAATAAAATAAGCAGACAGAGAAAGACAAATAGATTTGTGAAGAGAGTTGATCTTAAGTGTTCTCCCAACACACACAAATGGTAACTATGTGAAGTGATGGGTGTGGGAATTAACTTGATCGTGGTAATCATGTCACAATGTGTATGTATGTCAAATCATCACCACGTACACTTTAAATGTATACAATGTCATTTGTCAATTGTACCTCAATAAAGCTTGGGGTGGGGAAACAAATACCGACAACAACAAAAATTCAACAACAGGGGACAGAGACCCCACCTGTGTCTAAGAAAAGCGTCAAAGATTGTAGGGCTATGTTTTAAAATGGCCACACATATAAAAATATGGGGAACAGCATAAAAAGTACCCAAGTATCCATGAACCAGAATTTATGCATTAATATTCTTGCTAGATTTATTTCAGATGAAGTTTTTAAACCAACAAAATGGCACTTTTAAAGAAAGTTTATTGAGTTACCTGTTCTAGTTTCTGCATGCTGCTTATGCAGAAATTCTCCCAAAAAAGGAGGAGGAGGAGGAGGAGGAAGAGGAGGGGAATGATAGTTCTCATTTTTTTGAGCTTTTGCTAGGTACCGGGCACTGTACTTTTATGCACATTCCTCTCAACAACCCCATTAAGTGGAAATTACAAGTACCGTCGATAAATAAGGGGGAAAAAGCCTAAGGCTTAGAGAGGCAAGTTGCCCAAGAACACAAAGCTAAGGGATCTAGTCAGTTTTACAAATATTTATTGAGAACCCCCCCATATACCAAGCCAGAGATGGCTCCTGGCCTTATTTATCGAATTTATAATCTAGTGGCAGTCAGGGCATAACGCTAAAGATTGGGGAACATACTATGAGGGACATAAATCAAATAATATCTTACTTAGGCAAGCCAGGAGAACCAAGAATAGAGCCAATAATTTGAACCTAAGCAGCTGAATTCTAGAACTGGCATGCTCAACTCTTGTACTATACAGATTCACATTCTTTAGTTTGCCTTTACTATTTGAGTCCTGATAAAGTTAGGCCTGCGACGTGTAGCACCCTCTCCTCCCACCTCTAGATAGAAGTACCTCCTCCCTTTTGCCTTTGTTTAAATTACTTTAGCATGTTTACTTTTTTGTTTGTTTGTTTGTTTTGGCCTGCAAGTTTTCCTGGTAGAACTCTCTTGGCAGGAAGCAGTCTTGTCACAGAGAGATTCTGTGAGGCAGATGTTTAGACTCTCTTGAATAGAATAAAGCAGCCTCCATCGACAATGAACAATGTTGAACATATATTTAAACCTCACAATTCCTGTAGTACAGATTCATCCACTCTGTATTACAAAGGTGGAAGGCTGCTTTTATCACTCTGCAAGCTAATCATTGGTTTTCTTGGAAACTCTAAAGGCTGGGAAGGAAAATTAAGTGGTTTGGGCCCTTTGGGGATATAATGAGATCTTCCGGGACTATTGGAATAGGTTATGTTGCCTGAGGACTTACGGAAAAAAAAAAAAAAAAAAAAAAAAGCAAAGGTTCATATTTTCACCCACGTTGACCTCACGTGGCACACGTGTTTGTGAGATTCCCCATTATGTACCAGTCCAGGTTGTGTTTTTATTATAATCAGGTTACGCCTTTCTCTCTCAATTTAATTTTACGCCATTGATATGGTGGGTCTTAGTGAAAACGTGAAACTTTTTTTTTATGTCTCTCAAAATAATGACACAGGAAATGAGTTAGTTGCCCCTATGTGGTAAAGCAAATAAATTAGAACAAAATCCAGCCACAAGCTTCTTGCTTTTCCTGCACCTGCTCTGTGCCTAGTTTCCTGGGGCTTAAGGGGATAAAAAAGCAAGGGTCCCAGCTTTCTCTTCTCAGATTGATGAGGCCCACTGGGTTTTCTTTTTTAAGTTTTGAACATTTGAGATATAATTCACATATCATAAAATTTACCCAATTCAGTGGTTTTGAATATATTCACAGCGCGGTGCAAGCATCACCATTATATAATTCCAGAATAATTTCATCACTCCCCCAGAGAAGTCTTCATACCCACATTCCATTACCACCCACCTCAACCCCGGCAAACATTAATCTACTTTCTGTTTCTATAGATTTGCCTCTTCTGGACAATTTGTATAATGGGCCCAGGTGATTTTGCCTCTATTCCGCTTCACCCTTCTTCCTCTCTGACTCCCTGCAAAATCAGGCTCCTGGAGCACTGGAACAGCCCTGTAGGATAATTATAATTATATTATTATTTAATTATTGTATCCTTATTATTATAATTAGTATATAATTATATATTCTGTAAAATAATATATAATATAATTTAATATTCTTTTATACAAAATGAAACATGCAGATATTATGTAATTTATAAAATAATCTATAATATCAAATAATGTATAAAATACTTAAATGTATCAAGAAGAGCTGCGATAGTAGGTTTTTTCTGAGCTGTGCTAATAGCTTCACTAGCACTAACTCTCGATACAGTAACTGAATGAAGTAGGTATTATCATTATTATTCCCATTTTACAGATGATTAAACTGAGGCATACAGTGGATAAGGGCCTTCCACACAGCTAGTCAGTGCCAGAGCTGGGATACCTATGGTGTTCGGTGCCAGGGGCAGGAGGCAGAGGTGGCAGACATGGTGATAAAAGAGGTGACTGGTTTCCTGCCCTTAGGGTGCTGAGAAAGGAAATAAATCACACGCATGCATGCGCGCGCGCGCACACACACACACACACACGCGCATTTAATATCCAAGCAACCGTGTCAAACAGTGGTTTTCAAGCATTAGTGTGCCTCACTCAGAATCACCTGGAGACTTATCAAAACACACGTTGCCAGGCCCTCTGTCCAGAATTTCTGGTTCAATGGGTCCTGGATAGGGCTAGAGAAATGGCATTTCTTCTTCTTGTTTTTAATGTTTATTTATTTATTTTGAGAGCACGCGGGAAGGGCAGAGAGAGGAGGAGGAGAGAGAGAACCCCAAGCAGGCTCCGCAGTCACCACAGAGCCCGAAGTGGGGCTCGAACTCACACACCGCGAGATCATGACCTGAGCCGAAATTAACAGTCCCACGCTTAACAGACCGAGCCACCCAGGCGCCCCAGCAACGGCATTTCTGACGAGTTTGCAGAGCCGGTGCTGATACCGCTGAGCAGGAACCTCAGTGTGAGAATCTGTCTTAGAACATCGCCGTCACAGGGCACATCCGGAAATGTTCATTTGTTTTGTTTTATTATTTTTTTCAATCTTTATTTATTTTTGAGACAGAGAGAAACAGAGTGCTAGCAGGGGAGGGGCAGAGAGAGAGGGAGACACAGAATCAGAAGCAGGCTCCAGGCTCCGAGCTGGCAGCACAGAGCCCGACGCCGGGCTCGAACTCACGAAAACAGCGAGTTCATGACTTGAGCCGAAGTTGGACGCTTAACCGACTGAGCCACCCAGATGCCCCAGGTGCATCCAGAAATGGAACAGCAAGAAGTACAATGGCGCACATTTAGAAGTCTGAACTTTGGTGTGATGTCTGTGCTGCAGGAGTTTGTTACCTGAAGCAGGTGGGGGGTGGGGGGGACACGACAATCATGGTACCCGCAGGCTTAGGTCTCTCTCCTGCTTATGACTTTCCAGTGGTCCCCGCCTCCCACTCCTTGGGTACCACACGCAAGCTGCCTCCAGAGCACCCAAGGCCCTTTGCAGTGTGGCCCCTGTGGGCCTCTCCAGCCTCACAGTCCTGACCTCTCAAGGTCCCCCACTTTACAGCCCCACAATCCCAAGTTGCTCTGAGTTCCCAGCCTTCCATGCTGTTTCCTGGCCTGAAATGTCCCCACTCATGTTCCGGGCTCAAAGCCTCCTGGCTCCCGGACCAGACTACCTGGATTCAAATCCCAGCTCTACCACTTGCCAAGTGACCTTGGGCAAGTTGGTTAACGTCTCTGTGCCTCGGTGTCCTCATCTGTGAAGTGGGGATAAAAAGAGTACCTTCTTCACAGGGCTATTGAAAAGATTAAATGAGGTAAGATTTGTTAAAATTAAGGTTTTATTTTAATTCTAGTGTACTTAACATGCAGTGTTCTGTTAGTTTCAGGTGTGCAATTCAGGTGATTCAAAAATTGCATATGTCACCCAGTGAAATGAGGGGATATTGCTAAAACACAGTATAGAGTCTAGCACATAACACACATTTTAAGGTATTATTTTCTCTATTGTTGCTATTGTTACTTTAAGTTTTTTTTAAAGTAATCTCGACACCCAAGGTGGAGCTCAAACTCACACCTCCGAGACCAAGAGTCTCATGCTCAGGGGCGCCGGGGTGGCTCAGTGGGTTAAGTATCCGAATTCAGTTCAGGTCATGGTCTTGTGGTTGGTGAGTTCAAGCCCCATATCGGCTTGCTGCTGTCAGCCTGTCAGCACAGGGTGCACTTCGGATCTTCTGTCCTCCTCTCTCTTCCCCTCCCCTGCTTGTGCTCTCTCAAAAATAAATAAATATTAAAAAAAAAAAGAGTCTCATGCTCTTCTGACTGAGCCAGCCAGGCACCCCATATTATTAATGTTACGAAACCCAGCTTAGGCACGTACCTGTGTCCGAAAGTCTTCCTTGTCACTCTTGGCCCATGCTTTCTAATGTTATTGGTGATTCCCTCTTTCTCCTGCACTTCCTCTGTGTCCCATTCATGCTTCTACTCAAGTCACTTAACCTCTCTGAACCTAGGTTTCCTTATCTGTAAAATGAAGATTACAGCATAATGACATCCATCTCATAGAGTTGTCACTGATATGAAAGAAGGCGATGCATGAAGAAGTTCTTAGCACAGTGCTCAGTACTTAGCAGAGACTCAATACGTGTTTGCCGAGGTTATTTCCACTTGCCGCCGTAAGACTGTGAGAAACAGACATCGTGACATGGTGAGGCTTTTATCTCAGGAAGTAGTTGGGAAGAGCAGGTGGTTTATATATTGGATCCTGGTTGGGACATGATCATTGCATCCCTTGCAGACTTGACCTCTACCTAACCCCTTGCACCTTGCACCGTGTTCTCTTATTATGCCCAACATTCCCCACCTGGGTTCCCAGCACACGACACACTGTCGTGAGCTTTCTGTTCAGCCTGTTTCGTCTGCCTGAAATCCCCTTCCCTACGTTCTTTCCTGGATAATACTCGCCCATTCATTAAGATTCAGCTTTTGGTGTCACCAGATCCAGGATTTCCCTGAGCCCCTGGATTGAAGTGGGTAACCCTCCTGTGCTCACCCGATCACAGTGCTTAGGATATTGTCATATAGGCTTTTGTTGTTGTTTGTTTGTTTAGACATCAGTCTCCCCACTAGACTGTGCCTTTTTTAAGAGCTAAGCCTTTTTGGCTTCATCACTGTACCCCCAGCACCTAGCACAGCGTTTGTGACATAGTATGGGCTCAACCAGTATTTGAACTCCCAACAGTGGAGATCCAGGTGTACCAGAACAAGCTTTAGGTTATTGTTACGATGTCAACAAGTTGCCAAACACAAGTTACCTTTCCTGAAATGGCAGCATGAAAAACATCTGGGCATTCTTCCTTCAGCTGGAAGGAACAATGGTCCATTTGACCTATGACTCGTGAAAAAAAAAAAAAAGGGCACTTAGCACAACCGGCCTTGGGTGCCGCTCAAAACCTTGAGAAGGCTGCCACCTAGTGATGGAATTCAGAGATGCTTGGGAAGGAGCCGGGCAGCTCCCCAGGAAGGCATGGAGAAACCCACAGAGGCTGTATCTACACAAAGCAAGATAAATGGCCAATTTCTCTGAATAAGGCAGGTATGTGATGTGCATTTTCACCCGATATATCTTGTTGATGTGGCTGGTTGCTGGTGGAGTGGGGATTTTCCAGGATAGTCCAGATGGAAACAGTTTGGGTCTCATTGTCACAGTCGGTGTCAGGTAACATACCTTATTTTTTTCAAATGGAAAGTATGGTTGCCAAAGAGCTGCTTTCGGGAATTCTACACTCTGATTGGCTGCAAGAAGCAATTAAGGAATACAACACCATTAAATGTGACTCAAGTCCTCTGACTGGCTGTCATGCGTGTTAAAGACACAGACCCAAATGTATACATGAGAGTTTGCAGTCATCCTGGGGCGATGTGTACCTTTTCTACGAACCCACACGATTTTTTAAATATATTGTCCTTGGAATCATCTGGAGCCTGTCCTAACACCAGTAAGAAACATGATAGAGAATCTACCGCATATGCCAACAGGCAAACCTATATTCCATTTGGAGTCCAACAGATTTAGGCTGCTATTCTGCTCTTTTTCACGTTCTAGCTGTGTGACCTCGGGCAGCTTACTTAACCTCTCTGTGTCACAGTTTCTTCAGCTGCAAAATAAAAGTGAAAATGATCTTTATCTCATTCAGTTTTTGTCAGGATTAAGTGAGGTATACATATAATGAACTTGAAACTGCATGAGGCGCTTCAGGAAATGCTTCCATTTTTTTAATGAGTATTTAGTTTTGAGAGAGAGACAGACAGAGCATGAGCAGGGGGAGGGGCAGGGAGAGAGAGGGAGACACAGAATCTGAAGCAGGCTCCAGGCTCCGAGCTGTCAGCACAGAGCCAGACACGGGGCTCGAACTCACGAGCCGTGAGATCATGACCTGAGCCGAAGTCGGACGCTTAACCGACTGAGCCACCCAGGCAACTCAAATGTTTCCATTTTTAATAAATCATTTTCTATGACTCCTTTACTATCCTAAAATGCAAAAGGAAACTCAGAGACAATATTATGTACCTACTATACACGTAGTTTTACGTATTTGTGTATGTGTGTGTGCACGTGTGCATGTGTGTATAAGAGACAGAAAGAGAGAGAAAGGCTTAGCTGTAGTGCAAAGGAGAAATAAAAGGAAAGTATTTGCAATTGATCATGACTCCATCTGTAAAGGGTCTGGCCACACCACACTAGGAGACCTAAGGGAACAGACAGAAACTTGCACCTCTGTGTAGAAACACCACAACACAAATGCCAAGGTTACAAATGCAGACCCATACAGGGGCATTGACTCAATTACTACAAGGAGCATTACTGTCAGCAACCTGGTCTTCAAAAATGTTAAAGAACTCTTGGGAGAGTTCTGAGCAAAACAACATATAATTTTCCTTCAGTTTACATGGTAGTTGTATTCTTAGAAATGTCAGCACATCCTGAAACCACGCAGAAAAAAAAGTACTTTGTGTTGATATGTAAAGCCGAGTTATGTTCTAGGCACAGATCATTACAAACCGATTTTTTTTTCTTACCTACATGAATAACTGGGGATGGGTGTGGCATTTAAAAGTTGGGTAGAATACAGGGCCTTCTTCATGGTGTGGGACTGTTTGGCATTTTGGGGATGTCTAGCCTTCTGCCCACTAAATGCCAGTAGGGCACCCCCATGTGGAAGCAATCCCTGCCGTATACACACTTACATGCACCCAAAACGCATGCAAAACACGGAGTTGGAGAATCCCTCGATACAGAGACAAAGTTTCAAGGACAAAACTGAGTCAGAGCTCTGATGTTCCTTACAGGGCTGGGCTGGAAGAGAAGAATGCAGGGAGGGAGGCTCCGCTGTGGGTGGGATATGGAGAAGGGTCTTAAAACCTGCAGATTTGGAGTCGTGACTCTGGATAGGCATGTAGGGACAAGGGTGGAGTGGGGCTCGAGGGGGCTGGGGAGGGGAGAGCAGCACTGGGGAAGGGCAGTTATTTAGACACTAAAGATTGGAGAATGGCTGGGAGTCATTGCCAGGTAGGCAAACAGGGACAGGGCTTAAGCCAACATTAGGACTCCAGAAAGGCAGCAAAACAAGAAGCTTAAAGACAGACAACAACCAGGATGGAAATAGCAGGCAGTTGGGGCGCCTGGGTGGCTCAGTGGCTTGAGCGTCTGACTTTGGCTCAGGTCATGATCTCACGGTTCATGGGTTCGAGCCCCGCATTGGGCTCTGGGCTGACATCCCAGACCCTGGAACCTGCTTCGGATTCTGTGTCTCCCTCTCTCTCTGCCCCTCCCCTGCCTCTCTCAAAAATAAACAGTTAAAAAAAAAAAAAGAAATAGGCAGAGCAAAGGTCTGAATACAGGCAGATTGCCTTCCATCCAGCTGATTAAAAGTGCAGACTTGAAGTCAGACAGATCTGGGTCCAAATCCCAGCCCTGTTTCTTACTGTGTGACTGTAGGATAATTCCTTCAACTCTCAGAGGCTCACACTCCCTCACCTGTAAAGCGAGCATACTGATCAGTGCCTGCGTTCTCACCCGCATGGTGCATGTGTCATAGACACCAGCTGTTATTACCACCTTCCCAGCCAACCTCTCTGCCTTCTGTGCCCCATCTCACCGAGTGACCTCGTCATCCACCTGCTCAGCCACCCAAGCCAGATGATTATTTTTGGGGAAGCCTGGAAATGGGCTTTGACCTCCTCTTCCTCACGCCTCACAATCCTACTAACTTTTCCTTAGAAATTTCTCTAAGAAATTTCTGGGTGGCTCAGTCGGTTAAGCATCTGACTTCAGCTCAGGTCATGATCTCACCATATGTGAGTTGGAGTCGGGCCTCAGGCTCTGTGCTGACAGCTCAGAGCCAGGAGCCTGCTTCAGATCTTCTGTCCCCCCGCCCCCCACTCTGCTCCTCCCCCCACCCCGGAGCTCGCTCTCAAAAAGAAAATAAAAACATTAAAAAAGTGTCCTTGCATCTGCCGCCTCTCCTCTGTCCGCATTGCTAGGGTTTCCAGTTCATCCCCCAACCGCCCCTCACCTGTGTTTGGAACCCATCCAGGGAGTTTAGCTGCAACTGGGCGGGGGGGGGGGGGGGGGGGGGGGGGGCTGGTGACCAGTTGTCCTGGGATTCTGCTTGGGGGAAGTCTTGATGTCTGCGTGGCAATAGGCAGGACATTTATCCCAAATGGGTGGGAGCCAATGAAATCCAAGGGGAGACTGTGGACTAAAACATAAAAGAGACGCCAAGGGTATTGTCAGAGGCACCACATGGCCTAGCCGACTATAGGACAGACAGTGCTTAAGCCCTCGAAATGTAGAGTCAGCCTTCCCGGGGCCTGAATCCTGACCCTGCTGCTTGCCAGCTATTTGACCTTGGGCAAGTTATGTTTTGTCTCCGGGGCTCAGTTCCCTCATCTCTAAAATGGAAATAAAAGGGGTACCACTGTCAGAGAGTTGTTGTAAAGATTACATGATGTATTATGTGTAAATCGCTTAGAATGGGACCTGGTGCATAACAATCGTGCAAAGCATTTGCTTAAGTACTTTGAACTCTGTCAGATAGGGTTGAGCACAGAGCTGGAAGGAGGTAGATTGCACCCAGGTTATAAACAAAGTGTGGGCCTGGGATGGCATTTCTTTTTTTTTTTTTTTTTTTTTTTTAATTTTTTTTTAATGCTTATTTATTTTTGAGACAGAGCCAGAGCATGAGCAGGGGAGGGGCAGAGAGAGAAGGAGACACAGAATCTGAAGCAGGTTCCAGGCTCCAGGCTGTCAGCACAGAGCCCGACGCAGGGCTCAAACCCACGAACTGTGAGATCGTGACCTGAGCCGAAGTCGGATGCCCAAGGAACTGAGCCATCCAGGCGCCCCTGGGACAGCAGTTCCAATGGGTGATGGTGGCCCACAGGGGGCAGCAGCAGCCAGCTGGCTTGCAGGCACCAGGCTGGAATGGGCTAGATACCACTCTCACCCACCACCTGCCTGGAAACCCAGCTCTCCTAAGGGGAGCCTTTCCCAGGTTTGCGTGATAGAAGGGCTACGGCCCTTGGCAGCGCACCTTCATTTCAACGGAGCTGTTTGCTTCCTGGTACTTAGCAGCAGTGGGACAGCACGTGTAGAAAACTAGTGCCTGGTGGAAAGCACGAATCGCTGTATATCACGGGGCCAGAGGGATCCTTCTCGAGATCAGAGGATTTCGTTCTTGCCAGACGCTGTGCTGATGCCCTGGGCAGGTAGAGAGAAGCCCAGGAACCCTCCCTTTCTAAAATGTTCCTTTACCAGCGTCGGTACCATTGCAGCAGATCCAGGAACGGCTGAACCACAGACTCGACGGAGGACAGGAGCACTAACAATGAAGCCCAGATGCAGAGGGTCTCGGGTGATCTGATGCGGCAGCTGTCTGAGAAGCCGGATGTTGTACAAGCTGCAGGCCATTGTCAGACACGGGAACTGTCTGTCACAGGTATGAAATGGTGGGTTTTTTGGGCCGAGCTCCTGAATTTGATCAGGGACGTGCATGACTTGGAACTTCAACTTTGTACTGCCCTGAGTTCCCTAGGAGTGTGTTCAGGAGTTTGGGAATTGCTGGAATTCTGAAGGGTTCCATATGGTCACAGGGCTGACATTACAGGGTTTTTAGAGTACTGGGTCCCCGCTGCTGGGGCTGGGAGGGTGGGGAGCCGGTTTGATGAAGCTTGGCAGAAATTCGTGTAGGAATGGTAGGCGAGGCAACTGCTAGCAAAACCCTGAGATGTATAGGCCATGAGGAGCAGGGTGAAGCTGACCCAGGTAAGGTTTGAGGGGGACATTATATCTGGCCAGAATATTTCAATGGTGGACTCTTTTTAAAAAAATTTTTTTTTTAACGTTTATTTATTTTTGAGACAGAGAGAGACAGAGCATGAACAGGGGAGGGGCAGAGAGAGAGGGAGACATAGAATCTGAAACAGGCTCCAGGCTCTGAGCGGTCAGCACAGAGCCCAACGCGGGGCTCGAACTCACAGACCGCGAGATCATGACCTGAGCCGAAGTCGGACGCTTAACCGACTGAGCCACCCAGGCGCCCCTGCATGGTGGACTCTTATGCGTGCCTCAGCGGTTATTCATTTTCGGAATCACATTTTGAAGGCCACCCACGCTGGGGCTGTCTTGAGCCATGCGAATTGGCTGGAGCATGGTCCCCAGAGTTCTCCAAAGCCCCTTAGTCTACAAGGGATCTGGAGGTTGTTACCAGACGTCCTGGGTTTTGCCAGTGTACAACACACTGCGAGTGGGGGCGGGGTGGGGTGAGGGAGATTAGACTTCAGTCAGGGTCCAGAGCAGGATTTTATTGGGTTACCCCTTTTACCAGCAGGCAGTGCTGGGCTTGCGGATGGGCAGGCCGACTGAACGCACATCAAGGGCACGGGAAACATTCAACATCAACGACCTTATCCGGAATTTTGCCATCAGGAAATCTGGAAATAAGTCACTGGAAATTCAGCCAAATCATGTACACTTCGGGTTTGCTTTCCTTTTGAGTTCCAGATGAGGGGGACACTGGAGTCTTTTCAGCGCTCTCAGGCCTCTGAGGGTCCTGGCTGGACCTTGCCAACAGGCACTAACATCAAGTTCAGGACAGCGACTATGTTACCTTTATGGACTCTTTTGGCTCAGAGGCCCCTCCTGGCCGCCAGCTCGTACAGTAGCGCCATCTGGTGGTGCGTGCTGCACCGTGGAGAATGAATTTTCAAGTGAGGCAGAGGCTTCAAGGCTGAAGTGGCACTGGTGGGGGCTGAGCCCTGGCCTCAGGGTAGGACACTCAGCTTCTACCTAAATTTCTGTTTTATTCTGCTTACAGCTTTAGCATTCCAGCCTTCCCTAGCCTTCCTACACCTAGCCTTCCCAGCATGGGCCCTAAATATAAACACATCCCTCCAGTTCCCTGGGCCAGAGCTGGATAGAATTCCTAAGAGCTAGGATTCTTTTTTTTTTTCTTTTTTTCCCCCTTTTCCTTTTTAAAAATGTTTATTCATTGATTTTTTTTTTTGAGAGAGAGAGAGAGAGTGAACAGGGGAGAGACAGAGAGATACACAGAATCCGAAGCAGGCTTCAGGCTCCAAGCTGTCAGCACAGAGCCCAAGGAGGGGCCTGAATTCACCGACCTTGCGATTATGGCCTGAGCCGAAATCAAGAATCAGATGTTTAACGACTGAGCCATCCAGTCGTTGGATGAATCCTAAGAGCTAGGATTCTTGACTTTGGGGTGCACGCAGCCCTTTGGAAGGTCCATAAAGCAGACGGAACCCCTTTTCAGAGCCACATTTTAAATGCACAAAACAAACGACACAGGAGCAAAAAGGAAACCCATGATGCTGAAAACACGGTTCTCCAAAATATTAAAACTGAATTTGTGATAGAGCAATTTATGTGCTCCTTGATCACCCAGCAGACGACAAGATCTAGTGGCGGGTCTCACTCAGAATTCCATAATTCTGAAGTGGTGACGAGCCAAAACGTTATTTGGAGATAGGTGCGGCTGGTTCAATGTGACATACAACCGCCGGTGACTTCCACTGATGACAAAGTCCCAGGTACTGCCAATCCCACTGCGGGCTGGTGCTTATGTTTACAACAGGAGGAAACGCTACATCGAATTGCATTAAACTGGAGTTAGAATTTAGTAAAGACCAAGATCTTTCTGGCATCTGAGTTCTCATATTCTCTCTGTGGATAAATCCCTTTTGTGGAGGCCAGGAGCCTTGCATTAGCGAAGCTCTAGTCCAAGGGGCTGCACATCGCAGCGGCAGAGAAGCGCTGGAGGAGAAAGATCGGGAAATCCATAGGAGACCCTGAGAGGAAACGGATTGGCTGCTAGAGCAGCGTCCCCTCTCGGCTTCTCGCTCTCCCCCGTGTTCAGGCTCCGGTACAGAAAGGGATGGCTGAGGCAGTCTGGGGGTCGGGGGTGCGCAAATCTCGCTGTATGTTTAGATTCTCAGGCTTGGGTTTTCTTTTCTTTTCTTTTTTTCTTTTCTTTTCTTTTCTTTTCTTTTCTTTTCTTTTCTTTTCTTTCCTTTCCTTTCCTTTCCTTTCCTTTTCTTTTCTTTTTCCTTTCCTTTCCTTTTTTTTCTTTTCTTTTTTTTTTTTTCCCTGAGATCACTTCCTCTTTTCTCCAGAGGGTGGCGTAGAGGCAGGGCTGCAGATCGCTTGGCAGCGGCACCCCGAAGGCGTCATCACCCACACAGAGGAGCAGCTCCGGCCAATCTGTGGCTAACTTAGCTGCCAGAATGAGCACCTGCCAAGAGCGGTCTGCCTTTTCCTTTCCCTAAACAGCAGGTGACAGCTCTGCGAAGCAGTCCTGAGTTGGAGGCTACCTGTTTGACTCTCCACAGCAAAGGGGGTCCGGAGGCTGAGGCTGGCCCGGCCAGGGAGAGGGAAAAGCAGCCGCAGTTCAGTTTGGGCCTGCAGGATGAGAGGAAGAATGGGCATTCCCGCTGAGACGAGAACATGGAGGGTCATTCAAGGCAGATTCTATCGGAGACAAATAAAGGCAGGATGCTAGAAAGACACAGCCCCAAACCCAAGTTTAAGGTCCAGAGATTGCCCAAGAAGCCAACCAAGGGGTCTGAAAAGCCAGAGGGCCACAGCCTGGCAGAGCTAGAGCAGAGAAGTGTGCAGGGCGATCCTGATGCCATCCGGGTCACCCCACTGGCCACCGCGTTTGTCAGGCGCACCCACTGACCTTGGAGGCTTAGCGTGAGGGAGCCTGGGGATGCAGGAGAGCATTAAGGGGGCGTCCAAGGTGCTATGACAGAGGATGTTCTGGCTCGGGGACACCAGGAGTATTACGTGTGAATTCAGCAGTGTGAATTCTGAGGCTTTTAGACTCATTTATGTGCTCCTTCTAAGGAAACCACACAGCATCGTGTATGAACATGCAAACACTGAAGCCACACTGCCCAGCTTATACCCCAGCTCTGCTTGTTACCAGCTGTGTGGTCTTGGGTAGATGGTTTAACCTCTCTGCACTTCTCCTCTCCCTGCCTTGTCTATAAAATGGGGGTGAAAATAATACCCAACTCAGTAGGCTATTGTAAAAGTTAAAATTAGGTGGGGCGCCTGGGTGGCTGAGTTGGTTAAGTGTTCGGCTCAGCACATGATCTCGCGGTTCGTGAGTTCGAGCCCCCAATCGGTCTCCGCGCTGACAGTGCAGAGCCTGCTTTGGATTCTCTCTCTCCCTCCCTCTCTCTCTGCCCCTCTCTTGCTCATGCTCTCCCTCTCTCAAAATGAATAAACTTTTAAAAAAAGTTGGAATTAGGCAATGCAGGTAATGTGCTTAGGACATTGCCTGCCCCATAGTATAAATTTAGTAAATATTAGCTTTTATCATAATATCCTGCCAAAAGGCAGTAGAGCTGAGTAGTTAAATATATAGGCTCTGGATTCAGAGAAAATTAGATCCCAGCTCTCTGCCATGTGTTTCCTGTGTGATTTTCGGAAAATAACTTAGTCTCTTTGAGCCTCAGTTTGTTTATCTCTAAAATGGGAATACTACTACCTAACCTCACAGGATTGTTGTAAGGATTAAATTAGATACTATGTGTAAAGTGACTGGCACAGACGTGGGATTCACTTAGTGTTAACTCTAAGTACTGACCTGGGGATGGTAAACAGGTAGATTTGAAGAGTGCCCTCCAAAGTCGGTACTTGATAAAGAAAAAAAAAAATGGAAGAAAACACAAGATATTATTGATGGTGGTTTCCTTTAGAGGGAATGACTATGGATAAAGTCTGGGAGGTGAGAAAGAAGTCCCTGCAGTGAATTTCGTGCTTTTTTGAACTACATGTATTTTTTCTACCCTGTGTGAATTAGAAAATTCAAGACATACTAGGGGCATCGGGGTGGCTCAGTCAGTTGAGTGTCCGACTTCGGCGCAGGTCATGATCTCACAGTTCATGGGTTTGAGCCCCACACCAGGCTCTCTGCTGTCAGCACAGAGCCTGCTTCGGATCCTCTGTCTCCCTCTCTCTGCCCTTCCCCCACTCCTTCTCTCTCTGTCTCTCTGTCTGTTTCTCTCTCCCTCCCTCCCTCTCTCTCAAAAATAAATAATTTTAAAACAAATTCAAGAAATACTAAAAGGCAATTGGTAATTATGGACCATCTGTGATCACTTTATACCTTTTTGTATTAAGAGGGGAAAGGCCATGAATTAGGACCTTTGGCCAGAGCATTTGGTGCTGAAGACTGAGGTGCAGCACCCTTCTGATGAACAGTGTGGTCGAGACCAGGTCTGAAGACACCTGGGTGCAGAGTGCAAGGGAAGATGTGGGTTGTCTTTGTGTGTAGGACACAAGGACCACGTTTGTTGTTGTCGTTGTTGTTGTTGTTTGTTTTATGTGTGGCCTGGAAATGGTGTTGGTCTGTTAGAAGGTTCAAAGTAGTAAATCTCAAATTATGGGCTGCAGGAACCTACCCAGGACCCTCTGAGTCAGAATGTCTGTGGGTTTGGCCCAGGGACCTGTATTTATAACTAGCCCTCCAGGTCTTTCCGAGGCACGCTAACTTGTGAGACCCACTGATGTAAACGTGAAGAGCGGAGGCTTTTATGTCGGGCAGACCTGAGCTCAACTCCAGGTCCAGCTACTCCCTAGCTGTGTGGAAGGCCCACCCCTCATATGTATCACTGCCAATTTGCTGCCTGGGCCCCAGGATCCCCTGTTGTATAGGCTTGTCCCAACTGCACATGCTCAGTTGCATAGCTGCCTTTCCCCTGACTCTAGGCAGAAGAAAGGCCTCTTCTCTATGTGTAACTGTCCCCCTTCTCCCCCCTTACTGCACATGTGCAGTTATCAGGTGGGCAGCCATTTTGTCTCCTTTCTTCCCCAGGCCCCTGTCGTGAAATAGCTGCCAATCGTCCTCCCCAAACATGGTTGCTAGGTGGTTGGAATTTACTGCTCTGACCAATCAGGGAGCTGCTATTGTTTACTTGGCGATTGCTTTCTCCAGCTCATGCCCTTGTAGCAACCTCTCCTCAAGTGTGCACATACAGTCAGGTACAAAAGCTTCCCTGGGTCTCAAGGTGTAGGGGAAGGTAAAAAGGAGGATGATAACAGTGCTAGGTTAATGACATCTTGTGATTATTGCACGAGATAATGTGGACAAGATGCCTAGCACAGCTCCTAGCTACTGTTGTTAGATTGTGTTCAAGGCCCCTTTTCCTCTCTCTGGGCCTGTCTTCACACCCCTGATGCCACGGAAGGAACGTTAGGGGCATAGTCTCTGAGATTCCTCTCAACCCTATTATCTTAGAATTTTCCATGAGGAGTTGTCCAAAGGACCACGTTGAGTTGACCCTAGGGAAGCTGTTAGGGCAGGTGCTTCAGAGCAGGGTCTTGAAGGATAACAGTCCACCTGCATATACTGCTTGCAGAGCAGTTCTTGCTTGAGTGACCCAAACTGGCCTCCCTTGCAAACCTTGCTTGGGCTTTGCAGCTACTTAACCACATTCTCTTCCCCACTACCCCAACCTACACAATGGCCCTTATCCCCAAAAGCAACTTTCTCAAAGATCCTTTCTGTGCAAGCTCTCACAGACTGATACAGATATCCCGTTTCCCTTTGTATCTTTCAGATGTACCTCACAAAGGACCGAACTGTTTGTTTGGTCCAGCTAACTCGATAAACCAATGGCTTCCAGACTTTAATGTGCATCAGAACCACCTGAGGGCTTGTCCAACACCTGGATTCTCAGGCTTTACCCCCAGAATTTACTCACCCAGTATCCTCAGGGATCAGGTCTGGGCATCTATACCAGGCATCAGAAAGTGTAGTCAGTCCATTAGAACACCTGCGTGAGAATTACCTAGAGTCCTGCTTAACATAAAGATTCCTAGAACTGAGCCCCAGACCTCCTGAATCAGATTCTCAGGCTTAGGGATGGTTATGTGGTTGGACTAGAGCAGTGATTCTCAAAGTGTTATTATCCCCAAGTTCCTAATAGCATTTCATCATCTGGGAGCCTGTCAGAAATGCACACTCTTGGGCTCTCGCTCAGACCCAATGAATCAGAAACTCTGGGTGTGGAGCCCAGTCCCTTGTGCTCCGTGTGATTCTGATACAGGCTCACGTTTGAGAGTCACTGTGCTAGGACATCACCACTCCCTCATTCCATCCAGTAAGTGCCACACCATAATGGTTCTGAGCTCTCACTTGGTTGCTGCTGGGCATAGAAGTCAGTTACTGCCGCCTCCTGATGAGATTCCAGCAGAGTTCAACTTAAAACATTTTCTGGGCCGATCCTTCTTAGGGATCCTCTTATAGCACGCTGGTCACTATGGCAATGGGTGAATGAATTATGGGTGAGCCAAGTCAGGGTGTGCGAGGATTGTGTGCAGGGGACTGGGCTTCGAACATACCTGGACTCAGAGGAAGCCTCATCTCTGCTTATAGAGGTCATTCAGAGGGGTGTTTAAACTGGGAAAAGGGACAAGATCCCGGGTGATACCTTATAACCCCCAAGAATCTGTTATCCCTTTGCTGGTTTGGGAATCTTAGCCATTCTACAGCTGAGGATGCTGTGTCCACCCTCGGGCAGACATGGCTTAGGAGTTCATCTTCTGTGTTTTCGAAGTGCATCTTAGAAGATATTTCATAATTCTTCGTTTTATATGTCACTTATACTTTCTATATGCGAAGCACTATACTGTGGGCTTTACATAGATTATCTCGTTAAAATTCTGACATCAGCCCTGTGAGTCATGCAAGAAATTGAGGCTCAGAGAAACTTGCACAAGGTGCTCCAAAGTTCATGTTCTTAACAATTCATTCATTCATTCACTAAATCATCCACTAATTTATTTTTTTTTTCAACGTTTTTTTTTTTTTATTTATTTTTGGGACAGAGAGAGACAGAGCATGAACGGGGGAGGGTCAGAGAGAGGGAGACACAGAATCGGAAACAGGCTCCAGGCTCCGAGCCATCAGCCCAGAGCCTGACGCGGGGCTCGAACCCACGGACCGCGAGATCGTGACCTGGCTGAAGTCGGACACTTAACCGACTGCGCCACCCAGGCGCCCCTGATTTATTAATTCACATATTTGTTGTGTCCTTTCCAACTCTGGGACAGACATGGTCTAGTTATTGGATAGGCAGAAGTGAACACGATCAAAACAGAGAAGAATCCCTGCTCTCGTGGAGTTCTCACTCTCATACAGGAGACAGACAATTAGCTAGATAAAGAGGTGCATAGTATGTGAGATCATTTTAAGTGCCAAAGGAAAAAACATTCAGCAGAGCAGCGGTGATATGACGTATTTGGAGGTAAAAATAAGGTGGCCGGGAAAGGTCTCATTGAGAAAGTGACATTTAAGCATCAGCCAGAAGGAAGTGGGGGGAGAAGTCAGGGAGACATCTGGGAGAAGAGCATTTAAGGCGGCGGTGGAGGGGGGGGGACAGCAAGCGAAAGAGCGCTGATGGGTGGGAACAGCTGGTATATTAGAGGAATAAGGACGTAGCCATTGTGACCGCGGCGGAGTGGATGCAGGGGAGAGTGACGGCAGATGAAGTCAGGGAGGTCATTGAGGGCCCAGACCACACAGAGCTTCTAGGACTTTGTCTTTTACTCTAAGTCAAGCTAAGGAGTACCATCCGAATACGGTTATGACAGAGTTGCCCGGGCTGCCGTGCAAGAATAAACTGAAGAGCAGTATAGGCAGAAGTAGAGACAACAATTAGGAAGCTATTGAAATAATTCAAGCAAAAGAGGATGGAAAGCAGTCTGGCGCTTCCTCAAAAAGTTAAACTCAGAGTTACCACATGATCCAGCAATTCCATTCCAAGGTGTACACCCAAGAGAAATGAAATGGATGCCCACGCAAAAACTTGTACCTGGGGGCTCCCGGGCGGCTCAGTTGGTTAAGCGTCCCATTTTGGCTCAGGTCATGATCTCACACCTCCTGAGTTCAAGCCCCGCGTCGGGCTCTGTGCTGACAGCTGAGAGCCTGGAGCCTGCTTTGCATTCTCTGTCGCCGTCTCTCTCTGCCCCTCCCCCGTTCTCAAAAATAAATAAATAAACATTTAAAAAAATTTGTACCCGAATGTGTATATCAGCATTGTTCCTAATAGTCAAAAGGCGGAAACAACCCCGATGTCATCAACTGTGGAACGGAGAGACAAAATGTGATCTGACCACACAGTGGAATACTACTCAGCCAGGAAAAGAATTTAAGTACTGATACATGCTGAGATCTGGATGAATCTTGAAAACACTTTGATGTATGACTCTGTATGAAATGTTCACAGCAGGCCAATCCGTAAAGACAAAAAGCAGATGAGTGGTTGTTTAAGGCTGTGGAAGGTGGGGAGATAGACACATAGGTGGGTGACGACCAAAGGGTACAGGATTTCTTTTGGGGTTAGTGAAAATGTGCTAAAATTGATGTTGGTTATGATTCATGAAGCACTGTGGATACAATGAAAGCCATTCAACTGTATACTTTCAATGGGTGACTTATATAGTATATGGGTTGTATCTCAATAAAGCTGTTTAAAACAACAACAATAATGGAAGTTGGGATCATGGCAGAAATGGTAGTGGTGGTGAGAAGTAATCTGATTGTGGATGTATTTTGAAGGCAGAGAAGGCAGGCTTGGCTGACATGCTGGATGTGGGGTGAAAAAGAGAGGAATTGAAGATGAGCGTAAGGTTTCTTTGCTCGAGCGACTTGAAAGTTGCCATTAATCAATACTGGGAAGTCTATGGGAGAACCAGTTTTTTTTGGAAGGGAGATTGAGTTGAGTTCTATTTTGGACATGTTAAGTTTGAGATGCTTATTAGGCATCCAAGTAAATAGTCAAGGAGGCAGTTGGAGATACAAGTCTGGTGTTGACAAGAAAGGTCCAGGCTGCAGACACAAATGTGAGAGTCAACAGTATAGAGACAGAAGCTATTGTAATGCATGATGTCACCAAAGGTATGAGTATAATGATGTCATTTTGTCTCCCATGTATTTGGGGACCTTCTGTAGTCACCCTAGAACTGCCTACACGAGTGTCTCATGGGAGACCAGATCTTGGGAGTATATCAATATGTTCTTAAAGAAACCAATCGATCTCAATCACATGGATGAAACTTTAGGCCATAGGTGTGGATATACCATTGGTGCATTACATATTTCAAAGAAATCATCAAATAATTGAATAACCTCTAAGAAAATCCAAATATTCTGCCTTTCATTCACGTCCTCCCTGATTTAGATGGGATCATGCGCTCCCCGCTAGGTTCAGGATTATAAATACCCAGCCCTTAAAGTTGATTAGAAACTCTGGGACTGGGCAAAAAAAAGTTGTGATCTTGTTATCATGGCCTTGATATTCTAAGCATTCCAGCACACCCTCAATTTTATTCTCTTCTTTTTCATAAAAAGTACTAGGATTGAGGGAGGGGAGGTAGAGAGCCTCATTCATAGGTTTACTTCAAATATTCTGAAACCACAGGTCTGTGTTTGCCTGGATGGTATACTGAGTTAGAAAAGATGGCTATAGTATCTTACCTTCAGACAGAGGGAAGTGCTATAGGAGCTTACCCCTGTTGTTCCAAGGAGGTCTCTGGGGAACTGCATTTCTACCTGGCTAGGTAGACTCTGGTTAACTGTGGGTAACTTGTGTGCAAAGTCCACTGCAAAAAGCTGAAGGTCCACAACTTCAGACCCATTGGTGACAATGACTTCCAGTTGGGAAAAGCCAATTACCCAAAGCAGAGATGTTGGATTAAGGATAGTTCTAGATGCTCGATATGTTCTCTAAACCATATGCTTCTTGAGGACAGCAACTGAGTGTTAGTCGTTTTCATAGCCATGAGCTTCCACTCTCAGGGTGCTGGAGTGAGCCCAGCCTGGGAGTGTTAGCCAAGTGAGCCAGTGCTAGGGAGTCATGAAGAGCCAAAGATGCTTCCTCCCTCACCCCGAGACATCCAGGAACATAGAAGGCCAAAGCGGAAAATGCCAATCTGTGGAATACAGATGGTCAAACCAAGGAAACCAAGTACAGACTTCAACCACAAAGGGTAAGAATGGAACCAAAACCAAGAAATGGTGTCCAAAGTCGGAATGATACTGACCTGGCAAGCTTGAGTCAACTATGAGTAGGGAAAGGGTTACATTAGGCAGGGAGAGATAAGGGACCTTCAGGGAAGTAGGAAGCAGCTACAAGTGGGAGGCTGAAGAAGTGGCAACGGCAGCAGAGTTTGAGATAAAAGAGGATAAGCTAAATGTGTTCTGGACCCGCCTGGGCTAGATGCCATGTGTAGAGTCTCACAAACTTTCTGATAAGGTCCCAGTCAAAAGCCAGGGACAAAAACCCTCTGAGGCTACCCAGTCTGGACCCTCTCACTCTTGAGAGCTTTATACTTTCTTTATCGCTTTTCTGTGTGCTGTCACAGCATTCATTCCTCAACTCCATGAGACAAGGACCAGAGTCTCTGCCACCCTCCTGGAACGTTTTCGTGCCGAAACCCGGGGACCTTCAGAGGGTGAGTAACAGCGGACTCTTTGTTTTCTTTTTCTGAAAGGAGGATCTCCTTACCAAGAGTCTCAAAAGCGGCCACCTGTCGGCCAGTTAAAAGTAGAGAGTGCGACCGTCAGTCTTAAATCTCAAGTGACAGGTTTCTGGGTAAAGGTTTGGTCAGTTCCCCCTTGTGGAAGGGGAACATTGGCCTGACCCTAACCAGTTCCACTTTCTGCTCTTGGCTTATTCTTTCTTTGCCTATCCTTCTTAAATGGCTTTTAAAACCTTTCCAACCCCCTGATGATCAATATACTCTAGCAATTAGGGATTTATTTGGTGAGACATATGTTTTTGTGTTAGATACAACTTAGGCTTAAGTGTGGCCGAGACTCTAGGCTTTGAATATCAGCAGACAATATTAGAGTCATCCTTTTGTATCCCCTGGGTTTTGAACATTAAGAATGGGAGCACATATCTACCACCAGTGCCTTCTTTGTGCACAACAGCAGCAGGAACCATAATAAAATACACTGTTGAAGCTTTCTGGTTTCAATGACAAAACATTAGAAACTATAACGCTGCTAGGTCTCGAAGATTACACCCTTCTATTGGGACCCATCTGCTGATTGGACATCAGGCATACAAGAAGGAAGGATGCTTGCGGGGCGGGGGAGGTGAGGAAATAATGACTGTGTGGACTAGATTCCATGGGTTGGGGGTGCAAGCAAATTAGTAAGACCAAAAAATGAGGGCCCAGTCAAGAGGGCTCTGAAGGATGAGATCATCAGGGACCTTGTCTGTTACAGGAAAGGTTCATCTGGGGGCACATATAAGGACTGGCGATCCAGCACTCTGAACCTACCCTATGGCTCCCATTGGGCACCCGAGACACGTAAAAGGATGGAGACCAGCCCTGGGGGTCATGGCCAGGGGAAGCCTCCTCCATAAGCAGTACATGCCTCCCCGTAACCTTCTCAGTTGTTTGCTTACACCCATAACCTTTACAAATAACAAGCCTGAATCACTAACCTCACCAAGCTCCTTAAGATTTAGAAGGATCCAGAGGAGGCAAGGTAGGGTTGGGTGACGGCTAAAGCAGTGGGTCAGAATGGCTACCCTTGCTGGCCCAATTCTTCTTCAACCTAAGGTGTGAGGCCATTCTCTCACTTTGGGGAGGGCGGATCAAAGGACACCTTGATTCTAAAGGGGACAGCCCATATGTTGGGATGCCTTCATAGTCACCTCTCTAATACAACAGGTACGGGGGTTCTTGAGGTCCTTAATGCCTACTGGGATCATGAGATGGGTAACAAACCCTTCTCTGCGGGAACTCCTCTGGAATGTGTTCTGAGAAGTTGGGAAAGATTTGATCCACAAACAGTCAAAGAGAAGAGCATGAAGTTTTGTGTTTTTTTGCTCCCAGGCTTGGCCTCAGTAACACCTGGAGGACAGAGGTCCTGGCCTCCTGAGGAAAGTATTCAGTACAGTGCTATCTTACAGTTAGCTCTATATTGCAGAAGAGATGATGGATGGTCAGAAGTTCCTTATGTACAGGTTTTCTTTGCTTTACGGGACCAGGCAGACCGATGTAAGACCTCTAAGTTAGGTGCTGACCTCCCAGCCCCTTCAAGGGGCACAGAAAGGCAAGTACTTGCAGACTCGTCCCCTGAGAAATCCCCGCCCTGGAAGGAAGACACATTCAATGTATTCGTTGACTGAAATGTCTCATGGTGAATTTGGCTCAATGAAGGTTCCATTTTCCTTGCAAGATCCTAAGCAAATAAAAAGGACTTGGGCAAATTTTCAGACAACCCTGATCAATATACAGAAGTGTTCCAAAACCTAAGCCAGGTTGCTGAAGAAAACACAAGCCATCCCTAATAAAAGGGACTCTGGCACTCTCTCACTGTTTCTTCTAATACACTCCAGTCACTCTAACTGTATGTGGGGGCTTCTCCCCCATTTCATTCCCAGGGTTAATGACCATGATAATCAGAGCCAACTGTCTCTGGTTGGTCTACCTTGGGATGGAGACTGTATGGAATATTCCCAAGCAGCTGCCGAAACTCCTTTTGTTTCGGGGAACTTCCCTGTCTTCTCTGGCCCGACATGGACTGGCCTTTCCACTTGTTGGTGGAAAAAAATGAGCATCTGCTCACCTGTCCAAGCTGACAGGCTTTCAGACCAGGAGACACCTTTCTCTGCCCTCTGGCTTTTCATCTGCCTCCAGGCTTCTAGGTGACGCCACACATCTTCTGTCTTCCCCTCCCCCTCCACCTGTTTCTGCACCACCTCGGGTGTGGCCAGTGTAACTGGCTCCTACACCATCTTCCACGCATCTGGCACCACGGGTTCCTCCTCCTATCCTCGCTGTCAAGGATGGAAGAACACCCCCTTAGACTTATGCCACCCACTTCAGATATCCTCACTGATGCCCCAGGCAAAAATTGACAATGGAGAGCTTTTAAGTGGACACACGTGGAACATAATTAAGATAGAAATGTCTTCAGAGTTATCAGTATTAAATATATAAAACTTTTTCTACCTAGGTTTACTGAGGATCAAATAGGCTAAGATTAAAATACTGCTTTACTCTCTGTTAAAAAGGCCAAGTTTTCTTGGATTGCTGGTCCCTTTGGATAAAAAAAAAAAGAAGGTAAACAAAGTTGTTTTTTTTTTTTTTCTCTTTTGTCTGCCCCAAAAAGATGGAAAGAACTATGATTTTAACCAAGGGCACAGGACATCATGCCTTTTTGGGTTGTTTTGCTCAAGCCTTGGTTGAAATTGCCCCTCCTTTGTTCCAAAGGCTGGGGAGACGGTGGCAATGTCATCGCTGCTGGCCTCTAAATGCTCCACATTTGTGTTGTTTCTGTTTAGCAAAGGAATGGGTGCCTGTGCCGTATGAGGAGTGGATAATATATGATGGGCTTTTACTGGGATACATGGGAGCCATTTTGCTACACTTAGCCCCGTGCATGCCAATTTATAACAACCTAGATACTCTAAAATGGATATCCACGGGGCTGGAACATATTTATGTGGGCATTGCTGAAAAAGGTAGCAGAATAGACCTCAGCTTTGGCCCTTTTAGCCCCCCTCAACGACCGATTTTATCCTTACAAAATATGGTTTTCACCAGGCTTTTGAAATATATTTGTAAAGAGGAACAGTTTTATTATGATCAATATGTAAATTACTGGTGGGCCAAAATAAAATTAGTCCATCCTTTTACAAGCAGGGAAGTTTTGCTTGGTTACAGTTTATACCCCAATGTCCCATTGGGGGGAAATGGAGGAGTAGGAGAAATCAGGGGAGACAAGGTCAGCTCTCAGAGGCAGAGTCAAGCCTAGGTAAGAGCGACTACTCCCAGCACCTGGCGAGACTGACAGGGCTTTTGGCTGCCTGTCGCATAGGCAGCCAAAACACGGGGCCAGGAAATGAGGCTTGACCAGCTATGGGAAATTGAGATAAGGGATGCCTTTTCCTCCTTTTTCCTATAGATGGGCAATTCCCCAACCAAGGGCAATATTCCTTTTGGATGCATTCTGAAAAATTGGGATTATTTTGATCCACAAACCCCGAAGAAAAAGCAACTCATTTTCTTTTGCACCGAGGGTTGGCTCCAGTACAAATTGCCCACTATATCAGTTATTAACAGAGTCAATCTGATGGAACCTCCATTCTACAATGGGAGCCAGAGGCCCAACAGGCTTTTTTTAATGTTTATTTATTTTTGAGAGAAAGAGAGAGATAGAGTACAAGTAGGTAAGGGGCAGAGAGACAGGGAGACATGGAATCTGAAGCAGGCTCCAGGCTCTGAGCTGTCAGCACAGACCCTGACGCGGGGCTCAAACCTGTGAACCTTGAGATCATGACCTGAACTGAAGTCAGACGCTTAACCAACTGAACCACCCAGGTGCCCCCAACAGGCTTTTTATAAATTCAAACATGCCTTAAGACTCCTGGCCCTGGGGCACCTGGGTGGCTCAGTTGGTTAAGAGTCTGTCTTCGGCTCAATTCATGATCTCACGGCTTGTGAGTTCAAGCCTGGCGTCAGGCTCACGCTCTGTGCTGACAGCTCAGAGCCTGGAGCCTAATTCAGATTCTGTCCCTCTCTCTCTCTCTGCCCCTCCCCCGCTTGTGCTCTCTTTCTCTCATTAAAAAAAAAAAAAAAAAAATTAAA
Organism: Panthera uncia; assembly: GCF_023721935.1. Classification (NCBI taxonomy): domain Eukaryota; kingdom Metazoa; phylum Chordata; class Mammalia; order Carnivora; family Felidae; genus Panthera; species Panthera uncia. Next base: position 86,628,974 of record NC_064817.1, read on the forward strand.
AAAATTTTTTAAAGACCCCTGGCCCTAAGCCTCCCAATTAAAAAAAAAATTAATTTATGTTATTAAAAGGAAGGGAATAACTCTTGGAGTCATAATCCAAACAGGGGACCCACTGAACAATCTTTGGGATATCTTAGCAAGGAGCTAGATATGGTAGCAAAAGGGTGGCCAGCATGCCTGCGGGCCATAGCCCCTGTGGCCCTTCTAATACTTGACGCCACGAGAATAACCTTAGAGACAGGCATAACCATATATTCCCCTCATAATATAACCAGCCTACCGGAAACAAAAGGCAATCTTTGGTTGGCAGGTACTCGTCTTTCAAAGTATCAGACTTTGCTCTTAGAAGGTCTAGCCATCTGCATTGAAACTTATAATGGTATTTTCTGACTGCAAATGGTTCCCCTATAAAATATCGTAAGGAGATAGATAACCTTCTAAAATCTATCCTGTTGCCCCCACAGGTAACTGTTATGCATTGCAAAGGGCACACAAAAGGGACTGATGAGACGGCGGTCGATAATAATTTTGCTGATGTGGCTGCAAAAGCCACCGCCAAGAAGTCCATTCCACAGGAAGAAGTTATTGAGGCTTCTCTTATTTGGGATAACTCCCTTGCTCAATTTAGATGCACCTACTCTCCAAAGAAAATAAACTGGGGTCTGACTCATGGACACTGTCTCCAGCCCTCGGGATGGTTACAAACAGAGCAGCGGCAATTACTATCACCTCGCTCACAGAAATGGGAGATTATTCAAGCACTGCATCAGGCCTTTCATTTAGGGAGGGATAAAACTTATCAAATGGCCCAAAGGATGTTTACTAGGAAAAACTTGTCAAGGACAGCTCAGTGAATAGTATCAGCCTGTGAAATTTGTTTTAGAAACAATTCTCTCAGGGCGCCTGGGTGGCTCAGTTGGTTAAGCGTCCGACTTCGGCTCAGGTCACGATCTCATGGTTTGTGAGTTCAAGCCCCGGGTCAGGCTCTGTGCTGACAGCTCATATCCTGGAGCCTGCTTCAGATTCTGTGTCTCCCTCTCTCTCTGCCCCTCCCCCATTCACACTCTGTCTCTCAAAACTGAATTTAAACAAAAAGATTAAAAAAAGAAAAGAAAAGAAACAATCCTCTCAACCAGAAACTTGCTCTCCCAGGCAATGAAGGAACTGGAGGCTAACCAGAGAAAGACTGACAATTAGGTTTCACTCATTTGCCAAAGTCAGAGGGGTTCTAACATCTGTTGGTACGGGTTGATGCTTTTACTAATTGAGAAAGGCCTTCCCCTGAAAAATGGAAAAGGCACAAGAAGTAACGAAAGCTCCCTTTATGAAATAATACCAGATTTGGCTTACCTAAAAATTTGCAAAATAATGATGGATAATGGCTGCCTTGGCTAGTTTTACTCCTTGCAATAAAGCCAACTGTCCACCTACTCGGCAGAACTCTAAATGACACCTCACAAGCAATAGATGCTTTAAATCAAGAATTAAATGAAGTTAGGGCCGACTCTTGGACAATAAAGCCACCACGGGTTACTTACTGCTTGCTTCTCCATCACCTGGGTTGTGAAAGATGCCCTCGCATGTGTTGTTTCAACACATGTTTCAACTCTCAGAGTCTCGCAACTGACAGATGGCATTCGAGCACAGTTGGACAAAGTCAAGGTCTCTCCTGGATTGTTTGACTGGTTTGGGAACTGGGGGCGTTATCTTAGAGATGCCGCCTTGGTGGTCAGTAGAATCTTCAGTTCGTGTTTTCTCTTTGTGTCTGCCGATGTTTGTGCTGCCTCATGCCTGCCAGCCTTCCTAGGGAACCGGACCGTGGAGCACTTGACCGACCCTTGGGGAGACTCTGACTGCCACACCCCCACACCATCCCTTGTCAGCTTGAAGAAGCCAAAATGGTCATCGTCCCTGTTCCCTAACCACAGTTACCGGCCCTATTCCAGGGGGGAGGAATGAGTAGGGAAAAGATTACATTAGGCAGGGAGAGATAAGGGACCTTCAGGGGGTAGGAAGCAGCTAGGGAGGCTGAAGAAGTGGCAGTGGCAGCAGAGTTTGGGAAAGGAGAGGATAAGATAAACATGTTCTGGACCTGTCTGGGCTAAGTACCATGTGTGGCGTCTCACAATCTTTCTGGTAAGTTCCTAGTAAAAAGTCAGGCACAGAAATCCTCAGCGGCTACCCAGTCGGGACCCTTCTCGCTCTTGAGAGCTTTATACTTTCCCTCAATAAAATCTATCGCTTTCCTCACTCTCTGTTTTCCAAGAGATTCATTCATCGACTCTGTGAGACAAGGACCAGCGTCTCTCCCACACTCCTGTAACAACTATACCGTCCAACCCAAACCCCCAGGACTCCACCATCTCGATCTGTCACACCCTCTCTCCAGCCCTTAGCCATCTGGGGAAGAATACCAGACTCAGTGATAAATGTAGACTATGGAAGAAAAAGTATAGGAATTCAGTGAGTCCTTCCACTGGAACCAAAACAGTGTCTGTCCCTTTCATGAGTGGTTTGTTAACAAAGTAGCAAGGATTGAAAACTGAGAATCAGAATGAAGGTGTTCTAATGATTCATTGAAGGTATTTGCTACACAAATGATCCTACAAGAAAGGATCAAGAACCTTCCATTATTCAATGTATTTATAGCTGCACCTTATCAACCTGGTGCCGGAGAGGATCCAGGCGAGTAAACACATGTAGCACCTTTTGGAAAAGGTTCTGATCAAGGATGCTGATATAGAGTGCTAAAGAGTGGGATGGGGCAGACCCAGAGGAAGGGGTGATCACATCTCCTTGGGGATGCCAGGAAGCTTCAATGAGTCTTGAACTGAGTTTTGAAAAACCAGGAAGCGTCCTACAGGTGGTGGGAGCAATATGAATAAAGGTGCGATGGTATGGCACACGAGAGGAGGTCTAAGGAGCTCTGCATGGGTTGGGAGGCTGGAGTTGGAGGTCAAATCACACAGCAGAAATTTTTAAACCGCAGCTTGTAACCTGACATTGCTATGTTGTGGAATCAATTTTGTGAGTCATGACCAACATTTTATTCAATGGTAATGGACTATAATAGAATAGAACATGTAATACGTTGCCAGTAGGAAAAGTTATAATTTTTTGGTGAACATTTTTTAGGTTATTTATATATGTATTTATACAGGTGGATACTGGATTGCAATGTAAAATATTTTCTGAACTTTGGGTCACAGTCGAAAATGTTGGAAAGCCACTGTCACAGAGGAACTTGTCAACCACGCTAACATGTTTGGACATTTTCCTACGGGCCATGGCAAGCTGCTGAAGGATTTTAGGCAAGGTAATGACATGATCCAATTCGTGTTTCATCAAAAGTTTAACCACCTTAGATCAAATTAGCCATGGAAAAGGTGTTGGAATCAAATTAAGTACAGATTGACAGCTGATCTTTTCCAAATTAAATGTTCAAGCTAATTTAATCCATGTGTCATAAAGAAGAGGCTTCAAATTGTACACATTCATTTATTGGAAAGATCTTTTTGGAGAGCACATCACGTGTCAGGCACCATGCTAGGCACCGAGGATACAACACAATGGTGAAAAAAAAATCATTCCCTCCTTCATGGAACTCAGTCTAGTGAAAGAAATGGTGAACAAACCAACAAACCCAAATGAGTGTGATAAGTGCCACAGGGAAAGGTACAGGGTGCTATTAGAGAGAAGAATGGAGAAGGGGTACTGGGGAGAATAGTGATTTAAGCTGTGGGGTCAGGGATAGACTCTGAGGGAATAATCTTTAAACTGAGTCATTAAGGATGAGTAAGAGAACTGAAGTGTTTGGGGAAATAGCATCTTGGGAGAAAAACAGCAAGTATAAAGACCTGGAGGCAAAAAAAAAAAAAAAAATAAGTGTGGCATGTTCAAGAACAGAAAGGAGACCACTGGGGCGAGAGTCTGATGATCAAAGAGAAATAGTGGAGGAGACCAGAGATGTAAGTAGGACCAGGGGAGGACATCGTGTGAGATTTGAAGCAAGTGAAAAACAGGATAAAAGCTGGAAGAATCGATACTTGCCAGGGCGTTTGGCACAGGTATACTGGGTGCAGTTAAAGGGACTGATGTGTAAAGAACACCTCTCATTCTTTACATATTTCTCCTCCGGGTGGAATGAGCCATCACTCCCTTGGAATCTGCCTGGTAGAACGTTCTAAAGTGTCTGGGAGGATCCAGAGATTAGAATGTGCCCCAGAAAACTGTTAATGCTGTTCACTGCCCAGTTCCACAGGCACCATTCAGGTTCTTTGATTATTTCTGGGTGTCAGTTTCCCTTGAACCCAGAACCGATTGCATACTAACTCATGCTTCTCAGCTCTGGTTGTTGACCCCTTGCTGGTGTGCCAGCAGCAAGGCAAGACTGGTTGTGTGTGCATAGAGGAGATCTGTTTGAGCTGGAAGACCTTGGGGTTGACAACCTCTGTCATCTCAGTTCTGAATGGTAACCCTCCAGATTCTAGAATTATAACAGGTAGAGAATAATGGCTGGAAGAGGACCATACGCTATGATCCATTCAGGTGTCATTCCTTGTGGTTTGGTACTCGTTGGCCTTCTTCCACCCATGTTTTACAAGGCAGAGATTTTGGGGAGCAGCCCCTAGTTCCTACAGGGATCATGTGTCTCCAAATGGGATAAAGAGTGTGGGCCAGTAGCAGAGGAAACTGGTTGCTAAGGAAGACGGTGTTTTGAGAGATGGACCGCCGTGATTTAGGTACATCTCTGTTGTGCTGAGGAAAGTCAGGTTCTAGTAGGAGATATGGCAGAAGAGCTAGCCCTCTAATACAATGGTTCTGAACCATGGTTGATCTCGTCCCCTGGGGTATGTTTGGGAGTGTCTGGAGGTATTTTTTGGTGGTCATAAATGGCGTAGGGGGAGAGGCTCCTGGCATCTAGTGGGCAGAGGCCAGCAATGCTGGAATACATTCTACAATGCACAGGATAGCCTCCTACAATGAAGAATTTTCTGGCCCAAATATTGATAGTGTCTTAGTTGAGAAATCCTGCTCTAAAATCTCATCGATATGCCACATGTGGGCGTCAGTCTGCTGGAATTAGGCCATAAACTTGTTAAATGCAGAAACCCTTCCCCTGATCAGGAACATCTTGGAGGTATAGCTGGTAATTACATGAATTGGGCTACAAAAACCCAGAAGGACTTATCTGGTACAGGGAAATTTTATGACTACATCTCTTAATCATTTTTTAATTGAGGTATACACAACATACCACATTATATTAGTTTTGGGTATACAGCACAATGATTCAATATTTGCATATATTGCAAAATGATCACCACAGTATGTCTAGTTAACATCCGTTACCATACACAGTGGCAGAATTTTTTTCTTGTGATGAGAACTTTTAAGACTTACTCTCTTAGCAACTTTTAAATATACAATACACTATTATTAACTATAGTCACCATACTGTATGTTACATCCCCATGACTTATTTCATAACTGAAAGTTTATACCTTTTGACCCCCTTCACCCATTTCACCCACCCTCACTCTCCCTCTTCTAGTAACCACCAATCTGTTCTCTCTCTATATGAGTTTGTTTTTGTTTTTGTTTTTGTTTCTCGATTCCACATATATGTGAGATCATATGATGTTTGTCTTTCTTTGTCTGACTTATTTCATTGAGCATAATGCCTTCAAAGTCTATCCACGTTGTCACCAATAGCAAGATTCCATTCTTTTTTATGACCGAATGATATTCCATTATATACATACCACGACTTTTTTATCCATTCTTCCATCGATGGACACGTAGGCTGCTTCCATATCTTGCTTATCGTAAATCATGGTGCAATGACCATAAGAGTGCATATATCTTTTTGAGGTAGTGTTTTCATTTCCTTCAGATAAATACTAAGAAATGGAATCGCTGGGTCACACAGTTGTTCTATTATTAACGTTTTGAGGACCCTCCATACTGTTTTCCATAGTGGCTGCACCAATTTACATTCCCCACCGAAAGTGCACAAGGGTTCCCTTTTCTCCACATCCTCACCAGCACTTGTTACTTCTTGTTATGACTCCATCTCTTACGCTTCAGCCTGCAGTGGTCTGAGAACACAACATCAGGTGGCCTTGGTGGCCAAACAACTTTGACTCCAGAAGAGGCTTCCCAGAGAAATAAGTGTAGGGGTGGAGGTCACTAAGTCCTTTTGAAACAGGATGGCTGTCACAGCAACGTGAAATGCTTTTGTCTGTCTAGGGTCAGGTGATAAAAGTGGACAGGATAATGGGTGGATATAAAAGGTCAGGATACAGATAAACTCCTCCTCTGCTGTTTGATGAGTCTGGTTACCTAGGCAGCCATGGTGAACAAATAAGTTTTGAGCCTTGGCTTCTACCCAAGAAATCTCATGGAATCAGTGCATTGTCTTAAGTGAGTGGAAGTCCAGCAAGGCTGACACATGTCACTTTACCCCTGACGATGTGGCCGAATAAATCTTCGCTAAGGAATTAGACTTCAGAGCTCCTAAATGAGTACCTGTCATGATTGGTCCAAAAGGAGGGAGAGTTGAGAATATCATCTAACTATACAATAACTTTCTGCCCAGGTAGTGGTGTAGAATACTGGTTATTGGTTGATGGAGAACTGGGTATTACGACAATCAAAAGGCATGGTAGTGTACTCAGACCAGCTGGAAGATTCTTATAGGCTATCTTCCGTTGTCAACTTTCCTAACACAGATGAGATTATAGGCAACAATATTAGAATCAAGGCAGTCCTAGGAGAGGTGGAGCTTTGTTTCTTCAAGACACCATCGAATTTCTATACACTAGCAATGGACAATGTGAAAAGCAAATTAAGAAAACAATTCTGTTTACCATAGCATCAGGAAGGATAAAATACAATTTAACCAAGTAAGAGCAAGACTTGTACACCGGAAACTGTAAAACATTGCTGAAAGGAATTAAAGAAGATCTAAATAAATGGAAAGCCATCATGTGTTATTGGAAGGCAGTATTGTTAAGATGTCAGTACTCTCCAAAAGCAATATACAGATTCAATGGCATCCCTATCAAAATCCCAACAGTTTTTATTTCAGAAATGGAGAAGCTGATCCTCCAATTCATATGAACCTCTGAGGGGCCCCAAATAGCCAAACAGTCTCGAAAAAAAAAAAGAACAAAGTTGGAAAGCACACCTTTCCTGATTTCAAGGTTACCACAGAGCTACAGTGAGCAAACCAGTGTGATACTGGAATAGAATTGAAAGTCCATAGATAAACTCATGGGGTCAATTGACTTTTCTGTGTAAGTGCCACACCATACAACGGAAAAAACATAATCTCTTCAATGAGTGGTGCTGGGACAACTGGATATGTAGCATGCAAAAGAATGAAGTGAGTCTTTATCTTATACCATATACAAACACTAGTTCAAAGTGGATCAAAGACCTACATACAAGAATTAAAACTATAAAACTCTTAGAAGAAAATACAGGGGTAAACGCTCATGTCCTTGGATTTGGCAATGGTTTCTGAGATAGGATGCCAAAATCACAAGCAATGAAAGAAAAAATAGATAAACTGGATTTCTCCCAAATTAAAAGTTTTGTGTGCAAAAGATGCTATCGACGGAGTGAAAAAACAGCCACAGAATGTATTTGTATACCATATCTGAATATTTGTAAATATTAGATTAGAGTCTTTTATCCAGAATATGGAAAGAATGTTTACAACTCAAAAAAGGAAAGTCAAGCAACCCACTTAAAATAGAAATAAGTCATGATCTCACAGTTTGTGAGTTCGAGCTCTGCGTCGGGCTCTGTGCTGACAGCTCAGAGCCTGGAGCCTGCTTCAGGTTCTGTGTCTCCCTCTCTCTCTCTGTCCCTCTCCTGCTCGTGCTCTCTCTCTCTCTCTCTCTCTCCCTCTCTCTCTCAAAAATAAATAAACATTAAAAAAATTTTAAAAATAGAAATAGGTGATGGTAATTAAGGAGTCCACTTGTCGTGATGAGCACTGGGTGTTGCACGGAAGTGCTGAATCTCTATATTGTACACCTGAAACTAATATTACAGTGTATATTGGCCATATGGAATTTAAATAGTTTTTTAAAGGAAGTTCTTACAATTGGAAACAAAATAAAATAAAATAGAAGGTAGGCAAAAGATTTGGATAGACATTTCTCCAAAGAAGGTAAACAAATGACCAACAAACACGCAAAAAGATGTTCAACAGTATTAGTTATTAGAAAAATGCAAATTATAACCTTGATAAGATCCTATTTCACACCAACCAAGCGGCTATAATAACTTGAAAAAAAAAAACAGAAAACAAGTGTTGCTGAGGTTGTCGAAAAATGGGAACCCTCATTCATTGCTGGTGAGAATGTAAAATGGTGCGGCTACTGTGGAAAACAGTTGGTTCCAGAAATATTTGTGCCCATGGTCATAGCAACGCTATTCACAATAGCCAAAAGATGGAAAACAACCCAAATGGCCATCAACGAATGAGTAGATAAACAAATTTTGGTAGTTTCATACAATGCAATATTTTTCAGCCTTAAAAAGGAATGGGGTACTGATCCGTGCCGTGTGGCCGAACCTTCAAACGTTATCCTAAGGGAAAGAAGCGAGTTGCAAGAGGCCACATATCGTGATTCCATTTATGTGAATTCTCTAGACTAGGCAAATTCACATAAGCAGAGAACAGATTGGCTTTAGCCAAGAGTTGAGGGAGGAGGGAATGGGGAGCGATTGCTTAATGAGTATGGAGTTTCCATTTGGGGTGGTGAAAATGTTCTGGAACTAGGTAGTGATAATAGTGCATTATGAGCATAATGTATACTGAAGTATTCATTTTCAAATGGTTAGTGTGGTAAATTTTTATGTGTAGTTTACCATAATAAAAAATAAAAGTGAAAAACAGAGAGCACTGAGCCTTCATTTGTGGAGGTGGAGTGCTTTAGGACTCCTGCAATACATCACCATACTCCTACTACTAACAGCAACATTAATAATGGTAATAATACCAGCGATCATTACAATGAGACTAATAGCTAGCATTTATTGAGTGTTTATTATGTGCCAGAAACTGTGTTAAGCGCTTTCCTGTGAATCACTTAATCCTCCCACCAACTCTATTACTACCTTCATTTCACAGGCAAAGAAAGGTCTCAGAGGTTAGTTTTGTCGAAAGTCACACAGGTACCAAGTGGAAGGCCAGGAATCTGAATCCAGGTCTGTCTGATTACAGAGACTTCAGTCTCATTTATAAATATCAGGGAATCGGGGCACCTTGGTGGCTCAGTTGGTTGGGCGTCTGACTCTTCATTTCGGCTCAGGTCATGATCTCACAGTGTGTAGGTTTGAGCCCTGTGTTGGTGTCTACTCTGACGGTGCAGAGCCTGGTTGGGATTCTCCCTCTCCCTCTGCCCTTCCCCCACTGTCTCTCTCTCTCCCCCTCTCAAAGTAAAAAAAAACAAAACAAAACCAAAAAAAACCTTAAAACATAGTAAAATAAATAAATATCAGGGAATCAAGCCACATGACTGGTAAGACCCTGAGGGATTTATATGAATTAGTTCCTATAACAACATTATGAGAGGAGGCGCCATTATTATCATCTCCACTTTACAGAAGGAAATCGAGGCAGATTGGGTCACATAGCTAATGAGAGGCAAAGCCAAGATTCAAACTCTGGTCTAGTTGACCTCTAAAACTTCTGTGCTGAACATTCAAGCTATATAGTACCTGTTGCCCACATGCTTACAGAAGGCCTAGGTCTTTGGCTTTGGATATGGGTACTTGATAAGCACCTGGGCTCTAGAAGCAGGTCAGCTTTCATAATAAAAATGCTTAATGGGTTCTGAGCTTAGAATGGACAGATGGGATAGAGCCTAAGAGAAGGGTAAACAATATAAAGGGAAGAACATTGTGTTTCCAGAAAGTGGCTGAATGTTGTGGGCTTCCAGCACTAAAAACCTGGAGGACCAAGGGGAAAGGTAGACACTGGATAAAATGTAGCTTTCACTGTCCACCCTGAAAAACATTTGAAAGCTACATCATAGAAGGCCTTGGAAGCTGTATTAACTCAGTTTGACATTCCATGTAAGCAAGGGTGAGCTATTAAAAGACTTAAGCAGAGTGGTGGATAATCTGACTTGTGTTTCATCTAAAGTTTAACCATATTTGATAAAAATTAGGCATGAAAAATGTCTTTTGATGTGCTCCCCCACGTTCACCTAGATATGGCCATCTTGTGGTTCACAGACTTGGTCATCAGGAGTTGTCTGTCATTGCTATTCCCTTATAAGGTGGCTGGAGGAACAGGTTATTAATTTACAGATAGGAGAAATGGCAGCCATTCCCTAGGTACATACAGAAGACAGGAACAGACAAACCTCATCCACAAGCACAGACGCTCAGCCTCAGTGAGTGCCAACAGAAGCCACACAAGGTCCCTGGTTTTGGTGGGCTTTGCAGTGCAAATTATGGTACCCTTGAGCATGTGTGTGATAACTCTCTTCTATGCCTAGGCCAGATGCTGGGGCAGTAATGCCTGTCACCTATGTTTTTAAGAGGTTTAGTCTATAGCCAATAACTAGAAGTGGTAATATCTAGTGCTACAAGGTAACTAAACAAAAATTGGTCTGGATGAAAGCTAGAACCCAAGATACAAAGGTAGCCAAAAGAGGCCGAGACAAGAGGTTTGCAGGGGTGGGAGGGTGGCAAGCCTATGGCCTTGGGTATAATCATGCTGAGCACCTTTACAGGGGAGGCGGTATTACAGGTGGTTGGGGTGTGTCTGACTCCCTTCCGCTGCCGCAGACCTGACCTGGTATGTGGCAGGGACAGAAGGGTTAAGAGCAGGGCTTCTGGAGTCAAATGAATCTGGGTTAGAATCTTAGCTCTGTGTGTCTCTATCAGTATGATCTTGACAAGCCCCTTAACTTCAGTAAGCCTTACATTTCTTGTCTATAAAATGAGGATAATGGTACGAAGTATTTCATAGAGTTTTTCAAGCATCAAAGGAGATAATGAACATATGCTCAGTACGATGCCTGATACTTGGTAATAGCTCAGTAAGTGTTAACTCTTCCTGTCCTTCTCCTACTTTTATTCCTCCCCATTGTGCTTATTGCACTGAATGGAGTCCACGAGAAATTTCATAAAGCACTGTTCCAAGGGAATTCCAGGTTAGAGCTATGAATACAGTCCAAACTCAAGTTTCTAATCTACATGAGTTTAAACCAAGCTGGGGAGTCAAGGTGTGAATTTGAAGGAGATTGAAACTGAAGATCAGCAGGACATGTTGTAGAGCTAGGGGAAAGGGGAGGGTGGGGAAGAGGGGGAAGCCTAGAGTAATGAATGACTGTGTCAGAATGCAGGTGACTTTAGTGGACTTTCATCCAGGTCCAATGACCACCATCATGGCTCTTCTGGAAGCATTAGAACAGATGACAACAGAGTAGACAGTATTCCTTTCCAAACTCCTTGCGATCCTGGGATTGTCCTACATTTGCCTTATGAATTCTGACTTGTTGCTGACCAAAGATGAGAGGTAGATTCCAAAGACCTGTCCTTTGGCTGTTACCCAGCCCCCCAGTCAGGGCAGGTATAGATCTAGCCTTCCTGTCAACATGATCCTTATACCTTCTCTATGACATATTAGTATTTTTAATCCTGGGTCATCTGGGAGGGTCACTAAAGTGTTGAATGAAAGATGAGATCTCAGTGGGTCAAGTGTAGCAGGGAACATCTCTAGAACTGGGTTGATGCTCACCAAAGGGTATGGAGTCAGAAAGATGCTGGTGTCAGAGAACTACAAGGCTGATGCCAGAGATCTTAAAAGTTCTCAGGCGTTGATCCCTGAGCCTCTGTGGTGGATATGTGCCTAGAAGCAACCCGGACATTGTCTTCCATGTCTAGTTTCTCATTAACTCTCCTCCATCCTGTGCCCAGTACTGGTAAGTCTATCTTTTGTCTTGGTCTTTGGCTCACCAGAAGGTGCCCTAGGGGGTTTTCTGGGCATCCCATAGCTTCCCCAGGGCACAAGCTGGCTGCAAGGATGTCTCTGATTACTAGAAGCGAAAAAAGTAGTGAGGCTAAGACTATAGTTGCTATGAAAGGAGGTGTTTGCAAAGCAGGAGTACAGTGAGATGTTCCAGGCAACTTCTGCCATGGTAAAGTAGGTGGACCAGTCATGTGGCTGGTAGGCGGTATAGCAGCAGAAAGAATCTTGTAGCACTGGACTGATTAAATTCTTTGACTCAGTCTGTAGGTGGATAGTACACAGATGGATGAAGCTGGGCCAGATGGCTGGGAAGTCCACAGAGGCAAGCGATCTTGTAAGATAAATAATAATAATGTACCTACCTTTACATCTTCATTTCAGAGCAATCTCCCACTAACTCACCATACTACAGCCCTTTCTTTCTGTTCCTGAAACTTAGGCCTTTTCCTGCCATTGGGCCTTTGTACTCGCTCTTCCTTCTGCCTGTATGTTCCTTGAATGGCTTGTTCCTTTCTGTCCTTCCAGGCTTACCTTCTCAAAGAAACCTTTTCTGACCACATTGTCTAGAGTTGACTCCTACCAAAGACTTTTTAAATATATTATTCCATTAATTTTCTTGGTGGAATTCATCAACATCTGCAGATTGGAATGATTGATTTAGCTATCTGTTTACTTGATTATTGTCTCTTCTTTCCCAGACTGTAACATCTGTGTGGTCAAGAACTTTGTTTCTCCTTTTCAATACTGTTTCCACAATACTCAGAAAGTTAGACAATTTATTGAGCAAATAAGTGAATGGAGGGTAGGGATGGAGTCAGACTCAGGATACAACATGGCTTTTTTTTGTTAAGACATCTATCTACTGCCATCACAAGGATGGCCTTATAGCCATGAAAAAAAGGTCAGAATGGGAATTAATTTGAATGTGATGGTGTCCCAAGATCATATTGGTGTCGCGAGTGGAAGAAACTGGTCTTTGGGTTGCCTGGACTTATCTTTGACCTAGATACAGGTGTCAGAGTTCATGGTGTTCTGGAGAGGGTCAAATCAGTTGCCATATTGCACAGAGGTCCTGTATTTAAGGTCTGGGAAGAGCCACAAACAGTGGGGCAGCTGGAATAATGTCAGAAAGTGGGTACCACCAAAGGTCAACTATGAATGACCTTGAAAACTCAATGAGATGCCACTCTCCATAGTCAACTTTTTGTGGCCCTTGCTGAACCACTTCTTTTTTTAAAATTTTCTGAATGTTTATTTATTTTTGAGAGAGAGAGAGAGAGAGAGGCACAGCAGGGGAAGGTCAGAGAGAGAGGGACACACAGAAGATGAAGCAGGCTCCAGGTTCTAAGCTGTCAGCACAGAGCCCAATATGGGGCTTGAACTCATGAGCCATGAGATCATGACCTGAGCTGAAGTTGGACGCCCAACCAACTGAGCCACCCAGGTGACCCACTTCTGCTAGCTGTGGCTAGGTCTTGACAACAACAAAATTTCCTGTTACCCAAATTTCCTTGAGTGAAGTTGCCTTTCCATCTCATAGTACTCCGGATTCTAGGATCCCCTTAGAAATTCTGGCTGCTTAGGATATAGCAGATGGCAAGCTCTAACCACTTGAGTAATGTAACACATGGCAGCTAGATGGTAAACCTTTAGAAGCCCTAAGCACAGAAATGTATATATTTTGCATCTACATTTGAAAATGTAAACAATACTAAACTGTAAATAGGCATTAGAGAAATGCACAGTTATTTTTCTTGAGGTGCTATTTTGGTGATTTTTTTTTAATATCAAAAAATTTCCAAATATATTTCTTAGTTTTTTGGAACCTCTCCTTTGCTGGCATCCTAAGTACATACCTCCTGTTTCTAGAGGGTAAACCAACAGTAAGGAGCCACTGTGCGTAAGTTACTCTAGACTTCCATCATCCGAGTATTCTGTCATCAAGCATTGGGATCCTTGAGGAAGTTACAATATACCTCTGAAAGAGTTTTGATGGTTAGTAGCTTTCTTTTGCAAAGACATTGATGATGTCTACTACAAGCGTCCTGGAGAATCAGACAGGGAATGTGGGTACTGATACTGGGGTCCTTCTGTGATACAATGGCCCCCTACAATGATACTGGAGGAATCAGCTTCCCTAGGGTATGGCCTAGTTGGATAGACCAGAACCTGAGCAGAGGTGAACAGAGCCTTTATGGCCATGGCCATGATAAAAGATTAAAGGAACCCGTTCCCCTTAGGTAAAGGTGCACAATTAACAATGTCAGGGCAGAGAAATGGTAGATAAAAGCGCAGAAGCATTTGGTGAACTTCAGGCATTTATAAACATCCTTGATTGACCTAAGGGGATGCTATACCTGGATGGTTGGCATCTAGGCCAGACAGGAACTGGTTCAAGAATTTCACCTCTGGGGTCTAAAAAAGCAGAACTCATAGGGCCAGAGAGCAGAATGGTGGTATACTATACTGTATACTTGAAATTTGCTAAGAGAATATATCCTAAGTGTTCTCACTACACCAAAAAATAAATGAAAATTTAACTATGTGAGGTAATAGATGTGTGAATGTAACTTGATTGTGGTAATCATAATGTATACATATATATTAAACCACCACATTGTACACATTATATATATGCAATTTTAATTTGTGAATTATACTTCAATAAAGCTGGAAAAAAGAACTCCACCTCTGGCCTTTGGAATCTCCACTTTGCAGTGTGGGTTCAAGAGGAACACTACTATAGGCAGTTCTGGACTGGCCAGACCACGTTTTTGTTTTGTTTGGCTTTAGTTTTGAAAAACAGCCAGAAAATAAAATAGGATGCCATCCTGGTAGAGAACAGACTGGGAGATCACATAAGATGTCGATCATTAAAATAATGGTCAACATTTATTGAGCACTTAATTGTGTCCCTGGTTCTGTTCTTATCCCTATTTTGTAGATTATAAAACTAAGACCCAGAAAGTTTAAGTAACTTACCCAAAGATCACATAGTAATTGGAAGAGCTGGGATTTGAATCAAGGTAGCCTGACCATAGAGTCTGTGCTCTGAGCATCTATGTTAAACCACCGTCAAATGCTATGCTCTCTTCCATCGCACTAGGTGCTAAAGATATTTAGGACATTATTTAGGCCAAATCATATTAACAGCGAATATGCCTTGGCTGAATTGCAACTTCTACCTGCCACCTTCCAGGAAATGAACACAATTACGGGACCCCAAAGGACCAATTTCATAGTGATGTCTCACAGAACTGGTCCCGGAGATTGGAAGTCAGCATGTGCATGTGGTGATCAAGTAGGGGTAAAACTCTCCATTTTTCAAAGTTAGAAAGAAACACAAGGTTTCATCAAGGGAAGTAAATGAATCCCTGCACCAAGCTGGTGTCTTATCCTTGGACTCCAAGGCAGAATATATATGAACTGAGCAGTAACCTAAGCCCTAGAGTCCTACACAGTCAGTATGAGGGCAGTTTCTCCACCTGCTGCCCCAATATTTCCCAGGGTGGGCAGTGTTCTGTGTGATCCAGGGCGGAAGGGGCACATGAAGCACTTGATAACGGCATTGTTTTGTTATAAATTGGAAAGCCCGACCTTTGAAGCAGTTAAGTACTTTGAGGACTTTTTAAAAACATTTTGTAATGTTTATTTTTGAGAGAGCGAGACAGAGAGTGAGCAGAGAAAGAGGGAGACACAGAATCCGAGGCAGGCTCCAGGCTCTGAGCTGTCAGCACTGAGCCTGACATGGGGCTCGAACTCCTGAACTGCGATATCATGACCTGAGCCTAAGTTGGACGCTTAACCAACTGAGCCACCCAGGTGCCCCTAATTTGAGGACTTGTAGCCAAAAAAAGCTGAGGCCCCAGGGAATGGTGGACCCTGTGTAATAGACTGTACCAAACTCTGGTAACTTTCACCTATTCACTGTTTCATGGAGTGTCCCTGGAGTTACTGATCCCCTCCACCGGCAGTGCCCACCGCTGGTATTAATAACAATAGTAATAAGGTGAGAATGTAAACTGGTGCAGCCACTATGGAAAACTGTACGGAGTTTCCTCAAAACTATTAAAAATAGAACAACCATATGATCCAGCAATTCTACTTTTGGATATATATCCAAAAGAATTGAAGTTAGGATCTTGAAGAGATACCCACACTCCCATGCTCGTTGCAGCACTATTCACCACAGCCAAGATATGGAAACAACCTACATGTCAATGAACGAATGAATGAATAAAGGAAATGGGGTATATACATACAATGGAATAGTATTTAAACTGAAAAATGACCTCCTGCCATTTGTGACAGCATGGGTGGACCTGGAGGACATTATGCGAAGTGAAATAAACCAGACACACAAAGACAAATACTGCATGATCCCATTTTTATGAGGAATCTAAAATAGTGAAACTCAAAGAACCAGAGAGTAGAATAGTTGTAACAGGGGCTGGTGGAAGAAGAAATGGAAAGGCGTAGGTCAAAGGTACAATATTCAGCCATGCAAACTGAATACGTTCTGGAGATCTTCTGTACGACATAGGGTGTGGAATTAAGAACACTATTGTCTACTTAAAATTTTGCTGAGACAGTAGATTATATGTTAAGTTCCCTTGCCACAAAAGAAAAATATTTTTTAATATAATTTATTGTCAAATTGGCTAACATACAGTGTATACAGTGTGCTCTTGGTTTTGGGGGTAGATTCCCTTGGTTCATCACATATATACAGAACCCAGTGCTCATCCCAACAAGTGCTCTCCTCAATGCCTATCACCCATTTCCCCCTCTCCCCACCCCTCCTGTCAACCCTCAGTTTGTTCTCTGTATTTAAGAGTCTCTTATGGTTTTCCCCCCTCCCTCTCTGTTTGTAACTATTTTTTCCCCTTCCCTTCCCCCATGGTCTTCTGTTAAGTTTCTCAAGTTCCACATATGAGTGAAAACATGTGATATCTGTCTTTCTCTGACTGATTTATTTCACTTAGCATAACACCTTCCAGTTCCATCCACATTCCATGCTCATGGATTGGAAGAATAAATATTGTTAAAATGTCAATACTCCCCAAAGCAATCTACACATTCAATGCAATCCCAATCAAAATTGCACTGGTGTTCTTCTCAAAGCTAGAACAAGCAATCCTAAAATTTGTATGGAACCACAAAAGACCCCAAATAGCCAAAGTAATATTGAAAAAGAACACCAAAGCGGGAGGCTTCACAATCGCAGACTTTAGCCTCTACTACAAAGCTGTAATCATCAAAATAGTATTATATTGGCACAAAAACAGACACACAGACCAAAGTAATAGAATAGAGAGCCCAGAATTGGACCCACAAATGTATGACCAACTAGTCTTTAACAAAGCAGGAAAGAGCATCCAATGGAAAACAGACAGTCTCTTTAGCAAACGGTGCTGGGAGAACAGGACAGCAACATGCAGAAGAATGAAACTAGACCACTTTCTTACACCATTCACAAGAATAAACTCAAAATGGATGAAAGACCTAAATGTGAGAAAGGAAACCATCAAAACCCTAGAGGAGAAAGCAGGCAACAACCTCTTTGATCTCAGCCACAGCAATTTCTTGCTCAACACATCTCCAAAGGCAAGGGAATTAAAAGCAAAAATGTACTATTGGGACCTCATCAAGATAAAAAGCTTCTGCACTGCAAAGGAAACAATCAACAAAACTAAAAGGCAACCGATGGAATGAGAAAAGATATTTGCAAATGACATATCGGACAAAGGGCTAGTATCCAAAATCTATAAAGAGCTCACCAAACTCTACACCCAAAAAACAAATAATCCAGTGAAGAAATGGGCAGAAGACATGAATAGACACTTCTCTAAAGAAGACATCCGGATGGCCAACAGGCACATGAAAAGATGCTCAACGTCACTCCTCATCAGAGAAATACAAATCAAAACCACACTGAGATACCACCACATACAGGTAAGAGTGGCTAAAATTAAAAACTCAGGAAACAACAGATGCTGGCGAGGATGTGGAGAAAAGGGAACCCTCTTGCACTGTTGGTGGGAATGCAAACTGGTGCAACTGCTCTGGAAAAGGAAAAATATTTAAAAAATTTTTTTTTAAAAATAAAAGGGGCAGAAGGAAACTTTTGAAGGTGGTGGATAAGTTTACAGCTTTGATTGTTGTGATGGTTTCATGGGAGTGTACGTATCTCCAAACTCATCAAGTTATATACATTAAATACATACTGCTTTTTTACATTGATCATACCTCAATAAAGTAGCTTGAAAAATCAAATATTGATAAATATAAAAAGTTTGAAAAAATAGTAATAATAGGTGGTATTTATTGATTACCTTACTGTATGCCAGGAGGTGTACTAAGCAATTTACATGCTTTATTTCATTTAAGCCTCACAGCCATTTATGATGCCTGTTCTATTATTACACCTATTTTAAAAGTAAGAAAACTTAAGTACAGAGAAATTCAATGGCTTTCCAAGGATCACAGAGCAGATGGCTGGGTTAGTAATAATCCCAAGTGGACTGAGTCCAGAATCTCTGCTCTTAAAACACCAGGATGGAAGCAAACATAGCTCTTTCTTGTCTCACGACCTTTGCACTTGCTGTTCATTCTGCTTGAAACTCTTTTCCCTGGATTGTCTTATGGATTGTTTGGCTCTCAACTTTGCTTCATCATTCAGATCTCAACTTAAATGTCACTACATTAGAGAGGTTTTTTTCCTGACCACCCACTCTAAAGTAACCACCCCACAGCCCCACAACCCTATGTTCATCACATGACTATATGAAAGCATGTTATTTAGATGTTTTCTTACTTGCTTATTTTCTATCTTTGTCCACCCCAAGCCAGAATGAAGCCATAATAAGGTGGAGAATTTGGTCTCTTCTGTTCAGTTATATCACCAGCACCTAAAACAGTGGCTGGCACATGGAAGGAAGCAGGCATATATTTGTGAACTGACTGGCATTGCTATCTCATCTCAGATCAGTGAGACTTTGTATAGGGGACGTTGGGGCTTCAAGGCCTTGATCTGGAGGTAAGAGCCTACTTGCTGCTGTGAGTTCTTACTTTATAGTACATAGGCCTTATATGGTCCATATTGTTGGGCTGAAAGTGTCTCTGGTGGGAGAAAGCAGTGCCACTGTAGGTAAGGAAACAGGAAGTGGTGTCCCAGTGAATGTTTAATAACTAGTTCTCCAGCAGGAAGAGCCTCAATTTGTTGTGCTTGTTGATTTTCATGTTATAAGTATTCCCGCTATAGCCAATTTCAAACCATCCTGCTTCATGCTGTCAATACGACGTCACTGCACACGGGGTTGAGAACAGATATGCCGGAGCACGCTATTATGTACTATTTCCAACATACAGATGCAATATCTATAAATAACCTCCAGAGCACGGATGGTGAAAATGTACTGGAACAATTAGAAAGTGGTAAGTTTTGAGTGTTTACTACCTTTGTTTTTATATACTTATATTTGTGAGTTTGTATGATTTAATTTTTCAATGCTAACTATGTTCGCAACTGGCTTGCAATGTTCCCAAAACTCCAACAGTGGCTCTCATAAGCAAGTACAAGGCAGCTCTAGTACACAACCAGACCAAACCCTCTGGAAAATAGGCACACCTGCTTTCCCAGCCTTTGGACACACTCTTCGCAGTTGCCCATGAGTGATGTGCACAGGCAGCTGGTTTCAGTGTGTGTTAGATGGGGAATGTTGACAGCTGTATTGGAAAATACAGGTCGACTCTTAATATCCTTGGGTATGCCAGCTTTGAAATTCAGAGGGTGGGGCTTGGGGTCTGTACCCTTGAGATCCTCTCAGAACTGTGCTCATGAGGAAAAATCACTTCATTCCAGCCCCAAGCCAGGAACTGAAATTCACTACCAGAACAGAAATCCAGCGCTGAGAAGACATCCTCCTGAATGGAAGTTCCAAGCACATGTTGGCTCTGTTGACAGGTCAAACGTGCTATAGCAGGAGACTTGCTAACATTATTGTGTTAGTGTGCAACTATGTAGTTGTTATATGGTGCTTAATGTAGTAGTTAAGAGCATAATCTAGAGACTGACAGCCTGGGTCTATATCTTGATTCTGCTAATTGCTGTCTAGTGACCTTAGGCAAGTTACTTAAACTTTTTATGTCTCAGTGTCTTCTTCATCTGTAAAATGGGGATATAATAGTACCCATTTTAGGGGTGATGCAAGGATTAAATTAGTTAATGTATGGAAAACACTTAGAATAGTAATTAGTACATAGTAAGTACTACGTGAGCATTTGTTATCATTTTTGTTATCTGCCGATGAAGAGACCAGTTGTGTAATATGCCCAACATTACCTGCAATCCTAGAACAGAATGTCTTCCATGCAAAATAAGAGTACCACTAGCAATCACCAATGAGTTTGTACAGGAGTGGGAGTTTTGTCAGCAAAGGCTCAGTTTACAAACTCCGTAGCTGATGCCGGGCTGTCACTTGGTGGCCATGCACCACTGCCACAGCCTTCCTCTGGGAAATGCAAATAGAAACCCCAAGGAGCTAGATGGACTCTAAAGCTTGTCTGATACCCTGCTTCTGACAAGTTGAGCCAGAGGGATTCCTGCAGCTCTGATCAGAGAGATGTTCCTTATACTTAGATAGGTCAGAGAGGTGGGATGCCTCTCATCCCTTGATGTGATCATTTGAAATCAAAAAGTGTTCCCTGAAGCAACTACCTCAAAAATTGTAGGTTCAGAGAAAAGAAGAGTATCTTTTCCATGCTATAACACCAAATAGGACTTGTCAAAGATGGGGAGGTAAGGTATAAGCAATGGTTTGCTGCTCAATGTGTAACTGGCCCTTTGGGGGAGGTGGGGCTCTGATTTGTGGTGTCTGTCACATTTCCATGGTATGTAACTCCATACTCCTGTTATGGATAATTTAAAGACACCAGTGTGGCATCACTGAATGCAGAGTTGAGATACGTGTGCACTTAGCTCTCGAGAGCCAAGAATAGCTGACTCCACTCAGTAATAATAGAGTCTGAAAACAGCCAATGAGAAGAGAGACTAGGAGTTGGGGGTAAAACCTAGACTCCTTCCCAAGCTCTAAGACAGGAAACTGCAGTAGTGTGAGCAGTAACCCAGAAGAAACAGAGAATGGTAAAATATGCAGGGGAGAAGACAAAGTAGAAATGCTATGAAGCTAGCCACCTCTTTTGAGAGCTTCAGGTAGCCATCCAAGTAGGGGCACAGGCAATGGAAAAGCTCCTGCTGGACTCAGAAACTGGCCAACATCCTTCTTGTTTTCATCGTAGGCACACCAGTGGGGAATCCTAGAACTTCTGTTGGTTGGCCTGTATATTCTTTAGGTTCTGGCTAGCCGTAGGAGTTGTGGAGGTGCTAAATAAAAAAAAAACAACAAACTAATTGCTCTGAAAGTGTATGTGCCTCTGGGAGGTGTGCAGTGGCTTTCTCTATGTGAATCGCATGCCCACTCGGATGGGAAACAAATGTACCTGCTGTGTGTAGGAGATGTAGCACAGAGGGATGCTTCCAAGAGCTCATTTAAAGGATGCCCCTGGTCACCCATCTGCAGAGGGTGACAAGTGGATGCAAATGTGAAGAGCTTTGAATAGTACCCTCCAAAGCAGGTATACCAATTTGGCTTTCTAATGAGAGATCGGGTGGATGTCAAGTCCATGGGGACAGAAAGTTTTCTTCATAATTTTGGTGGCACTGGTTGGTACAGCTGGGATACTATTGCAAAGGCAGTAAGTAATACACCACCTTAACAGCATTCTTTACCATTAGAATTATTCCCTAATCCTACTTCAGCAGCGAAGTCTCATAAGAAACTGGCTCCTACAGCAAAGGGGTATTAGTGGCAACTCAAGATTGGCTTGGACTGTGCGGTTAGCTGGATCAAGTTTACAGTCATAAACTTTCCCAGACATGAAAGAAGATGCCACTGCTCACAGCTCTACAAAAACAAAGCAGGGTTCAGGAATGGTAAAGGATTAGGCCCAGTCAATCCCATAGGTTAACACCTCTCCTCCAGCTGTTTGACATAGTAGCCCATATCCCGCCCACTGTTTTAATAGGTATTGTGGCTGCCATGAAAAGGTATTGGTGGGCAACAAAATAACACCATGTAAAAGTGTCTGAATTCCCAGGAGGCTGAGAAATTTGAGCACATCATCTTTCCATTGGGCATCCCACTGGGACCTTCCTAGAATTGGGCCTGCTATGTGAACTATTTTAATTACTTAGGAATCAAAATTCACTTGTTATATGAGATTATTGAATGTACCCTCTCTTTCAACCTAGACCAAATCATCATGGGGCGCCTGGGTGGCGCAGTCGGTTAAGCGTCCGACTTCAGCCAGGTCACGATCTCGCGGTCCGTGAGTTCGAGCCCCGCGTCAGGCTCTGGGCTGATGGCTCAGAGCCTGGAGCCTGTTTCCGATTCTGTGTCTCCCTCTCTCTCTGACCCTCCCCCGTTCATGCTCTGTCTCTCTCTGTCCCAAAAATAAAATTAAAAAAAAAATCATCAGATTATGATGCTGAAATTTAACAGATGAAGAGTATCCATGTTTCTGACCAAATCATCAGATTATGATGCTGAAACGTAACAGATGAAGAGTATCTATATGTTTCTGGAGAGATAAGAAGATGGTGTTGGAGTAGGAGCTCCCTGGACTCTCCTCGTTCCACAAATACAAGTAGGTAACTATCAAGTCATCTTAAATACCCCAGAAATTGACCTGAAGACTGGCAGAACAAACTCCATGACTAAAGGTAGTAAAGGGGCCACAATGAAGAAGGTAGGAAGTGAGGAGATGCAGTTTGGGAGAGAAACGGATCATGGCCACTGAAGTGGGGAGAGAGCAGCAGTCTCAGAGAAGGGCAGGAGACAGACTAGCACACGGGGGAGAACATGGGGAAAACGAATCCCCATAGCAATTGGCTTGGAAAGCGAGAGAGGCCACATTTTGTGGGTTCTTGCAACCAGTGGGGCTTAGAGCCTGGAGTTCTAAAGGGCAGTGGACTTGGCTTGGAGAGACCCCAGAGGCACTAGGGCTGCTCTTGGAGAGAAGGCAGGCAAACAATCTGCAGACACACAGCATGGAAATAGCGATCTGAAGAGCACCCGAGGCACAGTTAGTTGCTCCTCTTGGAGCATGTCCCAGAGAGACAGCATCCACAGAAAGACCTCTTTGGGAACAAAAGAACTGGCAGGTGTCATTTCCTTCTGCTGCCCCTCAGCATAAGCACAGGGCCACCTACAAGAACCAGAGCATCACAAACATATACTACCTAACTTGCTTCCACCAAGTCCCACCCCTTCCACACCCAGGTGGAACTTCCCATCCCAGTCATGCTTGCCTTAGTCTCTCACTGTGGCAGAACCCCTCCCCCAGAATACTGGCCCAAAGCCCTGCCAATACCACATCTCCATACTTGGGAGTTTAGCAAGGCATTGGTTTGGGGGGTGGTGGCAACAAGTCTCATTTCACAAGCAGACCAGGACACACCTAGTTAGTATATGTGCTGCCGAAGCGAGCATAGGACACACCTAGTTAAAATGTGCCACATTCAGACCGGGGACCAAACACTGCCCACAACATGCAAAGAGAGCCTCTGCAGATAACTGGCCTGAAGAATAAAGCAGCCAGGACACAACAGCAGAGCACATGCAGCATACTTTGCAGACATTTCCTGAAGCACCAGGCCCTGAGGAATGGGGGACACTACACACAGGACACTACGGGACCTCTTCTTCATAAGACCATTACCCTCAAGAACAGGAGACAAAGCTGACTTTTCTAACACAGAAAAACAGGCACAGAGCCCTAGACAACATGAGAAGATGGAGAAACTTGTCCCAAATGAAAAAAAAAAAAAAAACAGGACAAAGCCATGGCCACAGAACTAAGGAAAAACAGACGTAAGTAATATGTCTGATAGAGAATTTAAAGTAATGATCATAAGGACACTCACTGAACTTGAGAAAAGGGTGGAAGACAAGAATGAGACCCTTAACACAGAGATAAGGAATAACATAGCAGAGATAAAGGGCTCAGTAAAGAAAATGAGATACATGCTTGATGGAATGAACAGCAGGATGAAAGAAGCAGAGAATTGAATTAGTGACCTAGAAGATAGAGTAATGGAAAGTAATCAAGCTGAACAAAAGAGAAAAAAAGAATTGTGCAAAACAAGAAAAGACTTAGGGAACTCAGTGACTCCATCAAACATAGTAACATTCATATTATAGGAGTCCCAGAAAAAGAAGAGAGAGAAATAATAGCCGAAAACTCTCCTAATCTGAGGAAGGAAACAGGTATCCAGATCCAAGAGACACAGAGAACTATCAAAATCAACAAAGCAGCTTCACACCAACACATATTGTAATTAAATTGGCAAAATATATGGATAAAGAAAAACTTTTAAGGAAGCAACACAAAAGAAGATAGTAGCTTGCAAGGGAAAAACCCTTCAGGCTAGCAGATTTCTCAACAGAAACTTTGCAAGTCAGAAGAGAGTGGCATGATATATTCAAAGTGCTGAATGGGAACAATCTGCAGCCAAGAATCCTCCATCCAGCTCGGCTAACATTCCGAATAGAAGGAGAGATAAAGAGTTTTCCAGACAAACAAAAACTAAAGTAGTGCATGACCACTCAGCCAGCCCTGCAAGAAATATTAAAGTGGACTCTGAGTAGAAAGCAGAGACCAAAAATGACAGTATGAAAGTAGGAAAAACAAAAGCCATAAAAATTAGTATTTCTGTCAGTATGTTCTCTCTACCCCTCCCCCATTCATGTTTTCTCTCTCTCTCTCTTCCTCTCAAAAATAAAATAAAAGATTAAAACTTTTTTAAAATACACAATTAATACAAAATAAGAAAAGAGAGAAAAAAGAACAGATGACCCAAAAAATAAATAGCAAGATGATAGAGTTAAATCTAAATATCGTTAATCACATTAAATATAAAATACCTAAACACTTTAATCAAAAGGCAGAGATCTCCAGATTGCATAAAAAAGCAAAACCCAAATATGTGCTGCCTGCCTAAAACAGACTTTACATACAAAGGCACAAATGGATTAAAATAAAAAATAGATAAAGATATATGATGGTAACATTAGTCAGAAGGTAGCTTCCCTTGGCCATAAAACAAGTAAGTGCCAGTAAATTTGTAAAGATTCAAGTCATACAAAGCATATCTTCTCATCACACAAAATTAAATTAGAAATCAAAACAGAAAGATCTCTGGAAAATCTCCAAATATTTTTAAACTAATGCACTTCAAAACAACCCACAAGTCAGAAAGAAATTAAAGTATTTTATGAAAACACAACACATTGGGATCTGTGAGGTGCCCCAGAGCAATATTTAGGGGAAAATTTAGAGTTCTGAATGCCTAACTTATAAACGAATAAAAATCTTAAATCAGTGAACCCAACTTCTACCTTAGGAAACCAGAAAAGGAGAACAAATTAAACAACAAGTAGAATAAAAGAAATAATAAAGAACAGGGAAAAAAAATTGAAATTGAAACTAGGGCACAATAAAGAAAGCCAATGAAACTAAAAGTATAATTAATTAAAGAACACATAGATAAATTAAGCTTCATCAAAATTAAAAACTTCTCTTCGAAAGATGCCATTAAAGGAAATTCCTCCACAGCCTGGAGGAAATATTTGAAATATATATGCATATCTGACAAAAGATTGCTATCTATAATATATAAATAACTTCTTTTTTTAATGTTTGTTTTGAAAGAGAGAGAGAGAGAGAGAGTGTGTGTGTGTATGTGTGAGTGAGCAGGAGAGGGGCAGAGAGAGAGGGAGAGAGTGAATCCTAAACAGGCTCCACGATTTCGGCACAGAGCCCATTGCAGAGCTTAATCTGGTGAACTATGAGATCATAACCTGAATCGAAATCAAGAGTCAGATGCTTAACCTACTTAGTCACCCAGACACCTCTAGAGTATACAAATAACTTCTAAAAAGTAAGACAACCTAATTAAAAAAATAAAAGAATGGAACAGACACTTCACTAGGAAAAATACAAATGGCCATTAAGTATATGAAGTAATGCTCAATATCATTTGTCATAAGAGCCATAAAAATTAAGTCCACTCTGGGCACCTGAATGGCTCAGTCAGTTAAGCATCTGACTTCAGCTCAGGTCATGATCTTGTGGCTCGTGAGCTCAAGCCCTGTTTGGGGCTCTGTGTGGACAGCTCAGAGCCTGGAGCCTGCTTCAGATTCTGTGTCTCCCTCTCTCTCTGCCCCTCCCCTAATCACATTCTGTCTCTCTCTGTCCCTCAAAAATTAATAAATGTTAAAAAAATTTAAAAAAAACCCAAAACCACCCTGAGATACACTTCACACCCAAATAAAGGTTAAAATTGAAAAGACTAAAGTTACAGTGAGTGAGGGAGGCAATCCATAAGAGACTCTTAAATACTGAGAACAAACAGGGTTGATGGGGGGTGGGGGAGAGGGGAAAATGGGTGATGGGCACTGACGAGGGCACCTGTTGGGATGAGCACTGGGTGTTGTATGGAAACCAATTTGACAATAAATTATATATATATATATATATATATATATATATGAAAAGACTGATAATACCAAGTGTTCGTGAGAATACAGAACAACTCCAACTCATTGCTGGTAAGAATGTAAACAGTACAAACATTTTATAAAGCAATCTGGAAGTTTCTTACAAAGTTAAACGTACACTTACCATTTGGCCCAGTAATTCCATTTCTAAGTACTTATCCAAGAGAAGTAAAAAGATATGTCCACACAAAGATTTATACATGAATGTGTACAGCAGCTTTATTTGTAATAGCCAAAAACTGGAAACGGCTTTAATATCCACAAACAGATAAATGGAAAAACAAACTGTGGTGCATCCATACAGTAGAATTCTACTCAGCAATGGAAAAGAATATACTACTGATACATGGGTAAACTTCTAATTGTATTATGCTAATACAAACAGACAAAAAAAGCCATGTATGTATGATACTATTTATATGAAACTCTAGAAAAGACACATATAATCTATAGTCTAAAAAGTAAATTATTGGTTGCCTGGGGCTAAGTGAGTATTAGCATGAGGGAACCTTTTTGGACGATGGAAATGTTCTACATTTTTATTTTGGTGGTAGTTACACAGGTGTGTACATTTGTCAGAATACCAAGCTGTATGCATTTCCCTGAATTACATATGCAACATATATGTAATGTATATTATTATATTTAGTATATGAAAATTATAGCTCAATAAAGTTGGCCTTTAAAAAAAGAGCAAGCTGCTCTACACCAACCATAGTTTCTACATATAAGTAGACTTTCTATGACCTTCTATGCCTCTGAATAACAGGCAGAACCACAGGACAACCTCTAACATTCCAAGGAATGGTACAAATCCTAAGTCATCTTGGGCATCTGGAGATATAATCAAGCTTGAGACACTGTTTGCCTCTCCACCTGCTATCCCTGTACAACCACCCAAATTAATTTCTTTCTCTAAGCTTTCTAATATCATTAAGTTCTTCAACACTGTGACATTCGGTCTCTATCACATTAGTGCACATTCACCCTATTTTTTTCATATATTCTGTGCTTATCAAGAATTCTCTTTCGACTCTTCATTCCTGTTTTTTTCCCACCAACTCTCTCTCACACACACACATGCATACTCACACACACGCACACTCACGCACACATGCATATTCTCCCAGCTAATCCTGATATCTGAAGATCATAGATTCTTGTTGACCCTATGAACTCTAAAACCAGGTCTACAAGGAAGGGTTTTTACCCCAATCCTCCTTTTCTGGGAGGTTGAATGGGGCGATAATATGTGCTTGGTCTAGTTTGTAAGCTAGTTATCATGTGATCAGGATTGGGTTGGGTTCTGCAGGACCAAAGTTAAATGGAGTCTTTTTTTTAAGTTTATTTATTTTTGAGAGGGAGAGACAGAGAACACAAGCGGGGAAGGGTCAGAAAGAGAGGGGGAAAGAGAGGATCCCAAGCAGGCTCCGCACAGCCAACCCAGAGCCTGATGTGGAGCTCAAATCCACGAACCGTGAGATCATGACCCAAGCCAAAGTCAAGAACCAGACAGCCGACTGAGCCACCCAGGCACCCCTAAATGGAGTCTTTCTGTCATAGCTAACCCAGGGTCTCAAGAACTGGAGGGGCAGGTAAGCCACCATTCACTGGGAAGAGTTGAAGGTTTAATACCATAGAGACTAGGCCGAATGCTTAGCAGAAATCAAGACAGTGGTTCCAGCAAAAGTTCAGAAGTGGTAAAAGTAGAATTAAAACAAGAGCAAGGTTTGAAGTGAGCAATCAGGATTAAAGCCTGACTTCTATGTAAACGAGTAGGGGTTTGTGGCTTGCTTTTAACTGAGCTAGTGGGAAAGCAGTGCATGGTTGGGGTTAGCTTGGCTTAAAGGGCTGTGAGAGAAGACAAGAGACAAAGAGGGGCCAGAAGAGCTATTGTGGTACCCTACTTTCCACCAAGTATATCTAAGGAAACCCTAGCCCTTATTATCAAAGGGGTTTGGTTGTGGGGGAAGGTGGGAAGAATTTTCCCTACTCACTGCCGTTTAAAGTTTATTTATTGAGAGGGAGAGAGGGGGGTGGGGAAGCAGGTGCAAACAGGGGAAGGGCAGATAGAGGAGGAGAGAGAGAGAATCCCAAGCAGACTCTGCACTGTCAGTATGGACACCCATGAACCTTGAGATCATGACCTGAGCCGAAATCAAGAGTCAGATGCTTAACCGACTGAGCCAACCAAGCGGCCCTGCTTTCTGCTTTTTAAATTCACCCATCCCATTCCAATCACCAGTCAAACCAGTAAAATCAAGGTCCAAACACCATTAAAGGTTTGCATCATTCAATCATTATTGTCCCCCCCCCCCCCGCCCTTCCACCCCATCGTGTTTCAACTTACTCCTGCTTTGATCTCATTTCAGCCTAATTTTGAAACCCTTGCTTTGCACACCTCCTTCAATCCCAACTCTGACCCTTTGGACTTGTTGTTTACATTTGTCAACCACTTGGTGGGCACCCCAGTCAAGCTAACCTCAGGCTTCTCTCTGTTTGAGTATATGTTGGGGTGGGGGTTGATTTCAACACATGGGAACTCTAGTCCTAGCAAAGCAGTCCAGTCCAGTACCTGAGGGATATCATCGAGCCTCAGGTTTCAGGATATAGCAGAAGGTTCTACATAGGAGGTAAGACAAGGAGGTGGGAGCCAAGGAGATGGGGCACAAGTTCAGAAGTGAAGGATAAGACAGGTCATAGAGAAGCCCTTCAGGATGAGGGTAGTGAAAACATCAAGGGAGTTACAACGTCATTATTTCTTGTTAGTATCATAGGGCTCCCCTCCAATTCACACCCCCCATGAAGCACCACACTAACCTTTCTCTTCATGTGTCCCAACTTTCTGTCCATGCTCCAGTGGCACTGAACTGTTCAATATTCTCCCCATGTGCTATTTCTTCTTTCGATACTTTTACAGGGACTATTTTGCCTGGAATGATCCAGCCACTTCTTTTCCTGGCATATTCTTTTTTTAACTTTCTTTCGAGAGAGAGAGAGAAACAGAGAGACAGACAGAGACAGAGACAGAGACAGAGACAGAGTGAGCAGGGGAAGGGCAGAGATAGAGGGAGAGAGAGAGAATCCCAAGCAGGCTCCACACTGTCAATGCAGAGCCCAGCATGGGGCTTGATTCCACGAACTGTGAGATCATGACCTGAGCCAAAATCAAGAGTCAGACGCTCAACTGACTGAGCCACCCAAGCGCCCTCCTTGAATATTCATACTCATTCTTCAATGCTTGGCTGGAGTATCCATCCTGTGAGATTTTTTCTGCCTACTTCCCATGCAAAGTGAATTATGTTATCTTTTGTGGCATCATTCTTAGATGCTGCAGACAAGCAAGACTTGGAGAGGACAGAGTCTATACGTCTTGATGGTTGAGTGGATACTCGGGGTGGTAGACCAGTGGGAGACAAGGATGGTCCTAAATTTCTTGCTTGGATAGTCAAGTGGATGGTAATACCATTCACCGACCTAAGGAACACAGGAGGAGGAGCCAATTGGGGTGGGGAAGGAGTTCGGTTTTGGACATGCAGTGTCTGAGGGGCCTAGAAGGCATCCACGTGTAGATGCCAAGTAGGCAGTTGAATATCCTAGTGTAGAGCACGGGAGGGAGACCTAAGATGGACAATATGAATTTGGGAGGCTTTAGCACATGGATACATGGGGTGCGGGATAAATGAAATTGCTCCAAAAGACTGTGTAGAGTAAAAAGAACAGAGGGCCCAAGATAGAGGCCCCAGGATCACTAACACTTAAGGAACAGAAGAAAGTCTTCCTGCAGACTGAATCTATTAGGGGCTAGGAATGGGCCAAATGGAGGCTTTTTATGACTCAAATGTGGGCATTGCAACCAGAAATGTTTGTGAGAAATGTTCTGTATAATGTGTATAAAGATCCTTAGGAAGTGTATATTCCACTTATATGAGGCTCCTAGAGCAGTCAAATTCATACAGACAGAAAATAGAATGGGAGGTGCCAGGGGGTGGGGGAAGGGAAGAATGGGGAGTTAGTGTTTGATGGGCACAGGGTTTCAGTTTGAGAGGAGGAAGAGAGTTCTAGAGGTTGGCTGTACAACAATGTGAATTACTTACTACTGAACTATACGCTTAAAAATGGTGAAGATGGTGTATTTATGTGTATTTTGTCGCAGGTCTTTATTCTTTTATTTTTTTTAAGTTTATTTATTTTGAGAGAGAGAGGAAATGAGAAGTGGAGGGGCAGAGAGAGAGGGAGAGACAGAATCCCATATAGGCTCTGTGCTGTCAGCCCAGAGCCCAATGCGGGACTCGAACTCACCAACCGTGAAATCACGAGCTGAGCCGAAACCGAGAGTCGGATGCCTAACCAACTAAGCCACCCAGATGCCCCTGTCACAGGTTTTTAAAAATCCCAAGGAAGGAAGAATCTCAACGCAGATTAGAGGTGGAGGAGCTTGGGGCTTTCTTCTCTTTTCCTCAGTAGTTCTTTAAGCACTTAGGAACACTCTGTGGTTCTCTCTCACCCAGCAGGGCTATGTACCCCACCATCCTCCATCACTTGGTACCTAATTCAGTGTTTAATAGGATGTATCGTTTGACAATCTTTCCAGCTATTGACTACAGCCTAACTCCGAAATAAAATGGCCTTCCATTTCAGCTGATTAATATAGATTTCCTCAGTGCCTGCGAATGCAGTTCAAGATATGAACCTTGCCATTCTCGGGAGTGTTCGTTTCCCTGGGGTATTCTCCTGTTTTATAGACAGCAGCCCGTGTCTCCTGCTACCGTGAGCGCGGGCAGGAGTGGTTATGTGACATGGGCTCTCGCAGCCTGAGGCTCCTTTGGACATTAACCAAATGCCCATCACTCATCCCTCAGCTCCAAACAGAACCACAAAGGACGCTCCAATCTGCTTTGCAAAAGTGGGACCAAATCGCAGCCTCTGTGGTCCCCAGGGAGAAGTTGCCTTTAAATGAGGGGGGTTTGGCCCCTTGTGAAATGGGGAGACTTTCGTTATACAGGAAGGTTGAGCAGCAGGGTGTTAGGTAATGGGTGTGGTGTGGTGGCAAGATGTAGGCAGGATGCTTCTGAATGTGCATGCAGTAGCATTTCCGGGCACAAACAATTCCGGGTTTTGTGTGACCACCCCCCCCCCCAAACACACACACCACAGTTCTGTTCATCTAGGTTATTTGTTGACTGCTTCCTAGGCTCCCAGACCAGCGCTGGGTGCTGTGAGGAGTATAGAAATAGATACCTGGTCTGTCTTGCTCTCAATAGCCTTATTATCTAGTTGGGGAGTGATCCAGGGCCGATTTCAAAATAGCCCATTTTCTAGGTCTCAAATACAGGAAGTGTACTTGGAAGTCAAAAGGGGAGGAGACCTTGTGGGTTGGCGAAGACGTTGCAGGGCCACCGTAGAAGATGAGATCTCTCCTCTACAAGGACGCCTGGCTGGGGAGAGCGGAGGTGAGTGAGAGCTGAAATCCATCCTACGCTCACATTCCCCAGGCTGTGTGTTCTGCTTGGAGCTGCATCGGCCCTAAGGAAGGGGCATCTTTCCCCCAGTTTGACCTCCCAGTGGGGCTGCCTTGTGGTAATTCACCCAATGACGCCATATGTGCTGGGGGAGACCGGGGCCTGGAGATAGATGAATTGCTCAGAGCAAAAAAGTGGAGGGACAGAGCTGGGAAGGTCAGAAAGCTTCAACCTGAAGAGGGATCGAGCGCAGACTTACAGATTCCCAAAGGCAGCCTTTCTACCCCCTGGACTTCATTCAGACCTAGCGAATATCAACATGTCACCAAGTTTATTTGTTTTTGCCAAGCTAGCCCATGGCATGCCTCGAAGTGGGCAAATTACAAAAGAGCCCCTTTCCACGAACCTGACAAGCAAAGCAAGGGCTTCCTGTTACAACCTGGCTGGGGGCATTTGTGGAATGCAAGAAAGGCACAGCTATTTGTGGTGGCCCTGGCTAGCCTGGAGCCCAAAGTGTGGATGCTGGGACTTTCCGAGCCTTATTTTTAGCCATTTCAGATAATCCAGAGAGAAGCTGAAGAATGTTCATTCTTTCATCTGTGCCCAGGAGAGTACATTGATAGCACCGTATATGAAGGGTAGGACCATGTTCCCGGAAAGCATGGAGAAAAGAGCTCCCGGGGTTGACGTGGCCGAGGACAGCATAATAGCATTGTGGCTAGCCTCTACAGTCACACTAGCCAGTGTTCAAATCCCACATCTACTGCTTGCCAGCGATTTCTCCCAACATTACACAACAAGGCACTGCCACTTTCACACTGCGTGTTACATTTGAATCCCCGGGGAACCCAGGAACTGACAGGCAGAGGCTGGGAAGAATGCTCTTGTGTCACATCCTCAAACAGGACTTGCTCTCACTCCAGTTAGCACACGCCATATGGCAGGTGGTGGGGTGAGGAAGATTCAGCTCGAGAAACATCTTTCTTCTCCTGCCGGGCTGGGGTCTTCTCACTTGGTAGGCATTTACTCTAGCAAAGAAAGGATGGCAAGCTGCTTTCCAGATGTTCCCCCTAGGTTGGGTATGAGTCACGTGTCAGATCTTATTTCAGTGGCACAGTCTGCTAACTCTGGAGGGTTGAGAATTTTTTTTTCTTTCCCTCTTCAGAAAAGTATTTCTTGCTAAAGAAACGAAAGCTCTGTATTTGTGTCAACATGGCCAGCTTTCAGCAAAGCTGAGAGTTAGTTGAGAAGTGTGTCTTTGGCTGCTTTTCATTTTCTCTTCCCATCTCTCTCCTCTCTCCTGAATTCCGGGATCCCATGGTTTATTCCCACAACTCCTTAATCTTTGTTCACTTGCCCAAGGGCAAGGACCCCAAAGAAACTAGAAAAGAAACCACCAAACGTAAGGCCGAAAGGAAGTCTAGAAGGGCACTAGGGGAGCTGTTTGCTAATTAGCATTTACTGAAGAATTACTAGGAACCAGAAAAGGCCCTTGGCGCTTTCTTACTCCTCACCTTATTTAAGCCCCCTAGAACCCCCTGAGAGGTGAATCCTTTCATCCTGATTTCACAGATGGGGAAAGTGAGGCTAGGAGCGGCTATTATGCGGCGAAGCCAGTGTCTGAAGCCCAAATCCATATGCGGGGCCATCAGACATTAGCCAGAGCAGGGAGGATCTGCTGCTCTGTATCTTGCAGTCATTCAATTCATCCATATTTCCTTTTATTCTAAATGTTTATTTATTTATTTTGAGAGAGAGAGAGAGAGAGACAGCATGAGTGGGGAGGGGCAGAGAGGGAGAGACAGACAGACAGACAGACACACACACACACACACACACACACACAGAGGGAGAGAGAGAGAGAGAAAGAGAAAATCCCAAGCAGGTTCTGAGCTCGATCCCACAAACCGTGATATCAAGACCTGAGCTGAAATCAAGAGTCGGATGCTTAATTAGAGGGGGCGGGGGGCAGAGAGAGGCGGGAACAGAGGATCTGAAGCATACTGTGCTTAGAGCAGAGAGCCCGATGTGGGGCTCAAACTCATGAACTGTGAGATCATAACCTGGGCCAAAATCGGACACTGAACCGACTGAGCCACCCAGGGGCCCCCACCCATATTTCTACAGCTACTCTAGCATGGGCACTGCGCTAGGAACTGGTTCTACTACTTAAAGAACCAGAGTCAGCCTAGTTTGCCTGCCATCCCAGTTTGCGCAAGATGTGGGACGCTGGGTACTAAAATTTCAGTGCTAAACACCGGGCTCTCCCTTCAAATCACTTACAGTAACATTCCTTCCCAGCTCTGGTACAGTGACATCATGTTAATAATGTGGCATTGTCCATGCTCAAAAGTACTTATTCCACCTAAATCATGAAGCTCTACATTCAGGGCTTCCCCCCGCCCCCTTTTCTTTCCCAGGAGAGCTAATTGTGAAGCATTTCTCGGCATACTATTGCCTACAGCCTGGTAGGAAATACTTCCAAGCAGATACGCATTTACAACGGCCCTGTTCTGAGTGCTTTAGATATATCCATGTCTTTAATCCAATCCTTACAACAACCCTATAAAGTAGGAACTATTGTTACCCCCATTTTATAGCTGAGGAAACAGGTTCAGAGTGCTGAGGGAAGTTGCCCAAAGTCAAACAGCTAATAAAGTAACAAAGCTGGGATTCGAATACAAATGTGCCTGGCTCCAAATCTATGTTCGAGGTAGCCTGTGAAGATAGGAGATCCCAGGGTGAACAGAGTAGTGGTGGCTACTCCAGGTGGGCCCCTGGGACAGAGAAGCAATGAGACAGTTTTGTGATATGGTAATAAGTAATAATAAGCGACGTGCAGACACGCGTTACTTATTACACACGGACTCATGTTACTTAAAACAGCGTAAGGGTGGGGCGCCTGGGTGGCTCAGTCGGTTGAGTGTCTAACTTCAGCTCAGGTCATGATCTCATGGTTCGTGGGTTCGAGCCCCGCGTCGGGCTGCGTGCTGACAGCTCGGAGCCTGCAGCGTGCTTCAGGTTCTGTCTCCGGCTCTCTCTGTCCTCCCCCACTTGTGCTCTGCCTCTCTGTCTCTAACATAAATAAACATTAAAAAAATAAAAAAAAAAAAACCACAGTGCAGGGGATACACTAAGTGCTATACCAAGTCTTTGTTGTTATTATTGTTGTTGTGTTGGGGTCCTAAGAGGAAAGTAGGTCAGAGTTGAAGTCCATGCTAACAGTGACACAAGGCACGTACACATCTCCCTCCTGGGCATAGTTGTTGCTGTAAGGGAATACTGAGGGCTGCTGGTTTGGAGCTGAGGCCAGAAGAAGATCCTGCAGGTTGCGTATGGGGCATTGAATGAGCTACTGAAATCTGCTGAAGTAGGCTTTGGGCCCCAGAGTTGTGTCTCTCTGACTCAAAACCATTAAAGACCGTTACAGAGAAGACTTACAAGTCTTCCTTGGCCCCAAGAGCTCCAGGGGCATTCCTCAAAGCTCTGACCTGCTGTCTCTACCAGGTTATCTCCAATAACTAGAGTGGGCCTAGAACGCCTCGAATTTCTTAGGCCAGATGCTTTGAGTCTCTGCTAATGCAGCTCCTCAGAGACTTACCCCATCACTCCGAAACTCAACATCCTCTGCTCTGACTCTGCGTTATTTGTACCCTCTGGGGCCTGATCACACGGGCCAAGAAGCCTTTGGGAGCATGGAGGAAGAATATAACTGCTATCTTCTTCTGAATGTGACTGGGAGATCATCCCAGTATTCAGGGCTCCTTCTCTGCCAAGCACATACCTCTCAGATTCCAACACTCAGGCCTCCTGAATGTCTAGAGACGCTGATTAGTTGGGGAGATTCGCCAAGCCTCCTAACCCCCGCGAATGCTTTGGTGCTCCTTGTGAGGAAGAAAAACAGGACGCTACATTTCCGTCAGGATTCCTCCAGCTGTAATACGCTTATGCCTCTGATCACTGACCTCTCAGAGCACAGGGCTGACCTCTGGGAGGCCTAAATCTTTCACAGAGAGAACAAGAAATGGAAGCTTCCTGGGTGCCTTGACCAGTCTGAATGTGCTGTTCAGCTTTTGGCCCTGAGGGATGCCCGATCCATTATGTACCTTATATAGCTCAGTGGTTGACAGCATGGATTCCAGACGTAGATTGTGAATTCAGATCCTGGCCCCACTGCTTCTGCATTCTTGGTCAGATTACATACATTTCGTCCTCTTTCATATTAATGAGTATAAAATGAACACAATTATAAAAATGGCAATAGGGCCACTCTGTGGAATCAATGTGATAATCCTGTAAACTCTGAAGGCTACCTGAGCATATAATAAACAACAAATATTAGCTAGAGTTATTTATTCTTGCTTTAATTATCTTACACAGGGATCAGCAAACGTTTTCTTCTGTGAAGGGTCAGATAGTAAATACTTTAAGCTTCGTGGGCCAAACACAAATTCAAAATATGACGTAAGGGCTCATATAATAAGAAGGAAAATGAATTTCCACAAATTTTGCCTAATAAAATTCCAAATCTAATAATGATTGAGTATGGTGTTTGATAAGATAGACCTACTAATGAGAAATTGGAAATGTCTCTGGAAGGACATTTTGCTTAATCGTGTTTCAGAGTTAACATTTCCCACCATTAAATCAATGGCAGATAGTTTTTCTATAAAAACCATTCTTACCTTGTGGGCCAAACAAAAATAAAGAGTGGCTTGAGCTTCACCCATGAGGCACAGTTTGCTGACCCCTGATTTTATATAACCTCATCAATAGGAGTCTTGTTATCTACCCGGAGGGTATTCTAATTTATTTCCATCATCTGACCTCACAAGAACCTCAAGTCTGAGCAGTTCGGGACCATCTGAAACAGCATCACCTCTGAGAAGACCTTGACAAGCCCAGAGGTGACTTTCTTAAAGCCAAGGCCTGGCCACCCAAGTTGTCTACATGGTGCCTGACAAAGTGCCAACCATACCAGATTGGGACCCCTCTGGTCAATCAAAGTAGTCTCTTGATATCTGAAGTCTGTGGAGTACAGTCACCTCCATGTCAACCTTCTCAAGGGAGAGAAGGGTTTATCTGGTTCGTATCAAGGTCATAGTCTAGCAACCGGAGCCACTTTTCATTTCTGACCTCACCCTGGCATCCTAAGCCTACATGGCCCTACACCGTTGAAACCAAAGCCATCAAAAACAACAATGGGTGCCTACCTAACTTAAGAGGACCCCGGCTACATCACTGTCCTTTTCTGTGCTTGCTTCTCCAGGAAGGAAATACCCCTGCCCGTGTTCCACCAACTATGTGAAAGTGTAAGGACGATTAGCCATCAAGACTAACCTAAAATCATAGAGGCATTACTTCAAAGGGTATCCAACACCCATGACTGATACTCATTTACTACACAATAAGCTAGAGCAACTGAGATAGATCCAGCAGCTCAGCCTTCCGACATGAAGAGTGTTGTCTTTTAGAGTAGTTCAGCATCTCCATTGTGGATATAGTGGTCTATGTTTTGAACTATTCTTATCTGTAGTTCTTACACAGCAGGCAGCCAGGACAGCTGGGAGGCTACTGTTTATCCAAGCTGAGTCAATGCCCTTCCTCGCTCCTTCTGCTTATGCTGTGGTCAAATGCACCCTATAAAACTTGTTTGTGTGTATGCTCCACAGCTCGGGGAACTCTCCCAGGCTCCTCTTCCACCCCCTGTTTAACAACTAACATTCACTGAGAACTTATTGTGCACCAGGCGCTATATATACTAAGCACTTTATAGAGATCAGCATATCTGATCCTTGAAAGCACTCTAACACTCAACATGTTCTTTTTATCTCTATTTTCACAGATGAGGAAACTGTAGAACAGAACTATAAGTAATTCATTCAAGGCCACCAGCTAAGGAAATGGCTGAGCCAGCATGTAAACCTGGTTTAATTAAGATGATCAAGGCCATTCACCTTGTATATGGTGGAGTTGAATTACAACCAAGCCCTCCTTGGCTCTTAAGCAATTTTCCCACTTTCCACTCTGTTGCCTGGATCACAGATTCCTTTGCTCTACCCTGCTTATTTGGACTGACATCTAGATTTGTTTATTCTTACAGTCCAGCCCAGCTCTATACCTGTGGGCAATGCAGGTTCCAGTGGCAATACACTCTAGTTTAAATCCAGTGCTCCAGGGACGCCTGAGTGGCTTAGTCAGTTAAGTATCCAATTTTTGGTTTTGGTTCAGGTCATGATCTCACAGTTCATGGGATCAAGCCCCGCATTGGGCTCTGTGCTGACGGCTTGGAGCCTGCTTGGGATTCTCTCTCTCCTTCTTTTTCTACCCTTCCCCTGCTCATTCTCTCTCTCTGTCTCTCTCTCTCTTTCTCTCTCTCTCTCCCTCCCTGTCTCAAAATAAATAAATAAACATTTAAATCCAGTGCTTCAGAGCTCCATTTGTCTGGAAAGAGGGATTCAACATTAGGTCAGAAAGAATTGGAGTAAGGCGGAAAGATGGAGGCAGCATCAATCTGGTAGACTCTACAACAGACCTTCTGGGTTATCCAGCCCCAAGCAAAATAAGAACTAATGTTAGACCCGTACTCCAAACACTGGGATAAATGTCTTATGCAAATTATTTCATTTAAATACTCATCAGGGCGCCCGGGGGGCTCAGTCAGTTAAACATCCAACTTTAGCTCAGGTCATGATCTCATAATTCATGAGTTCAAGCCCCACATCAGGGTCTGTGTTGACAGCTCAGAGCCTGGAACCTGCTTCACATTCTGTGTCTCCCTCCCTCTCTGTCTCTTGCCCTTTCATGTTCTGTCTGTCTCTCTCTCAAAAATAAATAAACATTAAAAAAAATTAAAAAAAATACTCATTAAAGGGGCACCTGGATGGGTCAGTCAGTTAAGCATCTGACTCCAGGTTTCAACTCAGGTCATGATCTCAGGGTTCATGAGCCCACGTTGGGCTCCGTGCTGACAGCTTGGGATTCTCTCTCTCCCTCTCTCTCTCTCTGGCCCTCCCCTGCTAACACACACACCCTCTCTCAAAATAAATAAACAAACTTAAAAAAATAAATACTCATAAAAATTCTTTTGAAGCCAGTACTATTATCATCCCCATTTTAGAGACAGGAAACTAATGTTTGAAGAGATTAAGTGGCTTTGTCTAAGTTCGAAGAGTTAGGTTTTGGATTCAGATCTCTTAGACACGAAGCCTTACACCACTACATTCTACAACTAGCTGGCATGATCCAGAGCAGGCTGCAGATGGATGCCTACTTATGGCAGCGCTTGGATGAGATCCAGGCCCGTGCAGTGACAGCCCCAAGAGGCAGAGAATGTTGGAATTGCCTACTCAATTAGAGTGGGTGATTGTATTTCCCAGATGGAGAAGCTCACACCCGGGTGCTTCTCTTGTACCATTTGTGACCCCACCCTGCTGGCTACTGTGGTACACTCATGTCAAGACCTTGAACGTGGTTTTTAGTAGTGGCTCCATCTCAGACACATCTTCGATGAGTCATCACTTATGGTTGCTGCTTCCAGCTCAAAGTATAGATGAGTAGATCCAAGAGACGTCTTCATCCACTTCAGATCTCCAAACACCTCCAAGATACCATTTCACAGGAAACTATTTCTAGCAGATTCCCTTTTCATAACTCTACAAAATCCTCGTAGTGGCAGATGTCCTGAAAACAAAATACCATTCATTGCATGCTCAGCATCAGCTCTGTATCTACTCCAGCTATGATTATTTTATCAAAAGAATCTTCGGGTTCCAAATTATCCAGCTATTTGGTCTTTGATTATTGCCTTCAATTGTCATCCTGATTTTAGAGGGCCCTGTTCAAGGCCCTTCATATTAGTATCTATTTGTCAACTACCTAATGCTGATAGATACAGAGGTCAGATTGAGAATAGCAAGCAAGCAAATACTAACTAGACGAGTATCTCTGTTGTTTCGACTTTTTTACTAACTTCATTTAGTACAATTACACACTGGTTCCCTCTCCTTACTATGCCTGAGTTTTCCCATAACTCATCACATTTATCCAGCTAGAATTGCTTATTTTTACATTAGTTATGACTTCCAGCCCACTGCCTTCTACACTTCGCCATGCCATGTTGGACATACGGAGCTGTAAGCTACCAGAACGCTGATGGTCAGGGCATGAAGTATGCTGAACAATGCTAGGTCTTTGAAGAGAGCATCAACATGGGAGGCAATCACACACACCCAAACACCACCATATAAGGATTAAAGTAATGAGCATTATCAGTATCATAAGTTTTTGACTCTAGCCAACTCCTTTGTGTGAACCACCCCCTCCACCCTTCTTTGCTATATCCAATCCACTGAGATGTCTCCCTTGCATCGATGGCTAAGTTGCCTGGTGCCAGGAAAGTAAAGTCAGGGATCAAATGAGGTTGGATGATGGGTGATGAGAAGCAGGGTCCGGTTACATCCTCCTGGAGGCGATCTTAAGAGTCATGGGTGTCCCAATCAGAAACACTCATTGGTGGTGATTTAATTCAGACTGACAAGTATGAACTGAGTAGGCATCTGGGTTAATTAGATCAGCATTTGGTCTATCACACAGCATAAGGGCCCTGAATATAGTCTATCCTTAGTTTAGTGACAGAGAGCATTGGCTCTCCTTTGAAAGCTGGGCCACCACATACATTTCTCAGATTAGTTAAGAGACCCAGGTAGTTTCTGAGCTTACAAGAGGCATTAACCTCATTTGTCCATGTCTCTAGGCATACAGGAGACAAGGAAGACAGGAAAAGCAGCTTTCCGTGATTCCACTGTGCAGGATAATTGAGTGTCTTCATAGATAGCAGCATTTGGAGCCCAAAGGTGGTAGCATGGATCTCTATCAAGCTAGGGCATTTGCCAACACAGTGATCATAGCTTGCTCCTAGTAGCTGATAGATAAGCATGCAAGCCTGAATCTGTGCCCAAGGAGAAAGTTGTCATCTAAAACCTGTTTGATGCTCTTCCCAGAATGTGGAGGCTGGGAAGGAGAGTAGCCCAGTGAGTTAGTCCGGTAAGACAGGGATCAGAAACGAGAGATATTTCTTCCCAATGTCCCTGGCCATGAGTTTTGAGAGATGAAATACCAAAATTATGTCCAAAGGAAAACTCTAAAATGAGTGGTCATGCAAGGTAATCTTAGGAAAGCAGAAGTTGAGGGGAGGTGCCAGATGGAGAGAACTATGAAAGGCAAGAGGAATATGATCAACCAGGTCAGAGTGGGCAATCCAAATGCATGGTGTCTGAATGGATACCAAAAGCACCCAGTGACAGATGCTAGGATTATATCTGTTCCAGATAGGACTTGCATGAATGGATCCAAGTCCTTTAAAGAAGCCAGAATGACTACCAAATTTAAAATTCAAATAAACAAAATAATTTTTAAAAGTCCAGAGGGGTGCCTGGGTGGCTCAGTCAGTTAAGCATCCGACTTGGGCTCAGGTCATGATCCCACGGCTCGTGAGTTCAAGCCCTGTGCTCGGGCTCCGTGCATGGCTCAGAGCCTGGAGCCTGCTTCGGATTCTGTGTCTCCCTTTCTCTCTGCACCACTCCCTCCTGCTCACACTCTGTTTCTCTGTGTCTCTCAAAAATAAACATTAAAAAATATTTTTAATAAAGTTCAGATACTCTCTAACACAGCAATTTGACTTCAGAAATTTATTCTCTTGATATACTTACATAAAAGCATAAATATGAAGATGTGCATGGCAGCATTAATGGTATTAGTAAAAGACTGGAAAGAACAGAATGTCTATCAATACTGGGCAGGTTAAATAAATTATGGTACGTTTATACAATGTAATATTATTCGACAACTAAGGAGAATAATAAATCGATTGAAAATCAACCCAGAACTGACACAGATATTAGAATTAGCAAAGACATTAAAACAGTTCCTTTAACTATAGTCCATATGTTCAAAGTGTGAAGTGGAGAATGGAAGATTTTTTTAAATGACCCAAACAGAATTTTAGAGATGAAAACTATAATGTGTGAGATTAAAAATGTACTAAATGCGGGGCGCCTCAGTGTCTCAGCCAGTTAAGCGTCCAACTAGGGCTCAGCTCATGATCTCATGGTTTGTGGGTTTGACCCCCACATCGGGCTCTGGCTGACAGCTCAGAGCCTGGAGTCTGCTTTGGATTCTGTGTCTCCCTCTCTCTCTGCTCCTCCCCCACTTGTGCTCTGTCTCTCTCTGTCTCCCAAAAATGAAAAAAAAATGTTAAAAAATTTTTAAATAAAAAATAAATATACTAAATGGGATTTATAGCAGATTAGACACCGCAAGAGAAAATATCAGTAAGCTAAAAAAATACAGCAATAAAAACTACCTACAATGAAAAAACAGTGGAAAAAGAATCAGTATAATGAAAGGCACATCAGTGAGCTGTGAGATGACTTCAGGCAGTCAAATATATGAGTAATTGGAGTCCCCACAGGACAGCAAAGAGACAACAGAAAAATTACTTGAGGAAACAGTGGTTGAAAAAATTGTTAACTTGATGAAAACTACAAACCCACGGATTCAAGTAGCTCAGAATATCGCCCTCCCAACACACAAAACACCAAGAAAACTATACCAAACCACATACTAATCAGATTTATCAAAACCAGTAAGAAAGAGAAAATCTCAAAAGTAGCAAGAGAAAAAAGACCAGCAATGTACTGAGGAACAAAAATAAGAATGTCAGTAGATTTCTCATTGGAAACTGCGGAGGTGAGAGAAGAATAGAGCAGTAGCTTCAAAGTGCTGAAAGGAAAGAACTGTCAACCTAATGTTCTATATCCAGAGAAAGTATCTTTTAAAAAAGAAGATGATATAAAGACATATTTCAGACACAGAAGTTTGAAAGAATTTATCACCAGCAATCCCAGACTATAACAAATGTTAAAAGATGTCTTTCAAGCAGAAGAAAAATGACACCAGATGGAAATTTGGATCTACACAAAGGCATGAGAGTACTGGAAATGAGTACCTGGGTAAATATATGCGTTTTCATATTATTTAAATCTATGTAATGGATAACTGGATGGATAATGGATATTTAAACAAATATAGCAGTAATGAATTGGGGGGGGGGCGTTATAAGTAAGTGAAAGTCAAATGTATGACAACAATAGCATAAAGGCTGGGAGTAAAGAAATAAAAGGTTGGTGGTATAAATTCACTTGAA
Source organism: Panthera uncia (assembly GCF_023721935.1). Taxonomy (NCBI): domain Eukaryota; kingdom Metazoa; phylum Chordata; class Mammalia; order Carnivora; family Felidae; genus Panthera; species Panthera uncia. The sequence goes on from NC_064817.1 coordinate 86,672,267, forward strand.
GGTAGACTGTAATAACTAAAAAAAAAAATACTTTCTATAAACCCTGAATCAGTCTCTAAAATAACAAAACAAAAGCTATCACTAAAAGCCAACAAAGGAGATAAAATATCATCACTAAAAATGTACGAGGAATCCAAAAGAAGGTGGAAAAAGAGGGAAATGGGAGAAAAAAACAGATACAGGAAACAAATAGTAAGATGATGCACTTGAAACCAATCATGTCAATAGTCATATTAGAAGAAAATAGTTTAATCTTACTAATTAGAAGGCAGTGATTGTCGGGGCGCCTGGGTGGCTCATCTGGTTAAGCGTCCACCTCTTGGTTTTACCTCAGGTCATGATCTCATGGTTGGTGGGTTCGAGCCCCAGGTCAGCCTCCACGCTGGTGCTGTGAAGCCTTCTTGAGATTCTCTGTCTCTCCCCCCCTCTATCTCTGCTCCTCCGCCACTCACAGGCGTGCACGCACGAGCACACGCGCACGCACACGCACGCTCTCTCTCGCTCTCTCTCTCTCAAAATAAATAAACTTTAAAAAAAGGCAGAGACTGGGGCGCCTGGGTGGCTCAGTCGGTTGAGGGTCCGACTTCGGCTCAGGTCATGATCTCGCGGTCCGTAAGTTCGAGCCCCACGCCAGGCTCTGTGCTGACAGCTTGGAGCCTGGAGCTTGTTTCAGATTCTGTGTCTCCCTCTCTCTGACCCTTTCCCGTTCATGCTCTGTCTCTCTCTGTCTCAAAAATAAATAAACATTAAAAAAAAAAAAGGCAGAGACTGACAGACTGGATTTTTAAAAAACAAGGTACAACTATGTGCTGCTTTCAAATACACACTTAAACTATAAAGACGCACATAGGTTAAAAGTAAAAAGACAAAATAAAACATACTCTGCTGAACTAGACAAAAGAAAGCCAACACAGCTGTGTTAATATCAGACAAAATGAATTTCAAACAAAGAAGAATACTATCACCGGTGATAGAGTAGGTCATTTCATGAGGCTAAAAGGGTCAAGTCTTCAAGAGGACATGACACCCCTCGGTGTGTATGCCTTTACAAAGTACATGAAACAAAACTTGACTTGTCAAGTTCAGTGGCTAGTGTTACTCAAGTTCATTATATCCTTGCTGATTTTCAGTCTCCTTTTTCTGTTATTAAGCGAATATTGAAGTCTCCAACTGTATTGTGGACTTGCCTCTTTGTCCTCGTAGTTCTATCATGAACAGTCCACATAACAACAGCAGATGACACATACTTCTCGAGTGCAGATAGAACATTTATTAAAATTGATCATATTCTTTTTTTTTAATTTATGTGTTTATTTTGAGAGAGGCAGATACAGTGCAAGTGGGGGAGAGGCCGAGAGAGGGGGAGACAGAGAATCCCAAGCAGGCTCCACAGTGTCAGCACGGAGTCCGAAGCCCGGCTCGAACCCACGAAATCATGGGATCATGACCTGAGCCAAAACCAAGGGTGGGATGCTTAACCCGACTGAGCCACCCTGGTGCCCCCAAATCGATCATATTCTTGAGCTTAAAAAACAAGTCTCAATAAATTTTAAAGGAATCAAGGGACACGGTATATATTCTTTGACCACAGTGGAATTAAATGAGAAATTGATGACAAAAAATTCTGAGAAAATTTCACATGTACTTTAAAACCGAACAAAATGCTTTTAAATGACCCATGAGTCAAAGAAGAGATCAAAAGGGAAATTTGAAAGTATTTTGAACAGAGTGAAAATAAAAACACAACGTATCAGAGTTTGTGGTTTGTAGTTAGAAGTTGGTTATAAAGATCTCGAATCAAGGATCTCAGTTTCTACATTAAAAAACTGGAAAAGGAAAAGCAAAGTAATTAGAAGCAAAGTAATCATGAAGACTAAACTATAAATGAATAACATAGGAAATAGAAAGACAATAGTGAAGACCAATGAAACAAAAAGCTGGTTCCTTAAGAAAATCAAAGAAATTAATAAACCTCTAGACAGACTTTTCAGAAAAAAAGGACACAAAATTGCTAATATCCAAAATGAGAAAGGGCATTCAGCTAGAGATTCTGCCAGTGTTAAAAAGGTAGGAAAGGAATATTATGAATAACTTTGTGCTAATAAACATGACAACTTAGATAAAATGAGTCTCATGTTGGGTGTAGAGATTACTTAAAAAATTTAAAATCTTGAAAAAAAGACACAAACTATCAAAGCTCCCTTAAGAAGAAATAATCTGAATAGTCTTAAATTTATTAAAGAGATAGAATTTGTAGTTAAAAGCCTTCCCATAAATATATTTCCAGGACCAGATGCCTTCACTTTTACCAAATATTTAATATTTAATATTTAAGGAAGAAATAATACCAAATCCACTACAATTTTTCTTCAAGAAAATTAAGAAGAACTATTTCTCAACTCATCATTCTATAAGTATTATCCTGATCCCAAAACCAGAAAAAGGTGTGTCGAAAAACCCCAGCTACCAACCACTATTCTTCATTAAATATAGATGGAAAAATGTCTTTAAAAGTTTGCAAATCAGGGTGCCTGGGTGGCTCAGTTGGTTAAGCCTCCGACTTCAGTTCAGGCTATGATCTCATGTTCTGTGAGTTTCAGCCCCCGGTTGGGCTTTGTGCGGACAGCTCAGAGCCTGGAGCCTGGAGCCTGGAGGCTGCTTTAGATTCTGTCTCTCTCTCTCTCTCTCTCTCTCTCTGCCCCTCCCCTGCTTGTGCTCTCTCTCTCTCTTTCAAAAAATAAATAAATAAACATAAAAAAATTCAAAGATATATAATAGCACAAGAAAATGAAATGCTTAGAGATGAATCTGATAAAAGACCTGAAAGACCTGTATAACAGCAAACTACAAATCATTGAGGAGAGAAATTAAGGACGATTAACTAAATGAAGAAATACACCTTCTTCATTGATTTGAAGTCTTAATATTGTTAAGATGTCAAGTCTCTCTAAATTCATTTATAGATTAAATGCAATTCCAATCAAAATTCCAACAGGTTTTTTTTTTCTGGTAGAAATTGACAAGCTAATTCTAAAATTGATACAGAAGCCTAAAAGACCTAATACAGGCAAAATCACTTTGAAAAATCAAAAAGTTGGGGGGCTAACCCTAAATGATTCCAAGACTTATTATTATGCCATAGTAACCAAAACAGTGTGGTATTGTTATAAAGAAAAATAGAGCAATGGGACAGAATAGAGTCCAGATATAAACCCTCATATATATGGATCGCTGATATTTTTTTTCCAAAGGTGCAAAGGCAATATGATGGACAAAGGATAGTCTTTTCAACAAAGGGTTGTGAAATAATTGGATGTTACTGGCAAAACAGGACCTTCAAACCATACACAAAAATTAAAAATGGATCACAAATCTAAATGTAAACTCTAAATCTTTGTTTAATGTTTATTTATTTGTGAGAGAGAGACAGACAGACAAAATGCAAGCAGGGGAGGGGCAGAGAGAGACAGAGACACAGAGTCTGAAGCAGGCTCCAGGCTCTGAGTTGTCAGCACAGAGCCTGACTCAGGGCTCGAGCTCACGGACCAGGAGGTCATGACCTGAGTCGAAGTCTGACGCTTAACCAACCGAGCCACCCAGGTGCCCCTGTAAAATCTAATTCTAGAAGCTTAATAAAAGAAAACATTGGAAAAAATCTTTGTGACCTCGGGTTAGGCAAAGAGGTTTTGGATATAGCACCAAAGATATGATCCATAATAGAACAAATTGGTAAATTAATCTTCATCAAAATTTAAGACTTCTGCTTTTCAAGAAAAATTCCTTCCTTAAAGTTTTTTAAAAGTAAAAAGTAATCTCTACACCCTACATGAGACTTGAACCTACAACCCCGAGATCAAGAGTCACATGCTCCATTGACTGAGCCAGCCAGGTGCCCCTCAAAAAACCATCGTTAAGAGAATGACTGGGAAAAAGTCTTTACAACTTGTATGTCTAAGAAATTACCTGTGTCCAGATTATATAAAGAATTCTCACATCTCAATAATAAAACAAACATCTCAATTACAAAGTGAACAATGGGTGAGGAGAAATTTGTAGTTGTATAAGCTATTTGTTCATATGTAATTTGATACAACTCATTTGGAGGCCAATTTGGCAAAACTGAAAAAAAAATAATGTACTTTACTCTTCAATACTGCAAGTCTTTTAGAAGTACTGTATTTTTCCTAGAAAAATTACCTTCTGTGTGCACAAATAGGCATGTGCACAGACGTTACTGAAACCTTATTTAAAATAGCAAAACATTGTGGGGCACCTGGCTGGATCAGTTGGTAGAACATGCAACTCTTGATCTCAGGGTTGAGAATTCGAAACCCATGTTGGGGATATAGATTACTTAAAATAAGAAAAAATGGACACAATCTAAGTGTCCAGCAATAGAAGAATAGTGAATAAACTATGATTCATCCATCGTCCACATTACGCTGAGCTTTAATACAGCTCGTAAGTGAATGAGGTGGAGCTATGTATCGTGACACGAAAAGAAAACCACAAGAGACTCCTTAACAATACAGAACAAACTGAGGGCTGATGGAAGGAGGTGGGTGGGAGATGGGCTAGGTGGGTGATGGGGATTAAGAAGGGCACTTGTGAGGAGCACTGGGCATTGGATGTAAGTGATGAGTCACTGAATTCTACTCCTGAAACCAATATTGCACGGTATTTTAATGCAAATTTAAATTTAAAAAAATAAAACAAAACAAAAACACAAAAACAACAACATCGAAACAAACAAAAAAGAATTTGAGCGCCATTGGTAGACAAAGAAAGCAAGTCGCTGAACAAACGCGCAATATTATCCTAAAATAAAGTAAAAGCCGTATGTTTGTACGTGTACAAATACGTATGAAATCTTATTTAAATGATCTGAAGTGACACGTACTAGAGTTCCTACAAAACGGAGGGAAAGGTGGGCTCAGATGATTATAAAAGGGACATTTACTTTATAGGCTATGTCTTTTTTATAACAGCTTTATTGAAGTATAGTTCACATAAAATACAGCTCACACATGTAAATAGGTAATTGAATGGTTTTTAGTATATTCATAGTTATGCGACCATCACCACCAATTTTAGAATATTATCATCACCTGAGAATGAGACTCTTTCTCCATTAGCGGACACTCCCTATTTGCCCTCAATTCCACTCCATACCCAGCTCTAGTTAAACCATAAATTTACTTTCCATCTTTATGGGTTTAGCTATTTGGAACATTTCATATAAATGAAATCATACAACATGTAGTCCTTCATTACTGGCTTCTTTCACTTAACGTAACGTTTTCAAGTTTTATCCGTGCATCCGCGTGTAATTTCCTTTTATTGATGAATAATAGTCCGCTGCATGGATATACCACTTTGAATTTATTCATTCATCACTCGATGGGCATTTGGGTTATGTTCTGTTTTTAGCTATCACAAATAATGTTGCTATAAATATTTAGATACAAGTTTTTGTGCATGTGCTATATATTTTTTTAGTTTTCTAATTTTTTTTACAGTGAAAATATATTCACGTAGTACTTGCGTAAAAAATTAAGGATGTAATAAGGAACGCTTTACACATGTTATTGTATGCAACTCTATGAGCTTGAGACTATTATTATCTGCATTGTACAGATGAGGAAACCAGGCTTACGAAAGTTAAGCGGCTAACCCAAGATCACAGCCAATAAGGGAGAGAGCGTAGGTTCCAACACCTGCTGTCTAGCTCCAAAGCCCAGTCCTTTAAGCCTCACACTGGGCTGCAAATTGTGATGGCTTGCTAGTAAGGTTATCCACTACAACCGAGAAAGTATTATGATTATAAAACAGGGAGGTTTATGATCAATTAATCAAGCAATGGTGTCAAGAGTGTGCTGGAGGATTGGTCATGGGAAATTAGTCTGTTGGGCCTTCAGGATCTATTCTGATCAGAGCACAAGCGCTCCAAGTGCTGGATCGCTGGCTGGCATTTTGGCAGATATGAGCCACCGTATGTCCCTGCACTCAAGGTTTTGAATAGGCCACTGTGGCAGAGTCAGTACTCCTACCGGGATATATTGCCAGCATATAGTTGTACTCTATGTCCCTTGTGTTAGAATATTCTGGCCCCTTTGCCAGGGCTCTTGAGTAGGGTCCTCTGCCTACGTCTGTTTCACTGGCCTCAATAGGGGGCAGCTGATGGTAATGACAGTAAAGTTCCCAGGTCAGAGGGTCTCTTAGGGTGGGGCCTTGGCTGCACCTATACGCACATGATTGGGCATCTACTCAATGGGACACAGTGGATGTGAAAATGCTACCTTTTCTAGAACACTGACATTTCATCTGGCCAAACTGAGCTTTTAGCTTTGCTTCGATAGCATTATGATGCACAATTTGTGCTATACCATTATTGGTGCAGAGACCCCCATGCCTTGAAGGTAGTCCTGATTACCACCAGTTCCTATCCCTACAACAAGTAGTTAACCTCAGCCTGGGCCATTTTCCCAGAGAGGGAGGCATATGGATGAAAGTTCATAAGCTCTGATCTTCTTGTCTTAGGATCCCTTCTACCTTCTACCTCCCTTCTACCTACCTTCTACCTCCCTTCTACCTCAATACTGGAGATGTCAGTTTAAATTACATAGGGCCAGGTTGGCTCAGGTTAAGCCAGGATCAAGACAGAAAGGTGTTTTCAAAACTGCTTTATTGAGGTATGATTGCCATAAAATATACTGCACAAATTTCAAATTAATTTTTTTTATTTCTATTTTTCCTAATCTTTCTTTTTTCTTGTTTCATTGCACTGGCTGGAACCTTTAGTGTAATACTGAACAGAAGATCTGTTCTGGGGGCATCTTTCTCTTGTTTCTGATCTTAAATAAATACTTTAAGGAAATGATGTCTGCTGCAGTTCTTGGTACAGGTGCCCTTTGTCAAGCATAGGAAGATCCATTCTATTCCTCGTTAGCTAAGGGACTGTTATAAAAAAAAATTTAATGTTTATTTGAGAGAGAGAGAGAGAGAGAGAGAAATGAGCGGAGGAGGGGTAGAAAGAGAGGGAGACACAGAATCCGAAGCAGGCTCCAGGCTCTGAGCCGTCAGCACACAGCCCGACGCCAGACTCGAACCCACGAACCGTGAGATCATGACCTGAGCTGAAGTCAGATGCCTAGCTGACTAAGCCATCCAGGCGTCCCAGGGACTGTTTTTTAAAATCACAAATGGATGTTAAATATTATTGAATGTGTTTTCTATATTAGTAAGATTATCATATGTTTTTTTCCCCCTCTGTAATCTGTTAATATAATGAGCTATGTTCAGTAATTCTCCAAACCAACCTTGCATGCCTGGGATAAACCCAAGCTGATAAATATTCATTATCTTTTCATAAATTGCTGAATTTAGTTTGCTAATATTTTAAAAAATAATTTTTATATCTATAACCATGAACAACAGTGACTTGTAACATTCCTTCCTTACATGTAGTCCTGGTCAGGTTTTGTTACCAAAATAACTTGGGGAGTGTTACTAATTTCCTTTTCTGTTTGGATAAGATAGAGTTTAGATAATATTGGAATGATATTTTCATTTAGTGGTTGGTAGAACTAGCCTGTCAAGCACTGTGGGCTTGGTGAGGTTTTTTTTTTTTTTTTTTTTTTGTGTGTGTGTGTGTGTGTGTGTGTGTGGGAACACTTTATATGTACTGATTCATTTTCTTTAGGGGTTAGAGGACTTTTTCTTATTTAATTTTTTTTTAACGTTTATTTATTTCTGAGACAGAGAGAGACAGAGCATGAACAGGGGAGGGGCAGAGAGAGAGGGAGACACAGAATCTGAAACAGGCTCCAGGCTCTGAGCTGTCAGCACAGAGCCCGACGCGGGGCTTGAACTCACGGACTGTGAGATCATAACCTGAGCCGAAGTCGGAAGCTTAACCGACCAAGCCACCCAGGCACCCAAGAGGACTTTTTCAATTCTCTATTTAAGTCACTTTCAGTAAATTATATTTTCCTAAGAATGTGTCAGTTTTTAAAACCAAGTTTTCAAAGGTATTGACATGAAGTTCTTCATATTATCCTATTATTATCTGTTTATTCTTTGCAGCATCTGTAATTATTACCTGCTTATTTTATTCCACAATGTGTGTTTGCATTATCTGCCCCTTTTTCCCCATGATTAATTTTGCCAGAAGTTTGTGTATTTTATTAGTCTTTTCAATGAAATAACTCTTGATTTTGTTGATAGTATTATGTATTGGTTTTATATTTCTTACTCATATCTATTATTTCCTTCTGCTTTCTTGGAGATTATTCTGATTTTTTTCTCTAATTTCTTAAATTAAATGTTTAACTGATTAATTCTGAGTCTTCCTTCTTTTCTAGTGAAAGCTTTTAAGTCTATCTATTTCCTAAATGTCACTTTAGCACATACCCCAATTTCGATATGCAGTATTTTCATTATCTTTCACTTCTAAACATTCAATTAAAAATTCGATGTTCGGGGCGCCTGGGTGGCTCAGCCGGTTAAGCGGCCGACTTCGGCTCAGGTCATGATCTTGCGGTCCGTGAGTTCGAGCCCCGCGTTGGGCTCTGTGCTGACAGCTCAGAGCCTGGAGCCTGTTTCAGATTCTGTGTCTCCCTCTCTCTGACCCTCCCCTGTTCATGCTCTGTCTCTCCCTGTCTCAAAAATAAATAAAACGTTAAAAAAATATTTAAAAAAATTTGATGTTCATTATGATCTTTTCTTTACCTATAAGTTGTCTAATAAGTTGTTTTAAGTTTCTAAACATATGGATTTTTTCTAGCCGTGTTTTTTAGATTGATTATAAGATTTATTATAAGTTAGTTGTATGTAATTAGAATAAGTGGACTGATATGATATGAAAGCTTTGAAATTTATTGGATCTAGTATATGGTCAACTTTTATATATGCTCCAAATGTTCTTGAAAGTAATGTGTATTCTCTGTTAAAATTTTCTATATATCTGTTATGTAGATATAGATATATATTTGTTATATCCAGCTTCTTAATTATGCTGGATAATAAAAAAGATTCAGATCTTTTTTATTTTTACTGATTTTTTTCTTCATGATCAATTACTGAGAAAACTTTGTTAAAATCTCCCACTGTGATAGTGGGTTTATCAATTTCTCCTTGTAAATGTGTCAATTAAAAAAAAAAAAACTTTGGCCATGTTGATAGGAAATTACATATTTAGAAATGTTATATGTTCCTGGTTTAATTTACTTTTTCCATTATGAAGTGACTTTTTCACCTCTAGTAATGCTCTTGCCTTACACTTTAAAAATCTGATATTAAAATAGCTACTTCAGCTTTCTTTTGGTCAGTTTTCACCCAGTAATATATTTTTTTATCTTTTGACATTTAGTCTTTCTGTGTCCTTACATTGAAACATATATGAAAGTATTCTCTTATAAGCAGTATATAAGTGCAGTGTGCTTTTTTATTCATTCTGACAATCCTTGACATCGTAATTGAGGACTTTAGTCCATTTATATTTAGAGTGATTACTGATATATTTGAATTTGTCCCTACCCTCTTATTATGTGCTTTTTATTTGTCCTTTTTACTGTTTCATTTTCCACCCTCTCATTTCTTGAATTTTTTAATCCCATTTTCTCTCTGCTGATTTGAAAGTTAAAAATTTCATGTATTTACTTATATTGATTACTCTTTTTCAATGCTTATTCATTTTTGAAAGAGGGAGAGAGACAGATTGTGAGTAGGGAGAGGCAGAGGGAGAGGGAGACACAGAATCCAAAGCAGGCTCCAGGCTCCAAGCTGTCAGCACAGAGCCTGATGCGGGGCTCGAACACATGAACCGTGAGGTCATGACCTGAGCTGAAGTTGGATGCTTAACCGACTGAGTCATCCAGGTGCCCCTGATTACTCTTGCTGTTTTAACATGCATGCTTTAAAAAATCTTGAATTAATCATTTCCATTCCTTTTATAAGTTCACTTTCAAAGGAGCTATGTTACCTATACTTACCATGTATTGCTTTCAGCATCAATATCTGAAAGCCATGGATTATGTAGCACTCTACCCACAAGCCTTCATTCTTGCCCCATTTTGCAAGGAGATATGTGTTAAAAACTTACTACCTGATTTTGTAGATCAAGAAATTGGGTCCTGAAACAAACAAACAAAAATTTGTCTGTAGAAATAACTCATCTAATCAGGAGGAAAAGCAGGTGTCCTATTTTTTCAGTTATGAATTTCAGGAGATTGCCTGGGAAAAATTGTTCTTTACACTTACTTTTTAAAAATTTTGATACACATTGCCACGTAGCTCTCCAGAGGACTTACACTAATTTACATACCTAGCCCTCCATAGAACTTATACTAATTTACATACAGCAGTTACTGATATCTTTGACCAATTAAATACATGTTCCTTCTAGTTCTTAGAGGATGGGGACCATGCCTTTTTTTTACACTTGTATTATAGAAAATTTTAAACCTTTATGGAAATAAAGAGACTAGTTAATAAATCTTGTTGAAACTTTTTAATACCAAGTAACTGTCAAGTAGCTTACTACCAAGTAGCTTAGACAGGAAATAGGACAATTAAAACAGAGGGAAGCAAAATTAAATAGGGTTAGCTTTTATGTTCTATTTTGAAAGGATCATATTATTTTAAATTCTTTTTGTATTTTGATATTATAGTAAAGCCTTAATTAACAGGACCCTAACAAGCTGGAAACTTTCAATAACTAGATTATTTCCTTGTACTCTATTTTGAGTAGAGGCTCATTTGAATATGCTCTTAAGAAATATTTATTCTAAAAATGCAAGTTGCATGGAATGACTATTGAACAACCAATAAGTCAAAGAATAAATCAAATGAGAAATTAGAAATATCTTGAGGCAAATGAAAAGGAAAACACAATATACCAAAACTTATTAAATGTAGCAAAAGCAATATTAAGAGGAAAGTTTTAGTGATAAGTGACTAGATCAAAAAAGATGAATTAAAATAAACAATCTAACTTTATACTTCAAGGGACTAAAAAAAAAAAAAAAAGGGAGACAAATCAAGCCTGAAATTAACACAGGGAAGGAAATAATAAAGATAAGAGCAGAAATAAACAAAAGAGAGACCATAAGCACAGGGAAAACTATGAATGAAACTAAGAGTTGGTTTTTTGAAAAGATAAACAAAATGAACAAACTTTTAGCTAGACTAAGAATAAAACAGAGAACTCAAATAAATAAAATGGGAAATGAAAGAGAAGTCATTAAAACTGGTGCAACAAAAATAGAAAGGATCATAAGAGAGTGCCGTGAACAGTTATATGTCAACAAATTGGATAACATAGAAGAAATGAATAAATTCCTAGAAACATACACCCTACCATGGCTGATTCATGAAAGATAGGAAATCTGAATGAACTGTTAGCTAGGAAGGAGATTGAATCAGTAACTGAAAACCTCTCAACGAAAAAAGTCCAGGACCAGGTGACTTTACAGGTGAATTCTCTGAAAGATTTAAAGAAAAATTAATGCCAATCTTCCTCAAACTCTTCCAAAAAAGTTAAGAGGAGGAATAACTTCTAAACTCATTTCATAAAGCCAGCATTACCCTGATACCAAAGTGAGACAAAGATACTACAGAAAAAGAAAACTAGAGGCCAATATCCCTGATAAACATAGATGTAAAACTCCTCAACAAGATACTAGCACACTGAATTCAACAGCACATTAAAAGGATCATATACCATGACCAAGTGGGATTTATTCCTAAGATAAGAGGTTGGTTCAACATATAGAAATCAATTCATGCTATATACTATATTAAAAGAATGATGAATGGATAAAGAAGATGTGTGATATATGTGGGAAATTGGAAATATCTTGAGGCAAATGAAAAGGGTAATGAATAGATATATGAATATATAAAATGGAATATTACTCAGCCATAAAAAAGAATGAAATCTTGCCATTTGCAACAATGTAGATGGAGTTAGAGTATTACGCTAAGCGAAATAGGTCAGTCAGAGAAAGACAAATACCATATGATTTCACTCATATGTGGAATTTAAGAACGTAATAGATAAACATATGGGGAAACAAGAAAGAGGCAAACCGTAAAATAGACTCTTAACTATAGACAACAAACTGAGGGTTGCTGGAGGATAGGTGGGCAGGGAGATGGGCTAAATGGGCGGTGGGGATTAAGGAGGGCGCTTGTGATGAGCACTGGGTGCTGTATGTAAGTGATGAATGGCTAAATCCTATACTTGATACTAATATGACACTGTATGTTAACTAACTGGAATTTAAATAAAAACTTGAAGGAAAAATTAAAATAATGAAAGATAAAATTCCCATGATCATCTCAATAGATGCAGATGACCTGATCTTATATGTAGAAAACCCTAAAGACTCCCCCCAAACTGTTAGAACTAATAAACAAATTCAGTAAAGTTGCAGGATACAAAAATCCACATACATGCTAACAATGAACTATCCAAAAGGAATTTAAGAAAAAAAATACCATTTACAATGACAATGAAAGTAATAAAATAGTTAGGAATAAACTTAACCAAAGAGGTCAAAGACTTGTACCTTGAAAGCTATAAATGATGGATGAAAGAAATTTAAAAAGACATAAATAAATGGAAAGACATCTGGTGTTCATGGATTAGAGGAATTAATAATTTCAAAATGTCCATATTACTCAAAGAGATCTACAAATTCAAATCCCAATGGTATTTTTTACAGAACTAGGAAAAACAATCCTAAAACTCATACGGAGCTACAAAGGACTAGAACAAAGCTGGAGGCATCACATTATCTAATTTCAAACTATATTACAAAACTGCAGTAATTAAAACAGTATGGCACTGGTATAAAGATAGATGTAGAGATCAATGGAACAGAACAGAGAGCCCAGAAAGAAACTCATGCATGTATGGTGAGCCGATCTTCCACAAGGGTGTCCAGAATACACGATGAGGAAAAAACAGTCTCTTTGACAAATGATATTGGGAAAATTGGATATCCACATGCAAAAGAAAGAATTTGGACCCTTATCATATATCATGCCTAAAAATCAACTCAAAATGAATTAAAGATTTAAACATAAGGAAATATGTTTAAAGGAAATAAGGCCTGAAACTAAAACTCTTAGAATGAAAACATAGAGGAAAAGATTCATGACATTCGTCTTGGCAATGATTTCTTGCATATAACACCAAAAGCAGAGGCAACAAAAACAAAAAACAGACAGGTGGGACTACATCAAATTAAAAAACCTTCTGCTCAGGAAAGGAAACAATTAACAGAGTGAAAAGGCAACTTACAGAATGTGAGGAAATATTTGTGAACCCTGTATCTCTGATAAGGGGTTAATATCCAACATATGTAAGGAACTCCTACAACTCAATAGCAAATAGCAACAACAACCTAATTTTAAAATGGCAAAGGACCTGAGTAGACATTTCTCTAAAGAAGACATACAAATGGCCAAGAGGCATATAAAAAGATGCTCAACATCACTAACCATCAGAGAAATGCCAATCCAAACCACAATGAGATATCAACTGACATGGATGGCTAATATCAAACCAAAACGAATTCAAAAACTGAACGAAAAAAAGATAACAAGTATTGGTGAGAATGTGGAGAAAAGGGACCTTTGTACACTGTTGGTGTGACTGTAAATTGCGCGGCATTTCCTGGTATTTATTCCACTTCCGGGTATTTATCCAAAAGAATTGCAATCACGATCTTGAGGAGATAATTGCACTCCTATGTCCATTGCAGTATTCTCATTAACCAAAATGTGGAAACAACCTAAATGTCCATCGATAGAAGAATGAAATGCACATACAATGGAATATTATTCAGCCTTAAGAGAAGAAGGAAATCCTGCCATGTGGGATATGGATGAACTTTGAGGACACCATGCAAAGTGAAATCAGCCAGTCACATAAGGACACATACTGCATGATTTCACTTATCTTAGGTATCTAAAACAGTCGAACTCATAGAAGCAGAGAGTAGAATGGAGGTTGCCAGGGATTGGGTAGGAGGGGAAGACGGGGTGTGCTATTGGATGGGTGTAAAATTTCAATGATCAGGATGATTAAATTCTCGAGATCTGCTATACAACATTGTGTCTATCGTTAACAATACTGTATTGTACACTTAAAAATGTGACAAAAGGGTGGGTCTCCCATTAAATGCTCTTACCACGATAATCAAGAAAGGGATTGGGGGAGCAACCTGGACTCTGTCTACCCCCAGCCTAGTCTCATACCTCTAATATCATTTCCAGTTTTAGGTGCCTGGCATCACACAGACCATTCTACACGTTTGTCTTGTTTGAAGTGGCTATTAGGAGAAAAATGACTTGTGAGAGGAAAACTAGATGATTTGAGGGCATCCAAGGTATTTTTACTACCCAGGATGCCCCAACATTTACCATCCGTGATCAGTGCCATTGAGCTTTGCGTTGTCTTCTACTGCTCATCCCCCTTCTGAGAAGAGAAGCACGCAAAGGTACTTCCTTGTAAGTGCGCAGGTCAGGTCACTTTTTCCTGGTTAGGAAAGGCAGGGGTTCTGACGTCCAGCAATCAGAAGTGGGAAGGAAAGGGTGCAACACAGAGGGACTGGAAGGGTGTCAGGGACAGATGTCATTTCCTTCACAATTTTCCTGCAGTTTGGCTCTGAGCACAGTTATGAGTCAACCTCTCTGTGCTTGGCGAGGCTCAAATAAGAATAGTCTCTGTTTGGTACCAAATCAGAACAGGGAGTCCCTGGCTGAACATCAGATTCAGGTATTTCTGATATATTCTGAACGGAGTTGTTTATTAGGTCTTTTGAAAAACAGGAACTTGTTGAGAGGAGCCAAAACACCCTTTTGAGTAAATCATGTACATTGTTCCAAAACCGCTAGCAGGCATCAACCCCCAATCTGACCATGAGTAGCAAGAATCTGGGTCACAATCCCCTGCTAGATCCTAAATGGCCTCATCATCTGCTTCGGGTCTTCTTCTCTCAGTTCCATGCTGGTCCTCAGGAGTTACAGAACACTCTTCATCTCTATTTGTTTATCATGCTTACCTACCATCACTACACCTTGATCTCTCCTATCCTGGAGGAAAAAAAAATATTTTTATCCATGTTCTCTAGATGTGGAAGGCCTCCTAGTAATAAAGGAGTTCTGCCTTTTTTAAAAGTTTATTCAGCTATTTTGAGAGAGAAGGCATGAGCAGAGGAGGGGCAGAGAGAGAAGGAGAGATAGAGAATCCCAAGCAAGCTCCACACTGTCAGCATGGAGCCCAATGCCAGGCTCGAACTCCCAAACTGGGAGATCATGATCTGAGCCAAAATGAAGACTCAGATGCTTAACAGACTGAGCCACCCAGGCATCCCCTGCCTTTTTTTCTTTCAAGTTTATTTATTTATTTTGAGGGAGAGAGAGAGAGAGAGAGAGAATGGGAGGGGCAGAGAGAGGGAGAGAAAGAATGCCAAGCAGGCTCCACACCCAGTGTGGAACACAATGTGGGGTTCGATCTCACAGTTCATGAGATCATGACCTGAGCCAAAATCAAGAGTCGGACACTTAGCCGACTGAGTCACTCGGGGGCCCCAAGGACTTCTGCTTTTAACGGAGAAAGACCCATTAATGCAGTTGTCGCTTTTCTCGAATAATAACACCCGTCATTTATTGAGCCTCACTCTGTGTCAGGCGCTTGTGTCCCTCCATTTTGTTCTCACGCCTCTATGCCTATTTTACAGGCGGGTTGTTGATAACTGAGTCTGGGTCTACAGTGGAGCTTTTGCTTGCTGCACTAGCCTGCTTCTTTTGCCTGACATCCATCTGTACACTCCTGGGACTGCCCCGGCTGCTGTGTGGGAGACAGGTTTTCTCCCTTGGTGGCAAACAATGATTCACTCTCATAACTTAGAGGATGCATATCTAGCATGTGGAGGAAACATTCACTAGATTATCACCCTAGGAAGTTCAAATAAACCCTCCTTCTATTGTCCTTTCTGTCTCTTTGTTTCAAAGTACACTTACAGGAGCTGGCAACAGAATCAAAGGAATAATTATGTCTGCTGATGGGAGACTGAGACCTGAAAGTCACTCTTTTTCGCCTGCTAACTTGTGAGTTGCACCTGAATGTATCAATCTAACTGAAAGTAACTTTTTCAAAATATAATTTTAGTTAACAATTTCAACTTAGTGAAGGCACTAAACCATTCACCTCCAACCTGGAGATCAATAAGTGAATTTCAATTTTTTTTCTGAGATGTTATTCTATTCTATTCTATTCTATTCTATTCTATTCTATTCTGAGAGAGACAGAGACAGCATGAGTGGAGGAGAGGCAGAGAGAGCAGGACAGTGAGAATCCCAAGTAGGCTCCACACTGTCAGAGCTGAGCCGGACTTGTGTCTCTGACCCACAAAATCGTCAGATCATGACCTGAGCGGAAACCAAAAGTTGGACACCCAACCAACTGAGCCACCCGGGAATCCCCCCCCCCCCACCAGAATGTAATTTTAAAAAAGAACTTTGACCTGGAAATCTGAAGAACTATGTCCTAATTCTGGACCTGCCACTTCTTAGCCTGTAATGTTAGGCAAAACCACTTAATCTTGCTGAATCTGTTTCCTCATGTGTAAAATACGAATGATGATATTTTCCTTGCCTAATTCACAGAGGTGATATGGTAGGGATCCCATTACTAGGAAGTGCTTTGTAAGTCCCAAAGTACTCTGCATGGATAAGCCAGAGGCAAGATGAAGTGAAATTCTCAAAAAGTTACCGGCAGGAAGACCCTCAGCAGGGCTCTAAGCAAGGGGTTCACCAAGGATTGCCTCATGGGGCAAAGTTGTGCTTCTCACAATCGGTTTCCCCTTATGTTAGCTTTAGGTGTCCGAATGCAAACGGGGTCTCCAGCTGGATCCACGATGATCTTCAACCGAGTGATCTCCAGAAAACCAGTCTCGTTCTCATCTAAACTGAATGTGCCACTCCTAGAGCTACTACAATGGAATCAGCCAGGAGGAAAGGTGGGATGTAGGTAGATCTTGCAATGAAGTTATGGGCACCTCAACTCACGAAAGTCAATCCCAAATTAGGACAGAAAATTGCCTTCTGGGTGGCGCAGACAGCCAGCCCAGCACGACGTGAGCGCTCACTCAATACAATGTGATGTGGATGGTGACTGTCCTCAGCCTCTGGGTCTCTTTCTGTTATTCTCTTTGGCCATAGGCTTTCCAGAGATGTGTGCGGCGGCAAGCCACCGGCGCCCAGAAAGAAGACTGAAAGAAGGGGTGCAGACATTAATGGCAGGCCCGGAGCCCTGGTCCCGAAACCCTCCTCCCCGCCCTCGCTCCCTCACCCCCAACCCCCATCGCCAGGGTCGACACCATCAGGCTTGGGAGAGTGAAAGGGTTTCACTTCCGCCTGGCTGCAGGAACCACAAGTTCCACACTAGGTCGGAATTGGAATAATCACAGTCCAAACCCACCCAGATGCTCTCACACACCCAGCCGCGCGCGCAGCCCGGGGCCGCGGGGCGCACGTGAGCCCACGCCCCGAGCGCACCGCCCTGCCTCCCGCGCGAGCATCCTCGGCGGCGGCCGCAGACGCAACCTCCTCCTCCTCCTCCTCCTCCTCCTCCTCCTCCTCCTCCTCTTCCTCCTCCTCCTCCTCCTCCTGCCGCCGCCGCCGCCGCCGCCGCCGCCGCCACCGCGGTCTCCGCTCCCCTCTCGTCCTCGTTCCTCCCCCAGTTCCTGCTCCTCCTCCCGTCCGCCGCGGCGAAGGGCAGAACCCTCAGCAGCGGCCGCCTGCGCTCGGGCCGCCCGGGGAGCCTGGAACAGGTCTGTGCGGGGGGCGCTTTGTTGCGGGCAGTCGGAGCGCCGCTGGCTCCCGGAGCCGCCGGGAGGGCACGCGGCGGGCGCGGGGGGCGATTATCTCTCCGCGTTGGGTCTTTTTCTAGGCATCGACGGCGTGCGATGGGCTGGGAGGGCAGCCCCGGTCCCTTTGGCAGTTGGCCGTCCTTCTGGCTTCGTGGCGAGGGCGCCCCGAAGCTGCCCGCACTCCCGCCCCCCCGCCCACCCCTCAAGCTCTCTTTCTCTGCACCCCCACTCCCCGCATCCACTTCCCAGAGCTGAGCTTTCTCTTGTTCTGGGAGCTCGTGGATGGGGGCGGGGAGAGATGGATGGAGCCGATCCAGCGGGGCACCTGGGTGCATGGGGCTTTGTTACATACAACAAAAACCAGTCCGCACCAGCTTCCAGCTCCAGGCTAGGCTGCAGTCTGCCGGCGGTGTGGGGTGTGGGCCGGGCACACTGGGGAAGTGAGAGAATGCGAGGGGGCACTCCCTGCGTGTGTGACTGGGCACACGGGAATGCGGTGGCCTGTGTGTGTGGGGGGAGATGGTGTGGGTTTTGTGTGGGATGCAATGAGTATGAGTTGGAGCGTGGGGTGTCGTGTGTGTGCGTGTGTGTGTGCGCGTGTGTGTCTGCGCCATGGGGCTGGGTTACTCCTGGCATTACATGTCCTTGGGTATCATCCCATGCCAAGCCAGATTGCAGTAACAGGCAAGCAGATCAGGTCCAACCTGTTCTGCCCACACTAGAAGGGTAATGATGGTTTCAAAGTGATGGAAATCCCCCCAGCGTGGGGCTGTCGCTTAGGACTTCTGGTTGTGGAATTTCCAGCCAGGTTGACCAAGTCCTACTGGCCATCATTACTGTTCCCCCAAAGACGCCCAACTTTCTTAGCAGGCTTCCCTCTCTTAGCCAATGAGGATCCAAAGCTCTTAGAGTGATCCTGCAGTGCCTCTCCCTGCACCCCTTTAAATTAGTGGATGCTCATGTCTTCTTTACTGCAGTGATGTTACTTTTCAGCTAGGATGTAGCAGCTACGTTTGGAGAAAAACGAACATACTAGATGCTCCTCTGTATTAGTAGTGAATTTCGTTCAGTGGGATTTCTTTTTCTCCTTGAACCGTAAGATGTGAATTGATATGGTCTTTTTTTTTTTTCATCAAAGAAAGAAGAAATCAACAAAAATGAACACACCTGCTAGACCTTCTCTTGTACATGTTATTTGAGGTTTTAATAGAGCATTATTTTTCAGGGACCAAAAATGCCCAGCTAAGGGTAGTGATCGTTCACTCAAACAACTGACATTTATTAAGCACCTGCTATGTGCCAGTAGTAATGTTAGGTATTGGAAGTAGATAAATGAATAAATGAATAAAACATCAACTCAGCTCTCAGGGAGTGCACAGTCTGGTAAGCAAGATAGGGTGTGTAAGCAGATGATTACAGTAGAGTATGACAAGAGATAGAGTGTTGCGAGAGCACAGAGAAGGGGTGCCTGCCTAGGGGTGGGTGGCATGATCAAGAAAGGCTTTGTGGGGGAGGAGACATTTGCGTGAGTCTTGAAGAATTAATTCACCAGGTGGCTAAGTTGAAGGAACAGCATGTATAAAGGTGGAGGGTCATAGTTAAGTAAGACTGCAAGGGAGTCCTCAGAAGTATTACTGTCACATTCTCAACAAAGTCAGAGTGAGTCTGTCTGGATTGGGATAGCGATTCATGATGAATCCAGAAGGAGCCCGTATTGCAGATAGATAAAGATCAGCACATCCCCCCATCTTAAGAAATGTCCAGCTCATTTATAAATATTAGTGTTCTGCTTTAAGCAAATCTGCTGCTTGGAAGTATGTATTTCCCAGGCAAATGACATAGATGGACAGTAGTCACATCGCAGAATTTGTTGCTTTACAAAAGGCTTCATAATCAGATCATCTTAAATAACATTGCCCCTCTGACCTTTACAGTGAATATTTTTACCAAAAATCCATTTCCACAGATTTTTTTTTTTTTTGTATAGCCAATGGATGGATAAAGACAGACACACCCACGTTGCATGTACCTTTTGCACAGAAACTTAACCAATTTCATTGTGGGCACTTTCCCTCATGGTGTGGGTGATTAGTAAACACTGAACTTTGAAAGCATGGAAATGGTGGTGATAAATATGAAATCCATTGTCTGTTATCTTTTATCGTTTGGGTTGTGTATAAAATACAAATTAACCAGGACAGGGTCTTCAGGGACTTTTTACATTTTAGATACTGTTAGTGGTGTCACTGGTAATTAATAACAGCAGAGGATTTCTGTCTTGTATGTTAGGTACATAGTTAGAAATGGATATATGAGGACTGACTTGAACGCTCATGCAGTTAAGCAGGAGGGGGGGCACATTCTGAGTCTCCTGTTTTATTGGGTGGTGCCGATTGCATGGGCTGATAAAGGGCATCGGAAGTGAACCTAAGAGATTAATGATTTCTGCCGGAAGTGCCTGATGGGCACAAAATTATGCTAGTCAAGACTGTGGGCTCTGAGGGCTTGGGCCAGCATCCTGAGCACCTCCTCCCTTAAATGAAGACCAAAAATAGCCCTTGGTTCTGTTTGAAAGGAATGCCCGCAGAAGTGGTTGAGCTTGAATTGACTTCCCCCCCTAGCCTGGCCAATGCCCCGAGGCAGAGGAAATGATGGCCCAGGGTCCTTTGGACGCATTAAGGTCCTCTGTTCACTGGCATTGATACCAGAAAGTAGCAGGCGGGATCTCT
>NC_064817.1:86692980-86936748 GCF_023721935.1 Panthera uncia
AATAAATCCCCTCGCCCCACCGGACCACACCCCACAGAGGGGGGGAGGGCACCCCCACTCCCCCCCCCCCCCCCCCCCCCCCCCGCCAGCTTGAGCTGGAAATGAATGGACCTGTCTGCTGTGTAGGTACTCAGATAAGTCTAGTGGCTGGACAAGCGCTTCCCAGCGTGCGTTCCGAAGAAGACTAGTTCCACAGGATGTTAGTAGGTGTTTCACACTCACATTCAGACATACACAGAGTTTTTTGGTCAAGTTAAATTTGGGAAATTCTTGCTCAAACAAAAACAGGTTTGTTTACTTCAGGGCTTCTAAAAGCCTTTACCAGGCAAATGTATATTGTGACTCCCCAGGAGAATAGACTATGCAGCATTATCCAGATGTTTTTGCCCACAGGATGTGGTGTTGCAACAAGCATTTGGCCAGACTGCTATTGAGAAGAATATTCTTCGGGCAACCTCGAGCGAGAGCATTTCCCGCCAAGCTCTGGGGCTGTCAGTACCTTGCTGGGTAAACTTGGATGACTTGCTTCACCCTTTTAGGCTTTCCTTCCCCCGGTGTGTAAAATGAGGCTGATAATAATCAGTGCCCTCACCGTCTGTGTGATGGCAACTAAGATACCATCTCCGCAAGTATTTTGAGCTCCATAGAAGAAAGGCTGTATGTAAACTCAAAGTTATTACGAAAGGGAAGTGCAGAATGAAGGCAATGATCCTGATAATTCAGGCCCACATTTTGCTTTTCTGTTGCACTGTTGGGCAGACTGCTTCAGTTCTCTGCTTTGCTTTGACTGGAAAGACCTATCCTCATTCAACCTTGGGTGACTCAGTTCTTTGTGCTTACTTCCTTTCACATCCTGAGAATTTCAGTGTGGCCTTTAATTTCCTGGGCCAGAGGTATCATCAGTATAGCCGTAAGAAAAATCCCATCAATTTGAACACACCCTGCTGACCAGAGAACCCTAGAGGTGGGAATTAAGTTTAGTTGGAAAGTTGCTTTTAGCTTTCAGACTCCTTTTCTTACAGAAGTAGTTCTAAGGGGCCATCTTGGAAGCAGCCGCTGCAGGGTTCACGTTCAGTGGCCCCAGTGCCTTGTCTATGCTGTCAATAAGAAGGCGTGGCCATCTTTAAGGAAATTGAAAGGCAGAAGAAAAAGCACTCATGTCACTATTGACCCTTTCTGATTCCCTATGAGCTGCCTTGAAAGAAGAGTGCGGATCTTGCGAATTCACAGCTGATAATCACTGCAAACCCAGTTTGGGGTGGAGGCTGATGCCTTCGGTTACCCGTTCTGCAGTGCTCTGGACGCAGACCAGCCGTGCTCCGCATGAAAGCAACAAGCTTCAGTTGCAATAAGAAGGGTTTAGGTTGGTCATGAGAAGAAAGGCTGTGACTTTAAGACTGTGACACTGGACGGTGAGAGTGAAGTCCTTCTCTGTTCTGGAAACTTTAGTGGCAACATCTGTCCAGTAGGGGAGACTCATAGAATGGTAGTGCACCAAGTGCCTTTCGAAGTTCATCCGGTGCAAAGCTTCTGTTTGGATGAGAAAAACGCGGGAGAAGGGGAGTGAGTTGTCTAAGATCACACAGCTACCGTGTGACAGAACAGAAGTCCTTCTAGAGGCTGAAACTCAGATCTGCTGCCTCCTAACGTTCTCTCCACTAGACCTGGCTGTCTTCTTGTGTGCTTCAGGGGAGTGTGGGTTGGCTCAGTGGGACTTGAAGGTCACGTCGACGTCTGGGTTGTGTGTGGGCTCTGTGTGGCAGCTTTAGCAGAGGAACAGGTTTCTAGGGGAGCACTAAAAGGCTATGCTTCCCCTGTCTCTCTCTTTCCATTCCTCTTGAGTGTATGGTTGTCTGATCCACCAAGCCAAGCAGCCAGCTGGAAACCTCAGGACTGGGTGTTCTGCGTAGATACTCAGTGGATGATTCACCCATGCAAGTCCCTCTTCCTTGGTGGTTATTAACTTTTTTTGTGGACCAATGAGCTCCTTGAACGTGTGATGAAAGCCACTGAGCCCTCCCTCCCCCACTAGCATGTGCACATAGTTTCAGGGCCGTCTAGGTGGCGGGTTCTCGCTCTGCTGGCTACAGCTGTTGGTACACAGCCTAGGGTCACTTGTAGACACTCCCCGAACACTAAAGATTCTCAGATTTGGACTTGTCAACCTTAAGTTGGAGGGAATTGGAAATACTGGGATAAACCTTGTGCTGAATAGACTGGGGAACGGGGACGTTGGTGTGGAATTTCTTTAGGATGGAATAATGGGATTGAAGCCAGTTCTTGAGGTGAAAATAGAAAAGGGATTACAATGAATGAGTCCCCTTCTCCCAACCTTAGGAAAAAGTGCCGGGAAAGGAGGCGTGGCAGGAAGAAGGGCGGGAGATTTGAAAGAATGGGAGACAGAGGTCGTTCTAGAAAGGATGTCAGTTACACCATAATAGCATGAAAGACAACTCTTCTAAAAGAATGGGGCATCCCTTTTGCTTCTCTCCAGTGTTTCTTAACCTAGTTTAACTCCTAAATAGCAAGAGCTCATGGTTAGCGTATTAGAAATTGTCTTAGATGCAGGAACACCACGTCCTTGAAGAGGACATTTTTAGAGGCTGGGAGATTGTGGGGGAGTGGCACAGCTTGCCTCACTTCTTGTTTAAAAAAAGCATTTTTCTGATCAAAATAATACATGCTCATGCTTGTAAAAATAGAAATATCAAATAGAATGTTCCTGGCCTCTCCAGCACTGATCCCTGCCATGTTCACAGTTTGGTATGTAGCATTTTGTGCGTGTTTTTATGAATATTCACATAGGGATTCAGGCGCATAAAATAATAAAAGATGTGACCAGTGCTCTGCATACTGTTCTGCAACATGTTTTTCATAGAACTCTTATGTCTGGAGGTCTTTTCCTGCCAGGGTACATGTAGCTATTTCATTCTTGTTAATAGCTGCATAGTACTCTGTTTTATATGGTTGTGACATAATGTCTTTAATCCGACTCTCATTGATGAATTTTTATATTATATCTGATTTTTTAAAAAAATATTTTTAAAAAATATTGGTGCAGCATACTTCTTTTTACATGAATCTCAGCATACTACTGCACGTGTTTATTTTTATTTTTATTTTTTGAGAGAGAGAGAGAGCATGAGAGGGGGGCAGAGGGAGAGAGAGAGAAAATCTCAAGCATGGAGCCTGACTCGGGGCTGGATCCCATGACCCTGGGATCACAACCTGAGCTGAAATGAAGAGTTGGACACTCAACTGACAGAGCCACCCAGACGCCCCTATTGCAAGTGTTTTTATAGAATACATTCTTAGTAGTGAAACTGCTGGTTCACAGAGTTAGGTCTGCATGTCCTTGATTTTAATAGAGCCTGCCAAAATTTCCCTCCAGGAAGGCTATAGTGACTTACATTCCCACCAAAAATGGCCATTTCTCTATGCTCTTCCTCACCAATGTCAGATACTTTTGATCTTTTGAATCTTTGACAATGAGGTAGCTGAAAAAAAACCCTCATTTTCTTTGCTTTAAAAAAAGTTTTTTTTAACATTTGTTTATTTTTGAGAGAGAAAGAGACAGAGCATGAGCATGAGCAGGGGTAGGGGAGGAGAGAGAGAGAGGGAGACACAGAATCCAAAGCAGGCTCCAGGCGCTGAGCTGTCAGCACGGAGCCTGATGCGGGGCTCGAACTCATGAACCGTGAGATCACGATTCAAGCTGAAGTCGGACGCTTAACCGACTGAGCCACACAGGTGCCCATCTTTGCTTTTTTTTTTTTTTTTTTTAGTACTAGAGGTAGAACACCTTTTTGTATGTTTATTGGCCATCTGTATCTCTTCTGTGTTGCCATTTCATATCATTTACCTCCTTTTCTATTTAGTCATTCTTTCTCATTTTGATAACTGCAATTTCTTTGCATATTACAGATAGCAGCCAGCTGTTATCTATGTTGTAAATATATTAAGCAGTTTGTTTACTTTTTCACTTGGATTTTAGTGTCTTCCATTGTACAGAAAAGTTTAAGATTTGAAAAACCCTAATTGGCACTCTGTTCTTTTATGAGCACTCAAACAATGCCACAGTGAATATCCTTGGACTGTATCATATGCATAGGGCTCATTATTTCCTTAAGATAAATTCCTAGGACCGACTTTGTTCAGGTAATTTCCTTCCTAGATACTGCCAAATTGCTCTCTGAAGTCTCTTCTTTTCTTTTCTTTTCTTTTCTTTTCTTTTCTTTTCTTTCTTTTTTTTTACACCAATTTACACTCCAACCATACTGTATAAAAGTATACTTTGCTTCTCTTCCTGATGCCTTCTGAAAAAAAATTTGAGTTCTTTTCTTAAATGTTCATTTATTTATTTGAGAGAGAGAGAGAGACCCCAAGCAGGGGAGGGGTAGAAGGAGAGAGAGAGACACACACACACACACACACACACACACACACAGAATCCGAAGCAGGCTCCAGGCTCTGAGCTGTCAGCACAGAGCCTGATGCGGGGCTCAAACCCATGAACCTTGAGATCATGACTGAGCTGAAATTGGACACTCAGCTGACTGAGCTACCCAGGAGCCCCAAGATTTTACTTCTTACATCAAGTGTTAGGCAGGAATTCATGTTTGGCACCAGGAAAGGCTTGGTGCAGAAATCCCTAACTGCGCACAAAACACATGTAATACATGTTTCATCTTCAATTATTTAAGCAAACGTGCTTTTTAATTCATTTCCAACTCAAACTGTGTCCAAACGCATTTTCCAGCATCAGGTCCCTCTAAATTCACTGTGAAATGAATGGCCATTCAGGGTCATTTCTGCTGGCAGCAGCTGCAACAGTGGCCAATGGCAAATCGACTTTAGAGATCTACCTTGTAAGACACTTGGGAAAAAAGCCACTGCTGCATCTTCACTGACCTCTGAGGTCAGCTAGATTGGTTCCAGAATTTTCCAGAGGCCGAGTGCTGAGTAGGAGTCAGCTTCTCTCCAACCTGACTTCCTGCAAAGAGGGCAAGTTTGAGGCCCTCCCACGAGGAGTTATTCTAACAGAAATAAACAGTGATGTCACCCTCTGTGAAGGGAACAGTGGCGAACACGTACAGGTGTAGCTTTTCCCGTCACTCTGCCTGGGCTTGCTTCCTCTCCTTGTATCTCTTTTCTGCCAAAACCCAGATACTATGGTCACGGGTCATGGGGGATTTGGTGTTTGCTTTAGGCCATGGGTAGGGTCTATGGATGAGGAGATGGTGAAAACCACAGGGGTCACTTGTGTGGTTTTAGAGCTATGTTTTGTCTTTAGAGCGATGGTAGCAACCTTAAAATCCCTTGGGGTTGGCAGAGCAGTTACCCATTTTACAGATTGAGAAGCCCCATCTGGAAAGGAGAAATGCCCTCGGGGTGGACCATTGCTGCAAAGGGTTCTTGACCTACCCCCACCACTTGCTAGCTAAAAATTTGGCAACTCATCTCCTCTAGGGATGGACATGGGTGCCTTTAAATCTGAGAGATTTAAGAATGCCCTTTGGACTTACCCATCATTCACTTTACCTAGCATGGTCCATACACAGCCCATCGCTGGGATGCTTTTGAGTTGTCAGAAGATGGGTGGGTTATTGTACCCAAAGGAATAATTTGGATTATTTGAACTATTGACATTTATGATGTGTGGTTTGCCACTTACCTCAAAATCTTGGTATTTGGCAAATGGCTTTAGATCCTATCTAATATTGGTTGGGTTTTTTTTTTTTTCTTTTAAAGGTTTGGAATCGAGGAAGGATAGTTCACAGGGGAACTGATGGTCGGATAATATAGTTATTAATCTTTGCGGCCTTGAAAAAGAAATGGGTTTGGTTGTTAAGCTCACGAATACCGTTTCTTAAAGCTAGGGTGTCTCTTCAGTGCTGAATAATTTAAAACTGAAGCATCGTAGCCACAAATATGGTCTCTACACATAAATCATGTGCTCTGTTTCTCCTTACGGATGGTCATAAGGGGAAAGGCCATATTTTCTTTTCTTTTTAAAACTGTGCTTGATGCTTTTAGTAGAACGTGGGATCGACGTGTTTTGTTTTCTACTGAATATTCTACAAAGGTAGCATTGATTTTTTTTAAGTTTATTTATTTTGAGAGAGAGAGAGAGAGAAAATGAATGAGTGGGGGAGGGGCAGAGAGAGAGGGAGACACAGAATCTGAAGCAGGCTCCAGGATCCGAGCTGTCAGCACAGAGCCCAACGTGGGGCTTGAACTCATGAACTGTGAGATCATGACCTGAGCTGAGCCTGGATGCTTAACCAACCGAGCCACCCAGGCGCCCTGGAAGCGTTGCTTTTTAGCTCTTGATTAGTACCAGGAAGGACATCTCGGTACTTAAAGTAGCAAGGAAAAATCTCATTGAGAGGCAAAGATAGTAAATGGAGCTTCCAGTGAATTGAGAGGCAGAAGACCCAGGTTCCAATTCGGGTTTGGGTTCGAATTAGCTGTGCAACCTTGCACAAGTGCTTAAATGTCTCTGTGCCTCAGATTCCTCACGTGTACAATGAGGACATAGTTAGGAATAGTTGATCTGTTCCGTAGTGTCTTCCACTTAAAGAAAGCATACTCGTCTCCAAAGCCGAAGTGTGCTTTTGTGACAGAATCACTAAGGGGCCCGTTAAAAAATACATATGTTGGAGTCCCCACCTCAACCAGCTGAATCTGAAACTCCCAAGAGCGGACCCAGGAAATCTGTGTTAACTGCCTTCTTAGGTAGGTTCAGAGAAAGCTGTAGCCCCCTCCTGTGGTAACTTTCAGGAGGCAGGATCCCTTGGGTTTTCTGGCCTGAGAGAATGGAACCATTTTCCCAAGTGACAAAGGCCGGGCTTCCCAGTAGCTCTGGCTTAGAAACCTCCGACAGGAGACCGAGTTGGAGGAGGTTGGTTTTTTGGACCTAGTTCCTTGGGGCTGGTTTCTGCATAAGTGAGCAGAGAGCGCAGTGTTCTTCTGAATAAGCGCAGGCCTAGATGAACTGACCAGTTATTCAGTCATGAGCATATTTCAGGCCCTTTGGCGCAAAATCTTCAGTAGAAGCATTTCTGAGAAAGGACAAAGTGGTTTCCGGAACTCAGACCCTTTCTGCCCAAGCTCTCCTTCCAATTCCATTTGAAGGTTCTACCCCTCCTTTGACTTTTTAAACTTTTATTTCACTTCCCTTCATCAAGCTCACAGAGTGGCAGCGGGTTCTCTTGCTTGATGGGATTTCAACACCTTAGCTTTTTACGCCCTCACTTCCCCCAACCCCCACCACGCTTTCTCTCCACTCCTCAGCCCTCCCCCACTCTTCTCACAGATTTGATTTCCTCCAACCAGAGGCACTGCCTCAGTACTCTCCTGCTTTCTTTTCTTTTTTTTTTTT
The DNA here is from genome assembly GCF_023721935.1 of Panthera uncia. Classification (NCBI taxonomy): domain Eukaryota; kingdom Metazoa; phylum Chordata; class Mammalia; order Carnivora; family Felidae; genus Panthera; species Panthera uncia. The sequence continues at coordinate 86,700,365 of NC_064817.1, forward strand.
TTTAACGTTTATTTTTGAGACAGAGACAGAGCATGAACGGGAAAGGGCCAGAGAGAGAGGGAGACACAGAACCGGAAGCAGGCTCCAGGCTCTGAGCTGTCGGCACAGAGCCCACCCGACGCGGGGCTTGAACTCACGGACTGCGAGATCATGACCTGAGCCAAAGTCGGACGCTTAACCGACTGAGCCACCCATACTCTCCTGCTTTCTGACCACTGACAGGAAAGGAGTCAGGAAAGGAGTCAGGATCAATATGCCCCACTTGTCTTCTTGTGCCTTGGCCTTCAGCCCTTCACTCCATTGCAGGGGGCATTGTAGCCAGAGAGATGCTTCGCCAAGGCAAACTTTCAGAGATAGCACATCTTCCTCTTTATAAATAGCAGCCGTTGATGGAGCTGTGTGCCAGGGACCTCGCAAACCCTCGTGGCATGCGTTGTCTCATTTGGTCCCTTCCACAACTCTGTCAGGTCGGTATGATCAGTGTGCTCATTTCACAGAGGGAGAAACTGAGCCTCAGAGCAGCTAATTGGCACAAGTTCATTCAGCTGGTGAGTAGCAACGTGGGTCTGTCTGTTTGGTCCCGGGACCTGAATGGTGAAACAGAACTACAGTGAAACCTTGCTTTGTGAGCATAATTCGTTCCGGAAACATGCTTGTAATCTGAAGCACTCGTATATCAAAGCGAATGTCAAAAACCGTTGGCTCAGTTGTGATCACGTGACGTTCGGCGACGTTCGGTGTCATGTACGACTCGTATTGCAAGACAGCGGTCGTTTGTCAAGTTAAAATTTATTAGAAATGTTTGCTCGTCCTGCAGAACACTCGCAGAATGAGATCCTCACAATCCAAGGTTTTACATATTTGGCTATTCAGCGTTCCCTGTGGTAATAAGGCAGTGATGCCAAAGGCTGATGTATGCAGCAATGGATTTTCTTGGCTGTGAAGTCTGAACCCTGAAGTATCTGAGTAGCCTCAAACACCGAGAAAGAGACGAGCGTTCATTTTATTGGCAGAGTAATGTTGTTAGGGTTATTATGGATCACTGTACGGGTGGGGCTAGGGAACAGATTTTGATTTTTGTGCATTGGTAACAGACCAGTACATACTGGATTTGAGAAGTAAACTCCAGAGACCTTGTGACTATTGTTAGTTTCATAGTTCGTAGGGATGTGAAACATACTGCTTATTTTTTTCTTCTCGTAATCCCATCCAGAAGCTGGTGCAAAGGCTATAGGTAACCAGAGGTCAGCAGTGACTTCCAGGATGCCCTCAGCTAATGGGGGATTAGATAAGGGGAGGTAGCCAGGGGGAGGGCCCAGAAATAGGGCGAACAACAGTCTTGTTGGCTTGGATTCTTGGATTTCCAGTTCATCCGAATCCTTGTCTGATTCTCATTATGAAACTTGAAGCATGCAGCAAGGGATATTTGCATCCGCTAATTCAGACTCTTCATACTAGGATTGATAGCCCTTAAGCTCATGAGCACAACACATCCATGCACAGACATTTCCAGAATATACCCACGGGATGGAGCGTATCCTCAAACCCTAAAGTAATACCCCATTTGCAGGAGTCCGACTTTCACTTTGACTGAAGTGTGTGGACTTAACACTGCCGCACAGAAACATTTTTTTCCCTCTTTCTTGGCAAGATCTTGCATTGGATATCATTTCTCTAAAAACCTCTTTTCAGTTGGAGCCCTCAGTGGAAGACTTCCACCCACTTTCTGCAACATCTCTTCTCTTTACTGTTCTCCCCAGTCACAAGAGTCAGATGGTATCGAGGTCGTATGAGGCCTCAGGTCTCCCATCTGTAATGATCCTGAATTCTCCCCTGCCTGTGGCCATAGCAGTGCAATCAGATGATTGAAAACAAATGGCCCAGGGAACGTTCTTGCAGTCGTCTTCAGGCTTTCCCTGGCAAAAGAGCCGTTCTGGATAAAAAGAGAAGGATGTGTGAGGTTAAAGGGCGGGGAGATGCAATCACTTGGCGAAGATCAAATCCCTGCCCTCTCTCCTAGGAACGAGCCGTGTGGTCTTGGAAAGTTTCTTAACCACCTCGCTGCCTTGGCTCTGTAAAGTGGAAAGAGTTAATCCTGTGTACCCACTTCATAGAGTTCAGGTAACGAATCAAAGCCATAATGTGGGGCAAGGGTCTGCCCCATCATTCCTGCTCAATAAATGGCAGCTTATTTTTGTATTATCACGAGTACATGAGGCTCTGTGGAGAGGTATGGGTCCTGGCCCAGGCACTTTGGACAAGTCACTTAGCCTCGCTAAACTTTAGTCTCTTCATCTGTGTAATGGGGTTAAAAGAGTAGCTACCTTTTAGTTCCTTGTAGTTTTTTTGTTTTTGTTTTTGTTTTCTTTTTGTTTTGTTTTGTTTTCTTTTCTTGGATGAATAAGATAATTCCCACAAAGTTCTCAGCACAGTCCTGGTACATAGAAGTGTATTGTTGTTGTTAGCGAGTTGCCGACCTCACACCTCAGACATCTCTTTGGTCCGTGGCTTCTCGGTGTCTGGGCCACCTCTGGGCCTTCCTCCTGCCCCAGCGCGGGCTTCTGATGTCTTCATGTTGCGTGTCATTTGGGATAAGCAGAGGAGAGGGCCTTTTTTTGCACGGGGACCTCCTGAGACCGAGCGGGCTTCCTGCGAAGGCACGGCACCACGTCAGATGGGCCGCTTCCGGAAGGCAGACGATCCCCGGGTTCTCAGGGTAACAGAAATGGGGACGAGGCAGACCCTGCTTAACCTCCCACAGGAGCATGGCCCCATACAGCACAAAGTTCTCTTCATTGCCCCTCCCTCGCCTCCCCTGGCAGCCCTGGCATTCCTCCAAGACAACAGGCCAGAGAGCCCGTGTCACCTCCCCAAGTAATACATCAGGTGTGGCAACCAGATGCTACCATAGTGACAGTTCCTACCTGATCAATAGAGCTGGGAATTGAGCCCTGGTGACAGGGCCTGCCTTGAGGGGGGCCACCTCCCGGGGCATCACCTGCCCTGGCCTGGTGACCAAGCAACCTGTCCTGCCCCCCACCCCCACTGGCCGCGCACTAGTCTCTGGGCCTTTCTTGATAAATTAATCCCCCGCCTCTGGGGCCCCGGAGTGACAATTTCAGGCATATGCTGCCTTCCTTGGATTCCCCAGTGTCTCTGCCTTAGTTCAGCCTGCATTATTTGTTTCCTGCACTATTCGGTATTGCTGCTGCTGCTGTTGGTGCTATTAATAACAGCAATAACAGCTAGCATTTACTGGGCGCTTATTACATGCTGGGCAGTTACGTGACTCGTCTCATTTATGTGTTTTCAGTTTTTATTTTCAGGGGGAGGGGCAGGGTCAGAGAGAGGGAGAGAGAGAATCCCAAGCAGGCTCCACGAAGTCAGCGTGGAACCGGACACAGGGCTCGATCCCACAGACCGTGAGAGCATGACCTGAGCCGAAATCAAGAGTCAGACGCTTAACCGGCTGAGCCACCCGGGCGCCCCGTGTATCATAACATTTAATATGACAGTCTTGTGAGGCGTAGGTACTATTATTCCCAGTTCACAGTGGATGCATAATAACATTTAATGAGTGCTCACTATGTGCTAGGCACTATGCAAAGGACCTCGCGTGTCTTTTCTCTCTTAATCCTCACGATAACCTTATGAGGCAGACATTGCTGTTACTACTAGATCTGTGTGTTGACTGGAGTCGTAAGGGTCGAGGCGGGAACCGGGACACGTACAGAGTATTCAGAAGGGGCTGTGTGACCCAGGAGGACCACTGATGTACGTTGACCCGTCTTTCCTCACCACCCCTTCTGCTTGCTCACTCCAAATCCTGCTGGGCCTCTGGCCGTGGCCAGAGATGGTATGAGGGCAGTGCCACCCTTAACTGCTTGCCGCTGAGGATGAATAGTGTCTCCTGCCCACTCTGGGTTGTTCTGGCGATACCTGGGATCAGGCTGGGGCAGTGGCATGGTGGGAGGTAGCAGATAAGGGTCACGCGGCTTAGCCTGGAGTTTCAGACTTTTTTACTACATGACCGTAGATGACTATCACATACATTGCCAACAGTGTTCATCTCACACGGATGCCGCGCTCTAGCCATACCTACCCCAACCCCAGAACGTACCTTGTACACAAATACTCAGTTCCATGGCTTTGCTTGTGGTGACCTCCTACTGGTTCTTCTCCAAAAAGCCTTCTCGGACCATCTCACTACTTTACAGCTTTATTCTTTCATCCTTCCAGCCCAAGGACACATATTGAGCAGCTGTCGTATAGCAGATGCTGCGCTAGGCGCTTAGAACGGAGTTATGAGCAAAATGGAGATCTTCGCTGCCCTCACGGAGCTCACAATCTAATGCAGGAGACAGACGTTACACCAATAGACCCAGGCAGGTAGAATTGTAAACTGTAGTGAGTGCCGAGGGGGAAAACCCCAGGGCAATATGAGAGACGGTAACAAGACAGACTTGATTTGGATGGAAGGTGCATCAAGAAAGGCCTTTCTGGGGGAAGTGACATCCAAGCCGAGACCCGAAAGATGAGCAAATATTAACAGAAAGTGTTCCATGCGGAGGGAACAGCTTGCACAGACACTCCGAGGTGGGTGCTTGCCATATTCAAGCGGCTGAAAGAGACTGTGGGCCAGGGAGAAAGCGGCGCTCTGTGAGGTTGGAGGTCACGCAGGGCCTTGCAGGCCACGGGAGCGAGTTCCGTATGCTGAGTGCAGTGGGAAGTCACTGACGTGTTTAAGTGAGGGCTCAAGGCAATCTAATTTATACTTTGAAAATAGCACTCTGACTGCTACACAAAATTGGACTGCAGAGTGGCAATAAGAGAGACAGAGAGAGGCAAGCTGGGAGGCCAGGAGGGTAGGCCAGGAACAGCGACTGCCGGTGGCCTGGACGAGGGGTTGGCAGTGGCCATGGAGAAAAGCCAGCAGATTCAGGATACGTTTTGCGGCTAGAGCCAAAAGGACTTGCTGAGGGACTGGCTACATGAGCTGCGGGAAGTGAGCCATCAAGGAAGACTTCCGTGTGTCTGGCTTGAGCAGATTCAGGGCTTAGCCCTTCTGTGCCACACTTCATCTCTAAAGCTCAGTTAGCACAGATCCTATACTACTTTTTTCTTTATTAAATATTTACTTTGGGGAGAGAAAGAGGGTGTGAGCAGGGGAGGGGCAGAGAGACAGAGCGGGGCAGAGGGTCTGAAGCACGCTCTGTGCTGACAGCAGCGAGCCGGATGCGGGGCTCGAACTCACGAACTACGAGATCGTGACCAGAGCTGAGGTCAGCTGATTAACGGACTGAGCCACCCAGGCGCTCCTACTTTGTTTTGATGGTAGTTAGCACGAGTATATTTGTTGTCTCTCTGGGTAGGTTTTAAACTCTTTGACGACGCTATGACTTACTCACGTCTGTTTTCCCCAAAGCATCCAAGACATGATGTATTGAAGACTGACTGATGGATCAATTAAGGGAAGGAACTCCTTCCTCTTTCAACTTGACTCTTCTCACTAAGACATCAGACATGACTCTGGATTAAGCTTTTTTTTTTTTTTTTTTTTTTTTAAAAAAGGACATACTCTTGAAGAGATGTGTGCTTTGACACAGACCTTGAACTGCATGCAGTCATTAATCACCCTTTGAACAATTGCTGCCGTGTCAGCATGATACACTGGGCACACCGAACCGTGGTCCTCAGAGCGTCCTTCGGCAGTGCAGCAAAGGCTCTGTGTTCACAGAAGAATGGCCTCATGGGTGTGTGTGTAGGCTAGCTCAGGACAGGCAAAGAGGAAGATGAGACGTGGCCTCAAAGCGTCAGTTGTTCAGGCAGGTACGGGCCTTTGTGGCCATGGGTTTTACCATGTGGCATCTGAAACCACATACTGTGGATAGCATGCTATGGAACCTTAGATTCAGTCACAAAATAGGCAAAATGTAGCTGGCTACCACATCCAAACGCGACAAGACAAAACAGAGCCCCCACCCCACCCCCGCCTCATTGCTGTGTTTATGTGATCCTTTCAGTCTACAGAGAGTTGTCTGATCCTGAAGTTCTGAGGTAGGAGCCCAGGATTCTGAATTTTTACAAGCATCACAGGAAGATCTGGTGCAGGTGATCCATGGATCACGCTTTAAGGTGGCCTGGCTTCAGAGATCAGCCCTGGAACCAAATCAGATCCAGCTTGCTCCTTGGGTTAAACCCAGCTCAATCGTGTTCCCTTCTTAGGGGAACATCCAGAATTATTCTCAGGCACCCCAGGAACTCCGCACACAGTTGTAGACGTGCACGGACATCCAGATGAGTCGCTAAAAAAGAGATGTAACAGTCCTCACCACTAGAGTGGGAAGGGCAAGGAGGATCCCTAACATTTAGGCCCCCCTGGGGGGGCTGACTGGCGCTACAGGCCCATCTTAGGAACGGCCTCAAGGGGGCGGTGTCTGATGAGTTAGTCTGCAGAGGCAGCACCCTGCTTAGTATTCACTTCTACGGTTGCTTTTCAAAGAGAAACTGGGTTGGGTTATATCAGTTCTTTGTATATTTTGGATACTAACCCCTCTTTGGATATGTCATTTGCAAATATATTTTCCCATTCAGTGGGTTGCCTTTTAGTTTTGTTGATTGTTTCTTTCGCTGTGCAGAAGCTTTTTGTTTTGATGTAGTCCCAATAGTTTATTTTTACTTTTATTTCCCTTGCCTCGGGAGACATAACTAGACAAATGTTGCTACGGCCAATGTCAGAGAAATTACCGCCTGTGCTCTCTTCTAGGGTTTTTAAGGTTTCCGGTCTCACATTTAGGCCTTGAATCCTTTTTGAGCTTATTTTTGTGTATGGTGTAACATAGTGGCCCAATTTCATTCTTTTTCATCTGGCTGTCCAGTTTTCCCAGCACCATCTGTCGAAGAGACCGTCTTTTTCCCGTTCGGTATTCTCTCCTCCTTGTCGAAGATTAATTGACCATATAGCTGTGGGTTTATTTCTGAGTTTTCTATTCTGTTCCATTCATCTATGTGTGTGCTTTTGTGCCAGTACCATACTGTTTTGAATACTTCAGCTTCGTCCCGTAACTCGACGTCCAGAATTGTGGTACCTCCAGTTTCGTGTTTCTTTTTCAGGATTGCTTTGGCTTTTTGAGGTCAGCCGGGCTTCACCCTGTACCCTCACACCCAACTAGGGGTGGTGGAGGGACGTGGGTATGGATTCAGCATCTCAGTGGCATTGAGGGTAGCGAGCAGCTCCCTGCCTCTAGGTTGACACTCCAAGGGACCCGATCCTGGTACAGCCAGCCCAGTCGCCTCCTTAACCAAAACTTGCTCTGCATCCACCCCCAGTAGTCTGGACGGCACAGAAGCCACTTTCCTCCAAGGGTCCGGGCGGTTAATTCTAAGCAGCTCCCTCATCGCTGCTTGCCACTTCTCCTGCCTTCCAGCTCTCCTGCGGAGACCTGAGACTGACCTGGTCATCAGTGGCACGACGCACCGCCTGTAGCAATGTGCCTGTAGGGGGTCCACTGCACTTCCTGTTTTCCAAGACCACCAAGAGAAACCTGCAGGCAGTAATCACATCTCCACCCCCTTAGACCTGCTTGTGCCTCCTGAATGCACCGAATCTGGACCTGGCCTTTGGTGGCGACCGGTACCTCCCTGGCCAGTTTCAACCCTGGGACAACTTCACCCCAGTGATTTCCTTGCGGAGGGTGGGGTCTACTCAGACTTTTGAGACCTCTTCATTTTTCCTAATGCCCCTTCATTCATGCCATTCTTCGCCACTTCCCCCAATGTAAGTCCTCCTCATCTCCTGGGCGGTTCCATCCCCGTACATGTTTGCACTTTGTCTTTGCACTCCATTTTGTCTCCCAGGCTTTCTGTCCATGTCCTCTGAGGCCCGCGTTGCCTTCACCAAACTCCCCTGGCCCTTCCCCTCTTGTGGTGTCATGTACCTGAGTGCATCACGGTGCTGGCTATACGTTAGCAGCAGCTGGGGAGCTTTTTAACAAGGACTGGAGCCTGGACCCTGTCCCCAGAGATTTTGATTCAATTGGCCTGAACTTTTTTTTCAGTGTATTTATTTTGAGAGAAAGAGAGAGAGAGAGAGAAGGGGAGGGCAGAGAGAGAGAATCCCAAGCAGGCTTTGTGGTGTCAGCGCAAAGCCCAATGTGGGGCTTGACCTCGTGAACCATAAGATCATGACCTGAGTCGAGATCAAGAGTCAGATGCTTAATGGGCTGAGCCACCCAGGCGCCCCCGGCCTGAACTTTTTAAGAGTGACCCCAGGCGGTGCTAATGGTAATGTATAGCCAGGTTTATGTACCACTGACACCTGCTTGCTTTAACTGACATGTCATTTCTCAGGCAACTTTATCAAATGTAGGCCTGCTCATCCTCCTGGGGTGCCCATGCCACAGAGCTGAGAGGTGATGGCCACCCTCTTCTCCCTGGCACTGATTTTAGGCCTTTTGTGTTCATCCTAAAAAGAGGAAAAGGAAAAAAAGTCAACAACAAGTAACAAAATTAAAGGAAAACTAAATTTATTGTGTATTGTTCAAAAAAAGAAATTAAACGAAAGGAAGTAAAATTAAATAAATGGTCCCTGAGGCGCATGCCATCTGTACCATCCACTAATCTTTTTTTTAATGTTTATTTATTTTTGAGAGAGAGTGTGCAAGCGGGGGAGGGGCAGAGAGAGGGAGGGACAGAGGACCCCAAATGGGCTTTGTGCTGACACGGGGCTCAAACTCTCGAACTGTGAGATTGTGGCCTGGGCCGAAGTCAGACGCTTAACCAACTGAGCCACCCAGGCACCCTGGACCCACTATTCTTTTTGTCAACTCTTGTCCTCACTCACCCACCTTTTCTTGGACTTTTTTTTTCTTGGACTTTTAATACCTGATTTATCATCTTCCTCTCCAACCTGAGTCCTGATCTTATCCTGGGTGACTTTAGTACCCCTGTGTATAATCCACTCAATGATTCCATCATTCTTTTGACAAATATTTACGGAATGGCCACTGTGTGCCAGGCACTGTTGTGGGTGTGGTGCAACGGATGTAGCAGTGAGGAAATGGACAAAAATCCCTGCCCTCAAGGAAGCATACACTCAGGAAAGGTAGCCAAGGGTAGCCATCATTGAGCAGATGGTAGTTGAGCAAAGACGTGGAGGAAGGGAGCGAGCTACCATGTAAATATCTTGCGGGAGAGCAATATAGGTAGAGATAACAGCAAGTGCAAATGTCCTGGGGTAGGCTAGAAGGAGGCCAGTACGGTTGAGAGTAGTGGATGAGGCCAAGGAGGCAACATTGAACCAGGTCTTACTGGGCATTGTTGGAGATTGTAAGGACTCTGTGTCCTACTCTGAATGAAATGGTGAGCCATTGGAGGGGATGGTCTCTCTAGAGAATGGGACGGAGTCTGAGTTATATTTGAGTTTTCCTTGGTCTCACTTATCTTCACTCACCTTCATCTCTGCTCCACTTTGATCACCTGCCCCTACTGCCAACCCCTCTAGTTTGTCATGGCCCCAAACGGCTTCACTTCTGAAATCGTAAAGTCAGGTATTGTGATAGCAAGAGCTTATACATCTAAGCTGTCATCTCTAAGCTCTCTACGGATCTAAGCTCTCTACATCTCCTTCATTCTAATCATACTCTCTCACCTCGTCTTAAATCTCTCATTTCTTGACTCTATCTCGATCTTCATGGATATCGATCCTTCTGGTTTCTCTTCCTTTTCTCCCTCTCTTAAACTTCATAGTGCCTCTTTTCCAGTAATTCGTATGTGTCAACTTTCTTGCCTGGTTATTCTGATAGTACAGGAGTTCAGCAAAGCCCAAGCTACAGTCTAGTGGATCTTGGTCCTGGCTGCACATTAGAATCACCTGGGACACTTTAAAATCTGCTGATGCCTGGTGTTACGAGTTTAGGATGGGGCCCACAAGTAGATATTTTTAAAGCTCCCTCAGTGATTGTAATGAGCAATGAGATAGAGACCTGGATTGATCCAGCACCTGCCTCTTCCCTTTCTGTATTTCGACACACAGGTGGGGGTGGGGTGGGTGGGCAGGAACCCAGTCTCACTTGTTCCCTTTAAACTACTTGGAAATCTTACCAAATGACCTTAGTGAGCTACACCTCACATTCGTCTTAGTGCTTAAACCAAACTTCCTCAGCCTCCCCCAGCCTCCAACTCCTGTCTGCCTTAGAAGATGGCTTCATTTTTCCATTCCGTAGAGAAAATAGAGTCTTCCAGGGCCTCAGCCTTCTGCCCTGCTGCCTCAAAGCTCAATGCGTATGTATCCACTTTTATTCTGTTCTCTCTTCTGCTTCTTCCAAAACCGTCCTTCATTTTGTGGCTCTTCAGCATCTTACTTTACTGTTGGATCCTTTGGAATACCTACGGTCCCTTTTATCTTTCAAAACCTTCTCTTTGGGGCCCCTGGGTGGCTCAGTTGGTTAAGCATCTGATTTCGGCTCAGGTCACGATGTCACGGTTCATGAGTTTGAGCCCCACATCGGGCTCTGTGCTGTCAGTGCAAAGCCCGCTTGGGATCCTCTGTCTTCCTCTCTCTCTCTCTCTCAAAAAGAAAATAAGCATTAAAAAAACCCTTCTCTTCCACCCTATATCCCCATCTCTAGCTACTGCCCAATGTCTCTTTCCTCCATGCACTTCCACAGTCTATTGGAATCTGGTTTCTGCTCTCACTGTTCTTCCTGAGACATCTTTTGTGGTGGTCTCCAGTAATTTCCAGGCTGACGGATCTAGTGAACGTTTCTCCGTCTTTTACCTTTCTTGGTGTTTCTGTGCCATTAATTTATACTGCTTGCCTTCCTGAAAACTTGCTCTCCAGTGGATGCCGTGACTCTCTTCTTTCTTGACTTACCTCCTGCTTTTTTTGGGGGGGAGGGGCTGCTTCTTGAGCTTTTCTTCCTTTATCCCAGACCTAAAATATAACTATTCTCAGCAATCTCTTTCTCTCTTCTGTTTCACAGGTTTTTGTTTTCTTGGAAATTTTATGCACACCTGCGACTTCAACAATCACCTACATGATTATAACTCCTGGGTATGGAATTCCCCCACCACAGATCTCTTTCCTGAGTCCTAGCTTTGCTGACAAAACTGCCTCTGGGCCGTCTCGGCCTCGAACTTCCACCTGATGTGTCCAAAACTGAACATGACCTTTTATATACTATGACTCCGCTAAATCCAAAACCTGAGTCATCCAAGATTCCTCCTTTGGTCTCCCCTTTCACTTTCCACAATTGCCAGTTTCTTCCAGCTCTATCTCTAGAGCACCCCTTATCTACTTGTTCCTTTTGCCTCTTGACCACCGATTCTCTAGATTCTCACCAGCTCTCATTTGGACCATTACAGTATCCTGCTAACTGGAGTGCCTGGCTCTATAGCAACCTCCTTGAAGCTGTCTTCCAAACTTGAAGAATCTTTCTAGCGGGCAAATCTTCCCACATTACTTCCCCACTCGTATGCCATTAATGACTCCCAGGGACTTAACAGCAGGTGCTTTTGAAGTTCTTTTTCATGGATCCCTAGGTGTGTTCTGGAGTGAAGGTGAGGGAGGAGTGGGCCGACTGTTGTGCTTTTGTGTGTTTGTCATCCTGGGCATCTGAGGACATTCTCCACTGGAGTGAAAATTCTGAAGCCAGAAGAAAAATGTGAATGCCATTGACCCCGACCTTCACCACACACTCTAAGAATGTCACTGTTTATCAAGAATGGAAGAGTATTTCTTACATCCAGGGCGGGGGGGGGGGGAGTTCCACAGTGATCTTGTTTTTAGGAACTGTGTCCACTCCAGATGGGTACGTTTGGTTGCCAGGGCCCAGACTGAGGGCTCTCACATCTGATGTGACTTTATGTGACCATTCTAAGGGCCTTCCTCTTTCCTTTGGGGTTGCTTGTCCCTGTCATAGACATGAAGATTGAAGAACTTTGCCTAAAGAACACCCGTGGCTTTGATGAGGGCATCATCTGGGTCAGCCTCAAATACCAAGTTATACACTGTCTGTAACTTGCATTGTCCTTTTTTTTCTATTTGACACGTCTCTAATATCCTTCCATATGATTCAAGAGTCTTCTTTCAAGCTGCAGAATAGTCCATTGAGTTCAAGATTGTTACATATTCTGGTCCCTTTCTCAGAACAGGGAGAACCTCACTATGCCCTGAGTAGCCCCCATGCTGGGAGCTTAGTTCTCAGAGCACCTCAAGGACAATGGCCCTTATTTGCTCTTGCAAAGTGTGATTGAGTTCAGGCTGTGGGATTTTCATCTGCATTCAGGAAAGGGGAAAATGCATGTCCTCACTTACAAAAAAAGAACTTTGGCATTCAGAAATCTGGTGGTTCCGACTCCTATGCTGTAAAATGGTTTTAATATATCCAGTTTAGAGAATGTTCATGGGTGAGTCATGTGCAGCCACACCCTGGCTTGACCTGAGCCTCTAGTGTCATCTGTCCCTACGTAAGCATGCCTGTCAAAACTGCCGTGAAGGGGCATCTGGGTGGCTCAGTCGGTCACACATCCAACTCTTGATTTCGGCTCAGGTCATGATCTCATGATTCACAAGATTGAGCCCCGCATTGGGCTCTGTGCTAACAGTGCGGAGCCTGCTTGGGGTTCTCTCTCTCTCTCTCTCTCTCTCTCTCTCTCTCTCTGCTCTTCCCCCACTTGCACTGTCTCTGTCTCTCTCAAAATAAATAAACTTTAAAAATATGTTTTTTTAAACAGCTATGAAGTAAGAGCACTGAGCTGGGAATGAGGTGTTAATGCTGATGTGTGATTTTGGGCAAGTCACTGAACAATTGTCATCTGGGTAAGGGAGCGTTGGACTGGATCTCTAGGATCCCCTTCAGCTCTGGTACCCTGAGTCTTTGGTGCTAAGAGACAATCAGCGTGGAAACGCTTTGAAAAGTTCAAAGTGCTGTATTGATGTGGGGCGTTACTAATTAAACCTATGCTTTCAGTTCCCGTCGCAACAGAAGAAGTAGAATGGGCAGTATAGTGTTATTTATCAGGGAGCAAAATAATAATAAGAGCTATTATTTCTTGAGACACAAATGTATGCCAGCAGTCCGCTAATGCCTTCCATAAACATTTGAGTTATTCATCTTCATAGTAAACCTCTCATTATCATTATGTTTGCCCTTTTATTTATTTATTTTTTTTATTTTTTTTTTTTTAATTTTTTTTTTAAACTTTTTCTTTTTTATTTATTTTTGGGACAGAGAGAGACAGAGCATGAACGGGGGAGGGTCAGAGAGAGGGAGACACAGAATCGGAAACAGGCTCCAGGCTCCGAGCCATCAGCCCAGAGCCTGACGCGGGGCTCGAACCCACGGACCGCGAGATCGTGACCTGGCTGAAGTCGGATGCTTAACCGACTGCGCCACCCAGGCGCCCCATGTTTGCCCTTTTAAAGATGAGGAAACTGAGACTCAGGGAGGTTAAGTGACTTGATTGAGGTCCTACACCTAGTGATTGATGGGAGCGAAAATTTGAATCAAGATTTTTTTTTTATTAAAAATTTTTTTTATTACATTTATTTATTTTTGATAGAGACAGAGCACAAGTGGGGGAGGGGCAGAGAGAGAAGGAGACACAGAATCCGAAGCAGGCTCCAGGCTCCGAGCTGTCAGCACAGAGCCTGACTTGGGGCTCGAACTCATGAACCATGAGATCATGACTTGAGCCCAAGTCGGACGCTCAACCGACTGAGCCACCCAAGCCCCCTTGAATCATGATTTTCTAAGTCAAAAGTTCGAGCGCTTTCAAGTACAGTAAAACCTTGGTTTGGGAGCATAATTCATCCCTGAAACATGCTTGTAATCCAAAGCAAGTCGTATATCAAAGTGAATGTCAAGAACCATTGGCTCAGTTGTAATGATGTGATGTTTGGCATCACGTGCTACTCGTATTGCAAGATGTTGCTCGTTTATCGAGTTAAAATTTATTAGAGATGTTTGCTAGTCTTGTGAACACTCGCCGAAGTTACTTGCAACCCAAGGTTTTACTGGATGTGCAAATTTGAGACTCAGGGCCTTGTTTTGTAGCCCAGTACTTCTCCAACTTTAATGTGCAAACAAATCACCAGAGTTTGCTCCAATCAGATTGCCGATTCGTAGGTCTGGGGTAGGGCCAGAGCTTCTCTCACATTTCTAACGGGCTTCCAGATAATGAAGCAGGTCCGTGGGCCACATGCTTTAGGTGGGAAGGGGCTCTACTGTCTGTGTAGCATTCCCCCCAGAGTTGTGTTCTGGGGTGCCCCCACCCTGAGTGAACACTTGGTGAATGTGAGTAGCTCTACACACCCCTCTTCCACCTGGGCCACGTCCCAAGTGAGGACAGTGCCCTTTCTTCCACAAAGGAAAAATTGATTAGTGCAGTGGAGAAAAGAAATGGAAAGCCGGCCTGCTCACAATGAGGGTGGCCCATTTGGTGTTTGAGGAAAGATAGGGAGGAGGGAGAAAAGGAAGCTGGCTGGCTGGCTGGCTGGCTGGCTGGTGTGGCCAGCTCCATTCTTATGCTAACAAAGCCCCGATTCCAGGCTGCAGCTGCTGCCCCGGCAGAGGCTTGGGCCATTCATAGCAGCTTGCTTTACGAGTGCCAGACCCCCAGAACAGGTGCGGCCCCACTTGTTATTTTGCACAGCCCTGACTGTCCAGACAGGGAGCTGATTATCACTGCGAATCAGGGATTACTGCTCATTTACCAGCTTCTCTCAAACAAAGGGGCCGGCCTCGAGACAGCTGTCTCTTCTGGCCAGCGTGAGGCTGTGCCTGCCCTCAAGGCCATGTGGGCCTCGGGGAGGTGAGACTGAAGTGCAAATAGGACAGAGGAAAATCAGATTGAGGTAACAGTTCTTTTGGGACAGGGCAAAATGTCTGAGAGTTACAGAGCTGGGAGCTTAAGCCCATAATCCCCAGGCAGGAGATCAAAACCCATTGAGATAGCCCCCAAACTCCCCTACTCTGGTTGAGGGCTGCTGCCTTGAACCCTCTGTCTGAGGTCTGCCGCAGTGACCAAGGGCATAGGAACGCCAGCCGGCTCTCAATTGTCCTGTTCCTCCTCTGCTCAGCCTCAGCACCGGGCTTTGGGATCAAGAAAATCAGCTTCTGTGCCCAGAAAGGCAGCAGACCTTAGACCACCGAGGTTAAGAAGCCCAGCTCCAGGGGCGCCTGGGTGGCTCAGTCGGTTAAGCGGCCGACTTCGGCTCAGGTCATGATCTCACGGTCCGTGAGTTCAAGCCCCGCGTCGGGCTCTGTGCTGACAGCTCAGAGCCTGGAGCCTGTTTCAGATTCTGTGTCTCCCTCTCTCTGGCCCTCCCCCGTTCATGCTCTGTCTCTGTCTCAAAAATAAATAAACGTTAAAAAAAAAATTAAAAAAAAAAAAAGAAGCCCAGCTCCAGAGTGAGGCAGCCTGAGCTTAGGCAACCGTTTGATTTCTCCAAACCTCAGTTTCCTCACCACTCATAGAAGGATAGCAACAATACCACTGCCGTGGGGCTACCGTGAGGATTTATGATTAATACTGACAGCAAACACTGAAAAGCATCTGCCACGGATGAGGCACTCTTCTGAGCTCTCCACGTGCTGTAATCCACGAAATCCTCAACCCAATCCTATGAGATGCATACTTTTATCTCCTTTTATAGATGCGGGACCCAAAGATCCAAAGGGTTAAGTAACTTGCCCAAGGTCCCAAAGCTAGAAGCAGCAGAATTGAGAACTGAATGAACCCAGGAAGTTGCTCCGGGGGTCACCTCTTTTTTTTTTTTTAACTTTCTTATTATTTATTTTTGAGAAAGAGAGAGTGCGAGCAGGGGAGGGGCAGAGAGACAGGGAGATAGAACCCCAAGCAAGCTGTGTGCTATCAGCGCAGAGCCCGACATAGGGCTCAAATTCACGAAATGCTGAGATCATGACCTGAGCCGGAATCAGGAGACGCTCGCATAACCGACTGAGCCACCTAGGCACCCGTCCAGAGGCCACCTCGTAAGCAGTATGCTTTATTTTACTACACAGACATGTAAGGAGAGTGGTGAGCACAGTGCCTGGGCACACATCAATCCTTGGTAAGTGGGAGTGGTTATGATTCACTAACCTGATGGAGCCTCACTGTTTCAACGGAGGGCCCGATATATGCGACCTTAAAAAAGGGGTGTATTTCTCTAATTTGGGTTTCCAAAGCCAAAGCCTCCATAATGGAAAGAATGGTGGTCTTTGTTGGCCCCAGGGCTCCGGCTCCATTCACTCGCACACAAAGGAGGGTAGAACAATTCATTTTGCCACTGTGCTTAGCAGACCAGTTTTAATGCCCAGAGCAGCTTTTCACTTCTACCCAGCAAACCTTCTCCTCTTCGGTCTACACCTTCCTTAGGTCCACTGCTTCCCTCTAAAACCTCTATCCCTGTAAATTTGGTTCATGTGGGATGTGAAAGAAAGAGACAGAGTAGGAGGGAGAGAGGGAAGGAAGAAAGGAAAGAGAGACACAGAGAGAGAGGGTAAGAGAAAAAGAAATAAAAAAGAGACTCCCTCTTAGGGGCGCCTGGGTGGCTCAGTCGGTTGAGCGTCCAACTTCGGCTCAGGTCATGATCTCACGGTTCATGAGTTCGAGCCCTGCGTCGGACTCTCTGCTGTTAGCTTGGGGCCTGCTTTGGATCCTCTGCCCCACCCCCTCCCTCTGTGCCTCAGCTGCGTGCGTGCGCTCTCTCTCTCTCTGTCTCTCAAATAAATAAACATTAAAAGAAAGAGAGAGAGAGACTCTCTCAAAAAATGAGAAGGCAAAGAGTCAGGACCAACAACCCCATTCAAACCTAACCTTAAATAGCTGTTTTATGAGGTTTATTGACAAGGAAACATGCCCCTAATATGAGACGAAGTGAGAAAAACAGGCTACAAAATATATCAAGTATATATCACCATTTTGGAGAGCATGTGTCAGTATACAAATCTAGAGAAAGGACTGGAAGGAAACATACCAAAATGTTAATGGTAATGATCTGCAGGTGGTGAAGTTGCAAGTTATTTGTTTTCCTTTAAATTCTTCTGTGATTTCATCAGAACTCTTAATAAATACGAATGACTCTTGTAATTAAATCAAGTTCTACAGAAGAGAACAAAGTAAGGCCCAACATATGTCGGTACGGTCTGTATCAGGGGTGGATCCCGCTCCCAAGAATGCCCTGCCTAGACAGCAGTGATTGTGTCTTGTGTGTGCGAAGGAATGTTACACTACTCAACAGGGTCTCAGAGAGCTTTGAGGCGCAGGCTCAGTTCTCAGTCAGCTCCGGGAGTGTCCGATCTTCCTGCTCAGACACGTAGGTGGTAGTGGAGAGCCCTGACCGGTAATGTGCCCACTTAGGACACCCTGTGTCCCTGACTATGGTTCAAGAAATCAGTGGTACAGTTAGCATCCTAAAGGGTTGCCATATGGGGCAAAAACGGGAACAGGGCTAGGGGGACAAAAGCAAACAGATCAGGAACTAATGAGTAAGGAGGGTCAGAGGTGATAACAGAAAGGTGGAGACCTAGTGTTCTTTCCTAAGCAGAAGGCTTCTTATGCAGGTTTGTGCTATTTTGGGGCATGGCTGTGTTGGAAAGAGGTAAAAAAAAAAAAATTTTTTTCAAGCTGGCATAGGGTAGGGGACAAGGGCGCAAACTCAAATGCCTTTAGGGGCCAGGCTGGTAGCATAAATGGCTAGCAGGGCGTGGGTGAGGACTGTGGTGGCTAGACAGAACAATTCCTAAGAAAAAGAGTGGGAAGCCTGGGAATATGGGCCCGGGATTTCCATATTTTAGGAGTTTTCAAGAACCAATAGAAATCCAGATATTTACATAAAATCTCTCAACAATTTTTTTTTAATGCCATGACACCACAGGCCAAAATACTTAGATAAGCCACAACTTTTTAGATTTTTTAATTTTTAGATAATTAACGATTCACAGGAAGTTGTAAAGATGTTACAGAGGGGTCCTGTGTGTCCTTCACCCAGTTTCCCACAACGGTTACATCTTCGATAACCATCGTACAGTATCAGACCAGGAAGTGGACACTGACACAATGTGTAGGTATAGTTCTATGTCAGTTTATCACACATGTGAGTTTATATACCCAACACCACAGTCAAGGCACAGAAATGTTCATTACCACGAAGATCTGACTCTTGCTACCCCTAAAATAGTCACACCCACGTTCCTCTCCCCACCATCCCTAACCCCTGGCAACTACTAATATAGTCTCTATTTCTACTGTTTTGTCATTTCAAGCATGTTATAAAAATGGAATAATATAATAAATATGTAACCTTTTGATACTGGCTTCTTTGCTCAGCATAATGCCCTAGAGACCCATCCAAGTTGCTGCATATATTAAGAATACTTTCCTTTTTCAATGCTTTACTTTGCATTTTCCTAACAGCTAATGATGTTGAACACCTTTTCATGTGCTTGTTTGCTATCTACATACCCTCTTCAGTGAAATACCTATTCATGTTTTTTGCCTGTTTTCTAATTGAATTGAGTTTTGTTACTGTCAAGTATTGAGAATTCTTTATATATTCTAGATATGAGTCCTTTGTCAGATACATAGTTTGCAAATATTTTCTCTCAATATTTAACTTGTCTTTTTATTCTTTAAATTTTTTTTAAATTTTATTTATATTCAAGTCAGTTAACATATACTGTAAGTCTTTTTATTCTATGAACAGAATCGTCAGTGGGGCAAAGTTTTAGCTTTTTATGAGATCCCATTTGTTAGTTTTTCTTTTATGGGCTGTGCTTCAGCTGTCATGCCTAAGAACTCGTCACCAAGGGTCCCTAAGATTTTCTTCTACGTTCTCTTCCAAAAGTCTTCTATAAACTATACATAGTTTGTGAAACTATACAGACATGTATAGCTTTACATTTAAATCTCTGATCTATTTTGAGTTAATTTTTGTGTAAGGGATGAAGTTTGGGTCAAGGTCTTTTTTTTCTTTCTTTCTTTTTTTTTTTTGCTTTTGGATGTCAGATGGTTCTGTTATCATTTGTTGAAAAGATGATCTTTCTTCCATTGAACCTTTTGTGCACTTTTGTCAAAAATCAGTTCAGCATATTTTTGGGGTCCAATTCTGGATTATCTATTCTGTTCTGTTAATCTCTGTATCTTTCCCTTTGCCAATACGATGCTGTCTTCATTACTGTAGTTATATAGTAAGCTTTAATATCGGGTAAAGCAATTTCTCTCACTTTATTCTTCAAAATTGTTTAACTATCCTAAATCATTTGTCTTTCCAAATATATTGTAGAATGAAATTGCTTAAATCCACAAGAGTCTTGCTGGGATTTGGATAGGAATTGCATTAAACAGTCTTGGAAGAATTAACATTTTTACTTACATCAGGTTTATTTAGATCTTTGATTTTTTTCATCATTTTTTTTGGTTAAGTTTTCAGCATACCAGTCCTGCACAGGTCTCATTAGATTTAAACCTAAGTACCTCATTTTTTTGAGTGATTATAAATGGTATTGTATTTTTAATTTTACTTTTCACATGTTCATTGCCAGTATATAGGAATAGTTGTTTTTTTGTGTAGTAATATTGTATCCAGTGACCTTTCTAAAGTCCATTATTAGATCAAAGAGAATTTTTTATAGGTTCTTTGATATTTTATATGTAAATGATCATGTAATCAGCAAATAGAGACAGTTTTCTTTCTTTGCTGATTTGTCAGCCTTTTATTTCCTTTCCCGCCTTATTGAGCTGGGTAGTACTTTGTTGAATAGCAGTAATGAGAAGAGAGATCCTTGCCTTAACTCCCAATCTTAAGGGAAAAACATTTAGTCTTTCATCATTAAGTATGATGTTAGCTGCAGCTTTATCCTTTTATCAGCTTTATTGAGATAAAGTTCACATGCCATACAGTTCACCCACCTAAAATGCACAATTCAATGGCTTTTCTTATATTCACAGAATTTTGCATTTTAGACATTGGTAAATGTGTAAACATTAAAAATTTGCATTTTTAGACTTTGATAAATTTTGCATTTACCACAAGCAGTTTGAGAATATTTTCATTACCCCCCCCAAATAAACCATACACCCCCTGCCACTGCCCAACCCCTCTAGCTCTCCAAGCCCTTGGCAATCCCTAGTCTATGTTCTTGTCACTGGATTTGCCTGTTCTGGAAATTTCATATAAAGGGAATCATACAGTATGTGATCTTTGACACTGGTTTCTTTCACTTAGCATAATGTTTTCAAAGTTCATCCATGAAGGGGCGCCTGGGTGGCGCAGTCGGTTAAGCGTCCGACTTCAGCCAGGTCACGATCTCGCGGTCCGTGAGTTCGAGCCCCGCGTCAGGCTCTGGGCTGATGGCTCGGAGCCTGGAGCCTGTTTCCGATTCTGTGTCTCCCTCTCTCTCTGCCCCTCCCCCGTTCATGCTCTGTCTCTCTCTGTCCCAAAAATAAATAAAAAACGTAAAAAAAAAAAAAAACCAAAAAAAAAAAAAACAAAGTTCATCCATGTTGTAACATGTATCAGTACTTCATTTCTTTTTCTTGCTAAATCATATGCCATTATGCACATAACATATTTTGTTTATACATTCATCAGCTGATGGACGTTTGTATTGTTTCCTCTTCTTTGCTGTCATAGTTGTCTTTTTGTTATTAAGAGTTCTTTATATATTCTAGATACAAGTCTCTTATCAGATATGTGAGTATATGATTTGCAAATGTTTTCTTCCATTCTGCAGATTCCCTTTCACTTTCTTCATGGTATCCTTTGAAGTACTGAAGTTTTTAACTATAATGATGTCGAGTTTATTTATTTTTTCTTTTGTTGCTTGTGTTTTTAGTGTCGTATTTTAAGAAACCATTGCCTGATCCAAGGTCACTAAGATTCACACCTATGTTTTTTTTAAGAGTTTTATAGTTTTAGCTTTACATTATGTCTTTGATCCATTTGAGTTAATATTTTGTATGGTGTGAGGTAGGAGTCTGACTTCATTCTTTTGCACGTGCATATACAGTTGTCTTGGCACCATTTTTTGAAAAGACTAATTTTTTCCCTTTGAAATTTCTTGACACACTGTCAAAAATCAATTGACCATAAAGGTGAGGGTTTATTTCTGATCTCTCAATTCTATTCCATTTTTCTATATGTATATATTTATGTCAGTGCTACACTTACCTTGATTACTGTAGCTTTGTAGTAAGTTTTGAAGTTGGGAAGCATTTGTCCTTCAATTTTGTTGTTCTATTTCAAGGTTGTTTTGGCTCTTTGGAACCTTTCATTTCCATATGAATTTTAGGATTATTGGGGTCAATTTTTATAAAAGAGACAGCTGGGATTTTGATAAGGATTGTGTTGAATCTATAGATCAATTTCTGGATTATTGCCAACTTCACAATATCAAGTCTTCCAGTCCATGAACACGGGATATCTTTTCACTTTTTAGGGGTAGGTCCCATTTATTTGTTTTATTTACTTATGTCTTTAATTTCTTTCAGCAAGGTGTTGTATTTCTTATACCATAAGTTTTATATTTATTTTGTTAAACTGAATCCTAAATACTTTCTTCTTTTTGGTGACATTATAAATGGAATTGATTTCTTGATCTTATTTTTAGTTTGCTTATTGCTACTGTGTAGAAATAAAATTGATATTCCATATATTGATCTTGTATTTTGCAAGCTTGCAGAGCTTGTTCATTAGTTCTAATACTTTTTCATGGATTCCTTAGGATTTTCTAGATACAGATCATGTCATCTGTGATTAGATGTAATTTTACCTCTTGTTTTGCAGTTAGGAAGCCTTTTGAAAATATTTCTTGCCTGGGGTGCCTGGGTGGCTCAGTCGGTTGAGCATCTGACTTCGGTTCAGGTCATGATTTTGTGGTCCGGGAGTTCGAGCCCCGTGTCAGGATCTGTGCTGACAGCTCAGAGCCTGAAGCCTGCTTCAGATTCTGTGTCTCTGTCTCTCTCAGCCCCTCCCTTGCTCACACTCTGTCTCTCTGTCTGTCTCTCTCTCTCTAAAATAAACATTAAAAAAATGTCTTGCCTAATTGCCCTGACTAGAACCTACAGTACAATGTTGAATAGAGACGGCAAAGGTAGACACCTTTAACTTGCTCCTGATCTTAGGGAGAATGCGTTTAGTCTTTATTAAGTATGATGTTAGCTGTGGGTTATTAATAGATGTTCTTTACTAGGTTGAGGAAGTTCCTTTCTGTTTATAGTTTGTTGGGTGTTTTGATGAGGGGGTGTTAAATTCTGTCAAGTTCTTTTTTTCCCATGTTTATTGAGATGAACATGTGGCTCCGTACCTTACTCTATTGAAGTAGTATATTATGTTAATTGATTTTTGGATGTTGAGCCAGTTCTGTGCTCCTGGAATAAGTCCTTTTTGGTCATGGTGTATAATCCTTTTTAGACATTGTTTGGTTCAGTTTGCTAGTTGTAGGAGTCTTATTTATTTTTTATTTTTCTCAATGTTGTCAACTTGAGGAAGTTCCCCTCTATTACTAGTTTTCTGAGAGTCTTTATTGTTATCATGAAAAGGTGTTGGGTATTGATCAACCCACACATTTTCATTTTCGTTCTGTTCAATAGGTCAGAAGTCCTGGTAAACTTGATAGGGTTTTCTGTATAAGGTGTCCCCTGTGCTGGGCTCTTATCTAGAGGTTGTGTGGATGAATTTACTTCCGTGCTCATTCAAGTTTTGGGGTAGAAATCACTTTCTTGGGGGTGTATCTCTGAAGTCCTTATTTCCTTGCCGGTTGTCAACCAGGGGTCGCTCTTTGCTCCTAGAGGCCACTAGTACATCCCTTATTCCGCGGTCCCTCCATGTTGAAAGTCAGTGGGTGTGTCAGATCCTCATGCTTCAATCTGTCTAATTTGCTCTTCTGCTTATCAACCAGAGAAAACTCTGCTATTAAAGGGTTCATGTGATTAGATTAGGCCCACTCAGATAATCTCCATTTGGCCATAAAACGTAATACAATCACTGGAGTGATTTCTTCATCATATTGTTGAGTTCCACCCACACTCAGAGGGGAAGGGATTAATACAAAAGCCAGGATCACCGGGAGTCATATTTAGAATTTTGACTACCACAGTCATTAAGTTGAAAAAGTGCATTAATTTAAAGAGAAATGTTGGGCAAACATTTGTTCAGGCGCAAGGAAGTGAGAGTCAAAGGAGTTTTGAGGAGTGCCTGGAAACATTTCGTTTGGGACCCAGTGGAGTAGTTCATGGTCAGCTTCTTCTATATTCTATGATTCTGTGGTTAGTTTGTTTATTAGTTTGTTAGTTTGTTTGTGGTTAGTCCATGTTTGAGTCCTATACCAGATAAATTTGTTGTTGTTCTAAAGAATGTTATTGGGATATTGGTGAAATGTGAAAAAAGTCTTTTGATTAGATAATAGTGTTATATCAGTATCGTCTTCCTGGTTTTGAAAACTGTACTATGGCTATGTAAAGAATCACAACCCTGGCTGACACCATGATTTCAGCCCAGTGAGCCCCGACTCAGGCACACTGTGTCTGAATTTCTGACCTATGGGAACTTGCATGATAATAAATTTGTGGGTTTTTTTTAAGTGAACCAAAAGATGTGTAAGAAACATTTGAAATGGAAGAAAGAGTAGATTCAAGATGTGTTACGGAGAGAAAAGTCACAATTTGGGGCCTCACTAGATGTGGTCAGAGAGCAGATTTAGGGATGGTTCTAAAGTCAGGAGCCTGAAAATTGTGGTAATTACAGACAGAAAGAGGAAAATCTAGAGGGAGAGCTAGTTGGGAGGAAAAAAAAAATAAGTATTAAGTATGTTAATTTGAGTGAATAGGGGACATGAGTGGAAAGAGGAACCCTGAGCAAAAAGGAGTTGGCAAAGGATTAAAGCCGAATAGAGAGGTCAAGGCTGGAGCCAGAGGTTTGGGGCTCCTCACAATGGTTTTGGAGGCATTCAGAGCACCTGCTACAAAGGGAAGAAAGAAGCTGAAGAAATAGACGGAAGTTTCTGGTTCTACCACTGCACACCCAGCTGGTGATGCACGCTTGAAAGCAGACAGGTCTGGGCTTAAAATCCTGGTTTTGCTCATTTCTAGCTGTGTGACCTTAAACAGGTCCCTCAATATGTCTGAGTTTCTTCAGCTATGAAATGGCGATGTTAATCAAACCTGCCTCGCTTCGAGGATTGGATAGATAAGTGATATAAAAGCACTTAGCCCATTGCTTAGCACGTGGTTGGAGCTAAAAAAAAAAATCAGGGCCACCATTGTCATTGATCACTATTTGCTTTCATGTGCTTGTCTGGATTAGGTCCCACGCAGTTCAGATTACCATGTTTTGCTGGCTGGAATGCGGCAAGGCTAACACGGCACGGTGTCTTTCGCTGATGGAGGGCAAGCACCCTACCTGTCCCTGAAAAAAGAGGACTTCTTTTCCCTTCTGACAATATGGGCAGGTTGGGAGGAAGGCGCAAGGAAGGAGAGTCAGAGCTGGGACTGATGGAGCAAGGACAGGCCTTACAGACTTGCCTGGATGCCCCAGAAGTGATTCATTAGGCAGAACCCTTCGCTAAACCAACCCAGGAGAGGGATATTTGGGGAAGAAGGACAGAATGATCTAGTGTGAAAGATGGGCGCAGCGTACAGGGAAATAGTTTATATTTATGAAAGGTGTTTGGTGCTTAGGCGGCCTGGTATACGTCTAGGGAAGAAGTGGTTCTACAGGAATGTGCCTGGCCCACGAAATGAGGAGATTTGACTTTATCTGCTGGCATAAATTCTCCCTATGGAAGATGTAGCCCTGGGCACTACACTCCTAGCTTCATTCCCCCCCACTTCCCTGCTGCCACCGTAGCAGGAATCAATCTGTCATCTTCTGCTACTAGATGTTAATGCAATCAACGAGATCACAATGACCTTAAGATTTCCTGATTAATTCTACCCCCCCCCCCCCCCCCCTCGTCACCATTTCTTTCTTTAATTTCGCAGCGCTCAGCTCATTTTCTCCACTCGCTTGGCTCAGCTCCAGGCTTCAAATACCTTTCTCTCGTACTGGGAAGAGGGTTTGGGTGAAATGTCAGGGCTCTGGGCTGCATGGCGGAGGCAGATGGAGAATCCTTGGCCTTGAATGAAAGTGTACTCCACAAAGAGGAAAGTTTCAAGGTTTTGATAAAAAAGCAATCTCAGAAAGGGCCATTTAGAAATGGTTGTGTGTGTGTGTGTGTGTGTGTGTGTGTGTGTAAGAGAGAGAGAGAGAGAGATTGAGATTAGATTGATTGAGACGTATCAGAATCCTGTTAATAAATGAGGAATCTTGAAGAACTGGTAGGTACAAATTGAAATCATTATTTCACCCAGGTCAAAGGAGGCAGAGCAAGAAGCCGGTTGAGGCCAAGATAAGTATCCGGGATTACCAATTTTCCAGAGGGTCCTTGTGCTTTGAGATCCTGAGTGGGAAGGAGCTTAAGATACAGAGACTGATAGGTCTGCCACTTAGGTGGACAGCAGGAGCTGATGCAAACCGCCCAAAGCAGGACTTGTGATTTTTCTCCTGCAATGTTCCTTTTCTCATCAATTCCATCTAGTAAATGGCTCCACCACTCACCTGGTTGTTTAAGTCAAGCTTCTAGTCATTATCCTGAGTTCCCCTTGTCCCGTACATGTCACCTCCTAGCCATCAACAAATCCTGATGATCTGCCTTCAAAATACACCCTACTGACTTCTCACCACCTCCTCAGCTGTTAGTTAGTGTGAGCCACCATCATCTCTCTCCTGGACTAATGCAACAGCCTCCTAACTGGTCTACTTGCTTCAGTTTTTGCTGCCAGGACTGCCATGCATGGATGTTCAGGTTGTATACTACACAAGGGCACCGTAGGTATGCATGTGCCATTTTTATCACAGAAACATCCTAACTTACATAAGTGTGTGTGCATCCTGCTCTTCTTGGCTCCAAGTCTGAGAACAGAGGAAGAGAGCCTTTTCCTCCATAAACGTGTACTGGTGCACATGGTCTTGTACAGACTCTAGAGAGCGCGTGCGCGCGCACGCACACACACATTCAGTGACACACATAAGTGGGTGCTGTCGCACCCAAGCCCTGGGTGTTCCCTGAGGTCATTTCTCTCATTCACCCCCCATTGCTCCCACCCATAGCCATCTCAGCTGGTTGGGAGACAGTGGTGGAACAGTGGGGTGCAAAGTGCTGTTGGTGGTACACATATTCCAGTGAGAAGAAACGCCTAAGGAAGAAGAATGTGGGCGCTCTGGCACACCCCCCAGGGCAGGACTCAAAGTTGTTTAGGGTGTACATTAAAAGACGAACCTATTTTTGCTTGTTTTGTTTTTAACTTGAGGAAGGGGCATCTTTTTGTAATGCACACAAAGCCCTTGTATCAGATAATGATACAGCCTTGCCCCCAACAATACCAATGCCATACGATGGTCAGCAAGAACCTTAACAAACGTTTTTGAGTGTATTGATCTTTTTCTGGAAACCTTTCATTTATTTCCCAGTGTTCTGAAGACCAAGGCAAAACTCCTTACCTGGCCCACAGTTCTCAAATGATCGGGCCCGTGCCTTCCTTTGCTCGTGCCCCGTTTCCAACCCTAGCCATGCTGACTTTCACTCTCTGGAACACCCAAACTCTTTCCTGTCTCTTTCGCTGTATTTTTTGTCTATCCATAACCCGCATCCCCTTCTAGAGCATTAACTCTATTAAGCAGCGACTGTGTCTTGTTCACTATTGTATTTTCATCACTTAGCGCGGTGCCTGCCATATCATAGGTGGTCAATAAATATTTGCCGACTGCATAAATAAATGAACGGGGGAAATGAGCAAATTCGACCCACTTGAAGGGCTCCAAGATGAACCTCAGCTCAGCCCCATCTCTAGTGTACTTTCAGATCCTCCGGTGAATTGAGATGGCTAGAAAATGCAGCAGGTTTTACATCAGAAAGCTGCAAGACCGGTTTGGCAAGGAGGGATAGTAGTCCGCATAGCCAGCAGTTACTGAGTTAGTAGCCTTTAGCAGTAAGGTGGCTGCTCTCAGCACCTTGCTCGGTTAATCGCCACAGTAGCCTTACGTGGTATAGCCTAGTATTATTCCGGTTCTACGGTGAGCAAACTTAGACCCAGGAGATTCGGTAACTTGGATTTCAACACAGGCAGTTGGACTAGCATCTCTCTGCTGTCCTGCTGAAGAATGAGAATACTCATTTCCTCTGGGTTCTTCTTTGAAGTGCCCTGGGAGTGTGCCCCCTGTGTACTCGCGTTGTCTTCAACACAGCCCTGGGAAGCAGGTAGGAGGGAAGCGGGTAGGAGAGGGGCGCTTGCTGTGTTGGCGGCAGCAGCGAGCACAGATCTAGTTAGTGTCCCCGTGGGGGAAGGAGCACGCTTTGGTGATTGACAATATAAATTAAAAAGCGGAGATATTTTGTATTTCCTTGATATTGAATTCTGTAAAACCATCAAATCCTAAGCCAGCTTCACCAAACTAAAAGGGAGTTGCAGTCGCAAAGCAAATTTAACACCTCTTCCAATTTTTCTGACACACAGCAGAGTGCTTCCACTGAGGTGAGAATGGCATTAGCTTGACGCTCCTCCACAGCGCTGAAACCTCAGCTGCTCCAGCAGAGATCGCACCCTCTGCCCCACCCGCTGGAAGAGAAATTGACACGGGGGAAAAAGTAACTGACGAGGCAGGCTTTGCAGCCCCGGCCGGCTGGGAGTAAAGTGAATGCAAAATAAAGCAAGAGAGGCAAAAGGCAGAGTAATCCTCATCGTCAGGATGTTGGCGTGCTAGTGAACATAATAGCGATGATTTTTTTTTTCTCTAACCCACATTTTGGAGCCCCTTTAACAAAAGCTGACTGTTTAAAACACAATTTGAAGTTAGTTTGTCCCTTCAGCCTCAGAGCCTGAATCATAAATTTGTGGGCTACACTTGGGGCTTTCCCTATGTTATTTTATCAGAATCCTAGAACCAAAGAAAGGACCTAACAGAGCATTTTGTTCAACCCACTTACTTTATAGAC
This sequence comes from Panthera uncia, assembly GCF_023721935.1. Classification (NCBI taxonomy): domain Eukaryota; kingdom Metazoa; phylum Chordata; class Mammalia; order Carnivora; family Felidae; genus Panthera; species Panthera uncia. Next base: position 86,728,402 of record NC_064817.1, read on the forward strand.
CGAGAGACTGAGGCCACGAGAAGGGTCTCTGAGAAGGGTCTCTTGCTTTTATTTTCACCAAGCGTCTGTCACTACTCTGTGTGTGTGTGTTTGTGTGTGTGTGTGTGTGTGTGTGTGTGTGTGTTAGATTGGCCTCAGGAGCTGTTAAGGGGACAGACAGAATGACCTGCATTGTCAAGGAGAAAGGGTGAAGAAAAATGTTAGAATCGATACAGTGTTTGATAAATAGCTAGTCATTTGTCACATAAATATATACACATTGCAAACAACACCCCTCTCTGTGGCAGAAACAGAGGGCTTGTTCTCAACAGAAGGAGGGCCTCAGCTGAGGAGGCTAAATAGGGGTCATTCATCCCTCCAGCCCCCTTCTGCCGTGGCCAAGATTGGTCCAATCCACCACCTAGGTTTTCTGTGGGCTCTCAAAGACAGGGCCCTCGGCAGAGACCTTCAAACGCGGCTCACTCGTGGCTGGTGGCATTTAACCTCTGTGGGAGGGATGGGGCCTTTTTCTTTCATCATGGAATCCATTATTTTTTCTTTGAAGCTCAGTGCACAGCTTTTTACAAATTACATGACAAAAATAGAAATGCAGTCAGTTCTCAGCGTAGTGCCGTGGAGAAGGTTCAGGGCAAGCTGTCCCTCAGGCGGTGTGTATCCAGAGCGCACGCCTTTCAGAACTGGATAGTAAATCCTGTAGGGAGGGAGGCAGGAAGCCAGCCATGTCTTCCTCTCCTGCCTCAAAGCAGGGTAGACTTGAAACGGGGTAGAGCTGGGGACTCTGGTAGAACCTGCCTGAGGGAAAGTGCTACAACTTGGCTGTGAGCCTGCTGTGAGGCCTTGGAATCTGTCACTTCCCGTCTTTGGGTCTCAGGTTTTTTAATCTGCCTCTTCTGCCTCATGGGATAGCTGGAAGGTACAAATGTGGAGAAAACAGACACACATTTGTTTTGGAAAGCAGTTAAAACTCCATATAAATGCAAAAAGATTATTGTTTTATGGACTCTTTGCCTCTTGGCCTCGTGGTTCGGCCATCTTGGTATACGACCTGGAATTTGAATTGGTATAGAACACTCCAAGATGGGTCCAAGGTTTCTGGAATGACAGAAGAGGGGGTGGGAAGAGTCAGTAATGAAAGGAACTGACGAACCCCTCATGAAACACAGACCTGCCACTTCCTTATCCTCCCCGTGTATGCCTTTCAGTAGTTTTATGTAGCCTCTCTGAGCCTCAGTTTCCTAATCTATAAAGTGGAATTGTTATGAGGATATAAGTGAAGTAATAAATGGAAAGTTCTGGGGCACCTGAGTGGCTCAGTCGGTTAAGTGTCCAACTCTTCCTTTGAGCTCAGGTCATGATCTCACGAACTGTCCCCCAACCAGCTGAGATAGCTGTGGGTGGGAGCAATGGGGGGTGAATGAGACAAACGATCTCAGGGAACACCCAGGGCTTGGGTGTGACAGCACCCACTTATGTGTGTCACTGAATGTGTGTGTGTGGTGTGTGTGTGTGTGCACGCTCTCCAGAGTCTGTACAAGACCATGTGCACCAGTACCTGCGCTCTCTCTCTATCTCTCCCTCTCCCAAAATAAAGATTTTAAAAAATAAAAGAAATGGAGGAGCACCTGGGTAGCACAGTCGGTTAAGCGTCCAACTCTTGATCTCGGCTCAGGTCATGATGTCACAGTTTGTGCGTTCAAGCCCCACATCAGGCTCTTGGCTGATGGCATGGAGCCTGCTTGCGATTCTGTCTCTCCTCTGCCCCTCCCCCACTTGTGTGTGCTCACTCCCGCTCTCTCTCTCTCTCTCTCTCAAAATAAATAAATAAACTTAAAATAAATGGAAACCTGTGCTGCTGGGCAGCACTAGTATAAATTAAACTTTTGAGGATTATTGCTATTATGGACATTGATGTTATTTTCTTCTGTGTGCTGAAGAGAACTGTGATTCCTTCATGCCAGTGCATGGCTAGTCCTTGGTAAAATATATATATTTCTGGGCCTCATCCCAAAGAAATCCTGATTCCACAGGTTTGGAATGGAACGCAAGTATATATATTGAACAAGGGCCCCAAGGGATTCTGATGTGGGGCCGGATTTGGGAACCATTGGTCTAGAGCAGTGTTTTTCAACTTGCCAATTATTACCTACTGCACAAGGAAATCAATTTAATGGGTAGTGACTTGCATTAAAAAACAAACAAAAAAGAATGGAATAGGAAAAAACCCAGCGTGCACTGTATACAATAAGGGTATGTATTGCTTCACGAAATGTTTGTTGTATACTTACATATATAATGCAGTAATATATGCATGTCAAATGTATTTCGTACTATAGGTCATGGTAAAAAACGCTTGAAACCCACTAGAGAATATTATTTTCCATTTGGAGATACTAGTGTCCAGAGAAATAATCTGTCAAGTCCCACCTCAGACAAGAAGAAATGACCAGCAAGAGAATGGAGGAAGATCCATTTCTCTTTTCTCCCCATCCATCCTGTGCTACTCTTGGGTCAACAGAGTTGGGTGTTCTGTAATTAGACTGCATTTTAATACCGTGTAATGTCCCTGGCCTGAGATGTAAGGGCAAGTTAGTGTATTGCTACAGGTATCAGGCTAATTGCATTGACCCCATTAGGCAGAAAATGTATCTGGGTTTATTGGGGGTATTCAGTTCCTCTTGGTCAGTGAGCGCTTTTGTACACATACTTCGCTCTTTTCCTTCTCCCAGACTTTGATATTTATTTTAGTTTTTGAGCCTCTTTTGTTGCCTTTGCGAAATCCAGTAATAAACGTGACACTGTTTCAGTGCACATCAACCCGCATCCGTGTCTTTTGACTCTCCACTTGGTATGTTGAGGATATTAGCACTTCTAAACCTTTCACCCACAGGCTCCGTCTGAGGGATGCAGTGACTCCTGGGCTCCAGCCCATTGTGGTCCTATAGCGAAGAAGTCAACTTGTCAGCACGGCTTTCTCAGACCATCGTCTGGACACATAGGCTTCTGCCTACTCCCACTCCCTTACCACTACTCCTTCAGAACCCCCATCTCCTTTATGTTTTACCCATGGTGCTTATCACAACCTAACGTATGATATTGTAAAAAAATAAATGCATGAGAAAAATAACCCCATGGGTCCAGATTCTTTTCAGAAAGAAATGGAAATCAAATGTGAAATCTTCCAAAAATTTTTTTATTTTAATATTTATAATTTTTGAGAGACAGAGTGTGAGCAGGGGAGGGGCAGAGAGAGAGGGAGTTGCAGAATCTGAAGCCGATTCCAGGCTCTGAGCTGTCAGCACAGAGCCCGATGTGGGGCTCGAACTCACGAACCACGAGATCATGACCTGAGGCAAAGTCAGACGCTCAACCGACTGAGCTGCCCAGCCTCTTGCAAATTTTTACATGTTGCTAGATCTTCTGATTTTTCTGGAAAGCCTGGAAATCCAAACATTGATGTAAAACCTTCAGAGGTTTCAATGACGGTTACTGGATCAAAAAACAATTTAGGCCAAAGGAATATGTCTGTGGCCCAGATTAGGTCCGTGGATCTCCGGTTTGTGACCTCTGTCATAGATTGGTGAACCGAGCATTGGGCTGTATGAAGTCCTGAAGATTGTTATTTTCTATTGAGGAAGGGCAGGTCAGGTTAGGTACTTCCCCCCAGAGTCACACACTAGCTTATAGCAGAACTGGACCTCGAGCCCAGCTTTCTTGCCTCCTACTGCTCTCTCTTATTCATTCCACTGCCTGCTAGGCTGCGTCCCTTCTACTGAGGGTTGAGCTAATCTGCCCCACGTAGACGACTGACATTCAGTTCAGTCCCCGGTGCTCTCCTCACAAAGGACGTAAAGAGAGTCATCACCACCCATCTGATAAGCCCCAGGCACTTCTTACCACAGAGTGTATGAATTTACCTGCCTTCCCAATCTCAAGCGTGGATATTGCCTCTTGGTGTTCTTTATTGCTTTTGCTCCGGTGATAGAATCAAGACAAGGTCTTTACAGGAGTGTTATTAGCATTGCGCCCAGCCAGCAATGCTTTGGGGTAGCATCAGTGTGGTCTAGTGCCAAGAATCTGGGGCTCAGAGTCCAGAGGGTGGGGCTCAGCATGCCCTGAGACAACTTACTTAACCTCCCGGGCCCTCAGTCTCTTTCACGGTAAAACTGAGAGGAATAAAATTTGCTTTTCTTATCTCTCAGGGCTGCTGTGAGGTTAAACCAAGACAATATGTATGAGCACTCTTTGAAAAGAGAACATTTTACAGCGGTGTGTGCACAGCATCATCAGGAAATTGTCAGAATAATTACTGAGCACCTACTATGCGCAAGCCAATGCACCATTCATCCAGGGTACACCAAGGACGTGAAGGCCTAGCTACCTTCCCTGAGTTACAGTCTAGCTGAGACAAAGGGACACATGTGAGCGGAAAGAGAGCCAGCCAGCACTGCAAAGCCAGTGGTGACGGGGCCTGAATGAAATGTACAGACTGTACAATGAGAGACACTATGGTGGACAGGGCAGATCATGGAATGGTCCGCATGGAGTGGAGGGTTCGAGTAGTGCCTGGCAGATGATCGCCTCTCCAGCTTCTCCACATGGCTGGAAGACAGAAGCATGCCTTTCATGAAACCAAATCACAGCCCAAGTGGGACAGTGGGCGTGGGTCCTAACACGACGGGAGGGCCTCGTATTGTAAAATGGTCCTAACACCTCACAGGGCTGTTCTGAGCATTCAGGGTGGTGATGTGTTTTATGTATGTATGCATTTGATTTATTTTATTAAAAAGGTTTGTAACTTTATTTATTTTGAGAGAGAGACAGGGGGTGGGGCAGAGAGAGAGGGAGAGAGAGAGAATCCCAAGCAGGTTCTGCACTGTTAGCACAGAGCCCGATGTGGGGTTTGAACTCATGGACCGTGAGATTATGACCTGCGCCGAAACCAAGAGTCAGATGCTTAACTGACTGAGCCACCCAGGCGCCCCTCTGCCAAATTTATTAATGTTTATTTTTGAGAGAAAGTGAGCTAGTGAGCTAGTGAGCGCATGCTAGCGGGGGAGGAGTGGAGGGGGGGCGGGGGGCGGACAGAGGATCCGAAGGGGGCTCTGCACTCACAGCAGAGAGCCTGATGTGGGGCTCAAACCCACGAACTGGGAGATCATGACCTGAGCCAAAGTCAAACACTCGACTGACTGGGCCACCCAGATGTCCCAAGGTGGCGATATGTTTTAAACATTTAACATCGTGCGTGACACAAGATGAGTACTAAAGACGTGTTAGCGGCCATTAGTTTCATCATCTGTTTTCATCTTCCAGGGAAGTCAGGGCGCTTGGGAGCCTGCCCGATACTAGTTGCAGTACCTTGGGCAAGTCAGATCACCTCCCTGTTTCTCACTTTCCCGGGCTGTCCTATGGGAACGGTCCTAGTGCCAACTGAAGAGGGCTGCCCTGAGGACTGACTGAATGAGTCCAAGCGAAGTGCTCATCACAGCGCCTGGCACAGGGTAAGCACACGATACATGCCAGCTGCTGCACCTCGTATGGACTGGTGATCGTCCACGTGATAAGACCGCATCACAAAAGGCTGGGAAACATAAAACCGTGAAAGCACCCCCAAATCGTACTACTAAGACACAAGTCCTTGTTATTACTTGGAGATCCAGGTCTGAAAGCTGAAATTTTTCCTGTTGAGAAAACCAAGAATGAAGAGAAACGGCAGGGATTTGGGATGCAGTGGTCATCGGGGGAACCGTTTCCTGAGCACCTCCTCTGTGCTAGCCAGTGCAGGCAGGACCTCACGGGGTTGATCTTTGCATCTACCCCTGAAGGAGGTGAGGGAGCCAGCCATGCATGTATATCAGGGAAGAGCAGTCTGGGCAGAGAGAACAGGAAGAGCAAAGTTCCTGATTTAGGAGCATGCCTGGCATTTACGAAACAGCCTGGGTGGCTCAGTCGGTTGAGCGTCCAACTCTTGATTTCGGCTCAGGTCATGATCCCAGGGCTGTGGGACCAAGCCCAGAGTTGGGCTCTGCATTGAGCGTGGAGCCTTCTGAGGATTTTCTCTCTCTCTCTCTCTCTCTCTCCCCTTCTGCCCCTTCCCCCGCTCATGTTCTCTTTAAAAAATAAAAAAATGAAATGAAATGAAATGAAATGAAATGAAATGAAATGAAATGAAATATAGCTGGGAAGCCCTGTAGCAGGAATGGAGCGAACAAGGAGAAGGGTAATAGGATAGGAGGTCAGAGAAGTCACAGGGGCTGCTGGTTTAGGGCTTTGTGGGCCTTTGTGATGATTCCCATCTTAACAGGGGGTGAGATGGAAAGCCGAGGATCTTGTCCAGGGAGGGATAAGATCTGACTTATGTCAGCCATTTGGCCCTCCTAGAAGCAATGGGTTTTGCCCACCAAAGGCCTTGGATGATAATAAGCAAGAGACGGTAAACTGTTAGCTTGGATTACGTGGTGGGTCAACTGAAACCCCCAGATCTTTTTTGAATCGTTTGTTTGTTTTTACGCGAGCTGCTGCCTCACAGAATGGACTCTTAAACTTTTAATTGAGGATGCTTACTTTATCTTACAAATTTTACCTTTCTTTTTTTTTTTTTTTTTTTTTTTTAATTTTAGCTCACTGTTCCAGCCCATCTGAGCTCACTTTGAACCTCAGTTCTGTTCTTCAACGTATTTGAGATCCCTGTGAGCCTCAGGTTGTCTTCAGACGTGGTAAGTGTATTTTCTGTGTCATCTAAGTTACTAATAAAACTGGGAAAGCCTCGTGGCCTTTGGAGACTCGTTGGTTGTCACCTATGCTTTGGTTAAAATTCTTCCATCAATTGCCGATCCCTTTGACTTACTTGTGTTATAATCTGGTTAAGAAAGACATTGTTGTCTTGTATTAGTGCATTCATGAGAAAGTTACAGGAGATCATTTCAGACACTTTGCTGAAGCCAAGATACGTTGTCCTTATAAAAGGCGGGATGGATAAAGGTTGATGGCACCTTTTGGTGTGTAAAATGGAAACTATTATGGTTTCTTTTCAACTCTAAAAGTAGCATTGGCTTGTTGCACAGGTCAATGGCATACCAAAGTGTGTGAATTAAAAAATGAAAGTCCCTCTGTAATTCTTTGTGCCAATACCCTACCAGATAACTGTGGTTAACGATTTTGTGCAGATGTGAACACAGATCTGTGATTGAACTGGGGTCATACTGTAGAGAATGTTGCGGGACCGGCTTTTTTTCACTTAACAATCTTTTGGAAACATCTTTCCTTGTCAGAACCTATAGTGTGACTTCATCCTTTTGGACGACAACCTAGTGTTCTGTTCTGGGGATGCGTCTCAATTTATCTCACCAATCCCACATGGATGGACATTTACATCATTGACAAATTTTTGCCATCATAAGGAGTGTTGCATGGTGAACATTCTTTGCTGGTTTTCAGTGTTGTGTTGGGTGCTGGTTTCTGGATCCTCTGGATGCCATGTCCTTTTTGGATCTTGTTGTCAATGTTCTAAATTCCAAAGGCTACTTTCTACCAAGGAAAGAACTAAACGGGGTCCTGCCAACTCCCTACTCGTCATGGTTTGAGCTTGAAAATCTATATCTTGTCTGCCCTTGGAGTGGGGGTAAAACTGTTGGCGCTCTCAGAGACCTTCGGAGGACCGAGGCACCCCAAGACCAAATGCTGAGTGACAGACAGTCTCGAAGGGAGGCTCAGCCTCTGGCTGGCACAGGCAAGGTGGTTAAGAGCAAAAGGGGGAAGGAGAACTGCCTTGCCATTGAGGCATTATTGCCCATCGGACACCCTCAGCTCTGGAAAGTAGGGCCACTTACTGAACCTCAATAAGCCCCTCCTTTCTCATCTTGACACCTTTCTTCCTCCATGGGGTCTCCCTCCGTGCACGTGTGTGCCTCCTACCTACTCTGCATTTCTAGAACACTTTAAGAGCGTGGGATTGAGAGTCAATGCTGTGTTTGAATATCAAAGCTATACCTGCCTGGCTCTGTGATCTTGGATGGGTCACTTATCCTTGCTGGGCCTAGTTATCCTCATCTGTGGAATGAAGGTATACCTATATAAGATACTTCAGAACGCCAAACCCAATGCCTGGGCTGATACGAAGCACTTCATGTTAGCTGCTATCACCATCATCATCACCATTATGGCTGATCATATTACCTACTCCACAGAGTTGTGAAGATTCAGTGAGAATATATGTAAAACACCCAACTCAGGGCTCAGTATAAATTGAGTGCTAAATAAATGATAGCAGTTATTGATTGCATTTATATCTCCCCTCAGATACTTACCTCATTATGTCTTACGTTACCTCTATTAGTGATCATGTCTTGATCTCTTCCTCTAATTTGTAAGTTCCCACGAGAGTGAAGGTCTCTTTCTCTCTTTTCCCTCTCTCTTCTCCTCTACCCAGGAAGCATAAAACACCCAGTGCTGAGGATTAGTAGTGGGGCTCTTTAAAATTTACATGACTGAACATTGCCATCACTTATTCTAAGCCCCTCTGTCAGGGTATTGTTTTATGGTTACAAAGCATCTCTCCTTTTAACTGATCAACAGAGCCTTTCCCCTAGGGCGGGTCATGGCATACATGTTCCAACCACTGACCCGCTGATCACAGAATTACCAATGTGTAGTATCTTAGCTTTGGCAAGTTTTCCAGAAAACAGTGGCCTTGGGTGTGTGTTCATCTGAGCAGATTGGATTCGCGTAACACTCTCAGGCTTCTGTTCTCCAGACGGAAAAGAATCTTAGGCACCTGTCTAGTCCAGGCCACCACCAAGTTCCCTTTAGACTACCACAATGTAGTCTTCTAGGTTGTTTCCGCATTTTCACCCACGCCCTCCACACAGCAGCAAGAGCAGTCTTTAGAAAATAGTCAGTTAGGGGCACCTGGGTGGCTCAGTTGGTTAAGTGTCTGACTCTGGATTTTGGCTCAGGTCATGATCTCACCACTAGTTAGTTCGAACCCCTGCATCGGGCTCTACACTGACAACTCAGAGCCTGCTTGGTATTCTGTTTTACTCTCTCTCTGCCCCTCCCAAGCTTGCTCTCTATATCTCTCTCAAAATAAATAAAAATAAACTTTAAAAAAAAAGAAAATAGGAAATAAGATCACATCATTCACCTCCTCAAAACCTTTCAATGCTCCAGTCCTCATGTAGACTCAAGTCCAGTCTTCCCAAGGTCAACAAGGCCCTGCATAATCTGGCCCCTGCATATCTCCAAATTCATGTTGTTTCACTCTTCCCCTTGCCTGCTCTGCATCACCCACATTGGTCTATCTGTTGTGAGAATACACCAAGCTTATTCCTGCTTCAGTGCTTTTGTTCTCTTTCTGCCCGCCACCAGGAATTGGATCCCACCCATGCCCCAACTTTCCCATGCTTCCTTTTGTCCTTCAAGTTTCAACTTAGATGATACCATCTCAGAATGGTATCATTCATTTAGGCCTTCCATGTATACCCTATGTCAAGTAGCTTCCCATTGGTTCATGTGCCCCCTTGTTGATCTCCATTGCATTGGTTTTCAGTCCCTCACCTCACCTTAAGAATCACTCAGAGAGGGGTGCCTAGACTTAGGCCGACTTCAGCTCAGGTCATGATCTCGTGGTTCATGGGTTCGAGTCCCGCGTCGGGCTCTGTACCTCGGAGCCTGGAGCCTGCTTCAGATTCTGTGCCTCCCACTCTCTCTTCCCTCCCTTGCTTGCGCTGTCTCTCTTTCTCTCTCAAAAATAAATAAACATAAAAAAATTGCCCTGAGAATATGAAAGAAATGGCCGGGCCCCTTGTAGACCAAGGAAATCAGAATCTCCCAAGATGAGGCCCAGGTCATCCGTATTATTAAATGTTCCCCTGGTAATTCTAATGTGTAGGCAAGGTTGGCAGCCTCCATCGTAATGTATCAGTTCTTTTATTTTCTTCTTAGTACTTATCACAAGATGTGTAATTACTTTCATTCATTCATTTGATAAGTATTTATTGGGCTCCTACTGTGTGCCCGGCTCCATTCAAAACACAGGGATTAAAATAGTAAACACAAAAAACACAAATTCTAACCTTTATGAAACTTCCGTTCTAGTGAGGAAGACAAACAATAAATAAGATCAGCAAATATACATAGTTATACAGCTTTATGTATACATACATATGTATATAGCTTTATATATATGTGTGTGTATACATATATATATGTGTGTAGATACGTATATACATATACATGTGTGTATATACATATATACATATATACATATATGTGTGTGTCTAGATACATATATACACATATGTATGTGTATACATACATATGTGTATATACATACACACACATACACACACACATATATAGTATTGTGTGATAAATGTTTGTATCATCCCCTGCAAATTCATATGTTGAAAACTTAACCTCCAATGTGATAATATTTGAAGATGGGGCCTTTGAGAGGTAATTAGGGTTAGATGAGCTCATAAGGGTAGGACCCTGGTCTGATGAGATTAATTCCCCTATACGAAGAGAGACCAGAGAGAGTTGTTCTCTTCCCCATTCCACCCCTTGACATGCACACACGCACACACACACACACACACACACACACACACACACGAAGAGGCCATGTGAGCATACAGCAAGATGGCATCCATCTGCAAGGCAAGAGAAGGACCTGAGAATGAAACCCACCTTTCTGATAACTTGACCTTGGACTTCCCAACCTCCAGAACTGTGAGAAATAAATTTCTGTTGTTTCGGCCACCCAGTCTATGGTATTTTGTTATGGCAGCCTGAGCAGACTAAGACATAATTATGTGTTAGATTATGATAAGTGCTAAGGAGGAAAAATAAAGCATAAAATGGAAATATGATTTTTTGGAGGGGAGGGAGAAAAGTTTTTGACAGAGCAGCTTAAAAAGGTGAATCTTGAGTAAATATCTGAAAGAAGTGAGAGATCTAGCTCTGTTGCTCTCTGAATATAGAGCATTCAAGGCACAGAAGAGTAAGTACAAAGGCCCTGAGGCTGGATTATACCTGGTGTGTTTGAGGAACAGCAAGGGGGCCAGTATGGCTGAAGAGTTGAGAACAAGGGGCAGAGTGCGTAGGAGATAAATTCAGAGAAGTAATAGAAGGAAGCAGATAATGTGGAACCTTAGAGATCATTGCGAGAGGTTTGGTGTTTACTCTGGGTAAGAGGGGTTATCCCCGGAGGACTTCTAGTAGAGAGTAGCATGATCTGACTTAGATTTTAATAGGCTAACTCTACTTGCCATAGAGAGCTCAAGGAGGAAAAGGGTGGTGGCAGCTAAACCAGCAAGGAGGCCGCTGCAATAACCAGGATGAGAGCCAATGGTGGCTTGGAGAAGGGTGGTAGAAATGGCAGCACCATGAGAACCCCTGAGAAATGGTCAAAATCTGCATGTATTTTGAGAGTTAGGGTGTACAGGGCTTGCTGACAGACTGTGTGCTGGGCATGGGACACAGTGCACAGTCAAGGAAGACACCATGGTGTTGGCTTGAGCATGCAGAAGAATGGGCTTAGTTTTGAACTTGATCAACTTGAAGTGCTTGTTAGACCTTCAACTGGAGATGTCAAGTAAAGAGGTAGATGTACAATCCTGGAATTTATAGGTCCTGCTGGGAGATAGAACTTTGGAAGCCACGTGATTGGATGAAACCACTTAGAGGGTAAGCTGAGGGTAGAAAAGAAAAGAAGCCCAGAAGCCTGAGACCTCAAACACTCCAAAGTTTGGAGGCTGAGTCGAGGAGCAGGAAGCAAAGGGGACTGAGCGGAAACAGGCTGAGCAGGAGGAAGAAAACCAAGAGAATGTGGTTTCCTGGAATCCAAGAGAAGAAAGTTATTCCAGGAGGAGAGAGTGGCCACAGAATGCTGGACACTGCCGAGAGCTTGAGTATGAGGGCGACAGAGAAAAAAACCACTGGATTTTGCAACATGTAGGTCACTGGCGATCTTGGTCAGAACAGTGATGAGAGGGAGTTCCAGAAAGAAGGGAAGGAGAGAACTTGGAGACAATGAGCATAAACAATTGCGCCCAAGGTTTTTGTGCTAAAAGGAGGACAAAACTGAGGCAGTAGCAGTATCTGAGGGGAGATTAGCACTTTTTTAAAATATGAAATTTATTGTCAAATTGGTTTCCATACAACACCCAGTGCTCATCCCAACAGGTGCCCTCCTCGATGCCCATCACCCACTTTCCCCTCCCTCCCACCCCCCATCAACCCTCAGTTTATTCTCAGTTTTTAAGAGTCTCTTATGGTTTGCCTCCTTCCCTCTCTAACCTTTTTTTTCTTCCTTCCCCTCCCCCATGGTCTTCTGTTAAGTTTCTCAGGATCCACAGAAGAGTGAAAACATATGGTATCTGTCTTTGTATGAGTTATTTCACTTAGCATAACACTCTCCATTTCCATCCACGTTGCTACAAAAGGCCAGATTTCATTCTTTCTCATTGCCACATAGTATTCCATTGTGTATATAAAGCACATCTTCTTTATCCATTCATCAGTTGATGGACATTTGGAGATGAGCATTTGAGACAGGGTTTAATTAATTTGGAGGATGGGAGAAATAATATTTGAATGACAATGACCCAGGCTCCCAGATGAGAATGTAAGCTGCTTGAGGGCAGGGACTTTGTCTTGGGCATCCCCATCACCTTACATGGTTTCCAGCACAGAGTAGGCACTCAACAAATGTTGTTGAGTACTTGAATGGTGAAATGAATGAAGACCTAAGTGGAAGTAAATATCAAAGAGTTGAGCGGCAGGATAAAGCAGCAGATGAATTGAGCGGCACCCTGGCTTTTCATTCCAGTCATTCCTGCCACACTCCTGGCCCGCCAAGCTCACCCCCGGGCCAGACAACTCAAGCACGGTTCAGTGTGGCACGACTCTCTTCGCGGAGAGGGCACGCTATGTCTCTGTAGTCATGTGTTCCAGGGAGAAGACAGGTGTTGGGACTGTAAGAACTAGGCGTGGCCACACGAGACGGCAGCGCCCGGCAGGAGCCACTCCTCGCCATCACCACCCTCTGGGCGTGGTATGTCTGTGGCATGGGGCGCATGTGAGACACGTGCCACACTGGCATCGCAGCCCACCCTTGCTGACCGGGGGGTACTTGATAACCTCCTGAAGCTCAGGCCAAAGAGTCGCTGAACACAGAGTCCACAAAGAAGAAGCCGGTGACCCAGCTATTGCATATAGAAGACACTCGCCAACTTTTGGATGAATGAACCCTTGGGGACTCTGGGAATTGACGCAAGGGTGAGGAAAGAATGCTTCCTTTGCCATGCCTTCCCTGCCGTCGCACTTTATGCCCAGACACAGCTCCGTGCGGGGACATGGTCAGCTTGCAGGTGCACGTCCTGGACTTGGAGGAGGATACAGGGCAACCCCCATAGTTACTTGGCAGCAGCCTGAGACAGACCTTTTCCAGCTCCTCACCTTGCATCCAGAGGCTCCACCATTGTGTTTAGCCTTGAGTCCAGAAAGTTCGCAACAACCAGCATCTACCTAATACCTGATCTGGATGACATCTTGTGTATTTTCTCATAGTTGTTGTTCTGTCTCACTACAGAATCACATTCTGCGTGGTTCTCACTTACAGCATCAGTGTGCTCTTTTAAAACTGTAAAAACAGGGGCGCCCGGGGTGGCTCAGTCGGTTCAGCGTCTGACTTCACCTCAGGTCATGGTCTCATGGTTCGTGAGTTCAAGCGCCGTGTCGGGCTCTGTGCTGACAGCTCAGAACCTGGAGCCTGCTTCGGATTCTGTGTCTCCCTGTGTCTGCTCCTCCCCTGTTTCTGCTCTGTCTCTGTGTCTCTCAAAAATAAATAAACGTTAAAAAAAGAAATCTTCAAAATGTGAAACAGATAATATCATTCCTTGGCTTAAAAGCCTCCAGCAACTTCCCATCACACTGCGAATTGAGTCCAGCTTTCTTCCTTGGCCACCAGGACCTGGCAGAATCCAGCCTTTGGCTGTGTCTTTAGCCTCGTTGCATTCTCCTCCTCCCCCGCCCCTGTAAAACCCATGGAGAAGGCTCTGGAGCCCTGACAGCGTTCTGTTTTTGGTACATCTGGTAGGCTGACTTGGGTGCTTGCCCCTGCTACAGTGATACTTCCCTAGGAAAATGCCTTCCACCATCCAAACAACCATCGCAGAAGCCTTGTTGACACAAGGTAGAAGCCGCCCCTGGTTGTCAGTCTACCCGCTGTTCCAGGGATACTTGGTGTGTAATCTTAGCACCATGTCTCTCAGTCGTACTGTAAGATCGTAGAAGGTTGACAGGGTCCCAGACACCACCCAGCACCAAGAAGCATGGGATGCTCAGAGGCAAACCGAAGCCCAGATTCTCATTCTGTGACTGCTGGCATTTGGTGAGACAGCACTGTATGTGTAGGGGAGGACAGGAACAGCGCTGGGCTGGAAAACATGAACCACTTCTTACTCCAGCTCTCTGGCTCACGAGCTGGGAGACCTGAGATAAATCCTTTGCATTCTCTGAGCTTCGATTTCCTTATCAGTCAATGAAAGTAATAGTCTCTGCCCCTAAGGCGTTGCTTTGAATACCTTGAGATGATTTATTGGATAGTGTTCTGGAAGGTAGAGCAATTTGCATAATGCCTATTGAGTGCTTACCGTATTTCAGATACTGCTCTAAGCGTCTCACGTGTATTCGCTCCACATCAGTCTTCAGACAAAGCCCCCATGTGTTAATATTAAAAGTATCTCCACTTTAAGGAGGAGAAAAATGAGGCACAGAGAGGTTAAGAGATTTGTTCACACTGTGCACCTGGTAAGCGGCAGAGCCAGATCGTGAATCCAGGTAGTCTGGCTCCAGAGCCTCCGGATTGAGCCACTTAACTTACATATGCAGGGTAAGGGGTTTTATCTGGGCCACGTCTTAGTCAGTCCCTGCTACTATAACGGAATACCATAGACTGGGTGGCTTATAAACAACAGAAACCTATTTTTTGCAGTTGTGGTGGCTTGGAAGGTCCAAGATCCACGGGCTGGCAGATTCAGTGTCTGGTGAGGACCTCTCCCCGGTTCATACACGGTCATCTTCTCACTATAACGTCACATGGCAGAAGGGGGGGGGGAAGAAACTCTGTGGGATCTCTTTTATAGGGGCGATGATCCCATTCATGAGGGCCCAGCTTCGTGACCGGATCACCTCCCAAAGGCATCACATCCAAATACCATGACATTGGGGATTAGGTTTCAACCCAGGAACTTGGGGTGGATACAAATGTTCAGTCTATATAGCAGGAAGGGAGGGTAGTATTTTTTCAAGTTAAAAAAAAAATCACCATCATTTTGTCCAAGTGTTCTACCATGTGGCCCACATGCTACTTGGGTTCCTTTGCCTGTCACTGTTTAGTTTTGTGGCAGGGGACCCTTACCCTACCTCATCTGTCTTACTTCCCCCTTCCTCAAAGCCCCACGAGGTGCCAGCATACGTGATATTCCACAAAACATAATTTTCCCGTGTCCAGAAAGGAGTGTGGGCTCGTAGTGGTCTGGTCCCTTTGTGTCTTCACAAATCCTGAGCACTTCTATGTGTTAGGCCCCGTTCTAGTGAACTGGAGATACCAGAGCGATGAAACAATTAAACAGCCCCAGCCGCCACGACTTCTCTTCTGCAGTATGTTTGGCCCGATGCATGATCTTGATCTCACCGTGAGGTAGCACCAGACAAACTTTGAAGGAAACTATCACATAATTGGCCTGCACTTGTCAAATTGTCAAAGTTAGGAAAGCCAAAGGCCGGGGAACTGTCAGAGATTAGAGGATGCTAAGGAAACACGACAACAAATACAATATGAGCTCCTGGATTGGCTCCTGGCAGAGAAAAAGAACATTAGTGAGAAAGTGGGGAACATTCGAATAAGGTCTGCAGATTAGTTAATAGTGTTGTATCACTGTTAATTTCCTGGCTTCAATACTTTTACCATTATTATGTGAGTTGTTAATATTAGTGGAAGCTGTGTGAAAGGTTTGCGGCAACTCTCTGTGTTAGGTTTACAACTTTCCTGTAAAGTCTAATAGTATTTCAGGCAGTTTGAAAGCAAGCTGGCAGGCCTAGAAATGGTAAACGCCAGGAGGACATGGGCAGGACACTGACAGTGTCCGTTGCGCTGCCTGAATCTCAGCTTCCTTGTCTGCCAATTAGACCCAATAATTATGTACTATTACTTATCCTTCTTATTAAAGAACTTGCATGGGAACCTGTTTTTGAAGTATTATAGAAATATAAGCTCTAAATATCCAGTTTCGTGATAGAAGCTACGAAAGAAATAAAAAGATCATCACTCCATCTCCAGAAAACAAAATTTAATAAAAGTGTTTCAAAATAGAAAGTTTAAAGTATCCCTGCCTTCCTGGGGCTTACCTTTTGGGAGGGAAGTGGGGGAGAGACAGAGAGACAGAGAGAGGGAGAGAGAGAGGGACAGGGAGAGAGAGAGGGAGAGGGAGAGAGAGAGGGAGAGGGAGAGAGAGAGGGAGAGAGAGGGAGAGGGAAAGGGAGAGGGAGAGGGAGTTAATAAATAAAACAGTTAATTGTATCATATATTACAAGGCAGTGGGTGCCATGGAGAGAAATAAAGAAGGAAAGGCAGATAAGGAGGAAGAGAGGGGTAGTTCTGGGATGGGATGGTCACGGAAGGCCTCACTGAGAAGATGGCATTTGAATAAAGACTTTAAAGGAGACAGGAAGCAAGAGCCCTAAGAAGGAGCATAACATTCAGAAGGAAGGGCAAGTGCAAAGGCCCTGAGGCCTGACCAGTTTAAGGAACAGTAGGAAACCCAGTATAGCTACAGCAGAGTGAGCAAGGTCAGTGTGCCTCCTTCTGTGTTCATAAAGATATCGGAAAGAAACTGGCCACAGGGGGAGGATCAGGGGAGGGAAACAATAGACACTGAATAGAGGTTTCCAGCAGAGTCGCAGATGACAGAAACACAAAGGGAAGGGAAGAGCAAGGAAGTGAAGTCCCTGGAGTCTAGAATACCTGTCCAATTTCTGGTGAGGAACCAAATAGTTATTAAGCCCCGTAACAAGGTTCTGAGTCTCCCGTGCTTCATTCCCCTCCAATCATTGAATAATGATACTCCAATCATTGAGTTAATGCTGAGTGTGGTGGTAATACCACAGTGTGAGACATCTTTACGATTTCGCCTTAATGAGAAGCATAATTGATAGCATAGAGGGGTGGGCTGATTTTTCTTGGGCTGCTACGTGGGGTTGATGAAAAATCCAGAACGTCTTTCTGGTTTGGTTGATTTTTATTATCAAAAGTCCTCAAGTAGGGGTGCCTGGGTGGCTCAGTCGGTTGAGCGTCTGACTCTTGATTTCCGCTCAGGTCATGATCCCAGGGTCGTGGGATTGAGCCCCGTGTCAAGCTCCACGCTGAGCCTGTTTAAGATTCTCTCTCTCTGCCCCTCCCCAGCCCTCGTGCTCTCTCTCTCTCTCAAAAAAAAAAAAAAAAAAAGAAAGAAAAAGAAAAAAATCCTCGAGTCATTTGGTTAGTGTCATTTGGACGTCTGGGGCCCAGGAGCGTATGCACTGAACAGAATGCAGGCAAAGATGCCCCACAGGAAGCAGCCCCCTAGTCTGATGTGTGCCTGCAAAAGACAGGCGGAGTACCAAAGGGGTTCCCCGGAGGCTCCTCAGCTGGCAGCCATGGCCCACGATGCTTTCTCTTCCAACTGTGGAGGAGCAGGAATGCACACAGGGAAAGCCAGCCTGCTCCACGGCAGGCTTCTAGACAGCAGTGGAGCTTCTGGAACATGTGAAGCCAACCAAAGCCACAGGTGTGCTGGCCTTGTCCTTACAGCGTTACGAACACTGGGTGAGAAGACTCGGTGGATAGTACTCCACAAAGTGTAAGACACATTGCGTATGTGCGAGATGTTACCGCTATTGTTTTTAGGTCCCTTGGGGAGGTATAAAGAAAGGAGACGTACAGCTCCAGTGCTCTCTGGTCCCCTACCTGTCTAGCGTTATAGAGGGACCATTACCTTCCTTTTAGAAGCAACAGCTACCATCTTGAGCATTTAATCTGTGCCAGGCACTATGGTAAATGCCTTGCATGCATGATCTCAGTCAGTCTTCACAACAACCCCACGTAAGAGGTACTGTTTTTCTGTTTAAAGGGCCCCTGGGTGGCTCAGTCAGTTAAGTCCGACTTCGGCTCAGGTCACGATCTCACAGTACGTGGGTTCGAGCCCCTCGTCTGTCTCTGTGCTGACAGCTTGGAGCCTGGAGCCTCCTTCGGATTCTGTGTCTCCCTCTCTCTCTGCCCCTCCCCCACTTGTGCTCTGTCTCTTCCTCAAAAATAAACATTAAAAAAATAATAAAAAATGAAAACCACTGGTCTAGACAGAAAGGCAAGGCGCCAAGTGCTGCAGACTTCAGGATGCGTCCGGAGCATCAGCTCGCACACTGCAAAGGGTAGTCTTCATAGGGAAGGCATAAGACAAGGACTGTGGCTCTTGAGCCCCACCTGCATAGCAGTGTCACCTTCAAACACTCATGGCAGTGACGGATGGACAGACACAGAGTGGGAGGGAGAGTGGAGCCAGCACTCATTCATCCGCACGTGCATGGGAGATAATGCATTTTGGCCAACTCGGCAGTTCGGGAGACACGTCGGCTTCTCTGCTTGCTGCTGTGGAGGGTGCATCCTGCCCTTGGGCAAACCCCCGTGCAAGGTCGGAGAACCTCCGAGTTGGGAAGGAGCTTACCTACCCCTTCACCCACCATCTACTACATCCCTGGTGATGCACCTGTCTGGCACTCTTTTGGCTTCAGCATTACAGGGCCACCGTGATAGTGAGCTTGGCTTCCTGTAAGACAGGGTGGAGGCAGATAGGAGGAGGAAACACGTGGACAGGTGACTACAATAATAAAAAGTGGTAGTAGAAGCACTACAGCCAGTGAGTGAGAAGGAATGAGTCTTAGCCCTAGGAAGTCAAGACTTCATTGGGCAGACACAGTGGAGGAGGAAAAGAGGCTTGTCGCCCTATTTCCATGAACAAGAACACAGGCACCAAACACGCAGGACAAATTCGATGAAACCTATTTCGACAGGCCTAGCCAAGAGGACATGCTCAGGAGTGAGGCTTTTTACTAGCTGCCTGACCTTGGGCAGTTACTGAATACGTCTCAGCGTCTATTCCTCCGTGCTTGGAAAATGAAAGTAATACACATCATCGGGTTGCGGGAGGGGGTAAATGAGATAATGATAGGAAGTAGCTAACACAGTGTCTAGCACATAGCAAGCGCTCCAAAACATAGGTGGCTACTTTGCTTTATATATAATAGCTAACAAGATGGTTTGCCTGGAGCACTGGATGCAGGGCTAGGAGCAGTGGAGGTAATGTTCGGTAGCAGGTTGCGGCAAGGACTCTGAACGCCAAACTAAGGATTGGGGGCTTTTATTCTGAAGGCAGGGGATATGTGTATTTGGAGGATGGATTGGAGCAGGGGGATAAGGAAGAAGGGGAGTTACGGAGCTATTGGATGGAGTAAGACTGAAGTTCAGAGTGGGGATATTTGAGTCAGCGTATGGCTGAACTCCTCTATTACATATAAACCTGAGTTGAGGTTGACAGAGGCTGACATATGTGTCTATATGGGTACCTATGTATATATTAAACGTATATGTTTGAAATGTACAGATGTGTACAATGTATGTATGTATATATACTATGTTTAATATACATATTAAATAACTAGAAAAGGAAAGCCAACAGTTGGAGAGAATATTAGCCAATTTTTAAATGGTTTTATTTATTTTTAAAAAAATTTTTAACATGTTTATTTATTTTTGAAGGAGACAGAGACAGAGTGCGAGCAGGGGAGGGTCAGAGAGAGAGGGAGACACAGAACCTGAAGCAGGCTCCAGGCTCTGAGCTGTCAGCACGGAGCCCGACGCGGGGCTCAAACCCACAGACCGCAAGATCATGACCTGAGCCGAAGTTGGATGCTCAACCGACTGAGCCACCCAGGCGCCCCTTAAATGGTTTTAATATGAAAGGCAATCCCTTTGTTAGCTTGAGTCCAACTATATGAAATATCATATTCTATGAAAACATTTCCCAAAGCTGGCCTTTTCATAAGGAAATTTGAGATCTGTGCAGTTCACACATACTTTATAAATTTAAGCACATTCTGTCTTACTGGCAGGGACAGAAATCTGTAATAAAACAAGGAGTCCTCTGATGAAAGACGATTAGAAATGGCAATGAGAGTGCACATGGGGTCCTAATTAAGGAATTTTCTAATGGTTGTCTAGGAATACAAGTACCCGCCATTTGGACTTTGGTGATAACTAGAGAATTCTTTAGTTCCTAATCAGGATGAACACACTTCAAAATGTTCTCGAGTCCTGGGCCAAAGGGAATGATCTCATTTGGCACATTACTGAGCTCCTGCAAAGAGGAAAGACACTAACCGCTCACAAATATTTTGCCATTGACTAACTGCAAAGATGCATCTGTTAAAGCAATCCATCTGAGTAGGCTCGTTCCCTGGAATATTAAAGAATATCAATACAAACTAAAAGCAAGTCGATTTGTCAGGCATTTACAAAGCCGCTTTGAAGCCGAACAATCCCCTTTCTGCCTTCACCTTTCTTCCAGAATGTATTCACCCACACATACAAATGTGGACCCAGCCTCCTCTGTTCGAGCCCACTCAAATAAAGCCGTCTTTTCTCTGGCGGCAGTGAAACAGATGTTTGGGTGCAGGAGGGACAGTGGCCTCGCTATTTTCCACGCTGGGGAAACTGTTTTTGCAGCAAGCCGGCTAAATATTCTGAACTGTCTGTCGGTCAGCTCCCTCTCAGACCTGCCAGGCTTCCCCTTCGTCTGCTACCAGATGAAAACACAACAGATCCACTGAAGCAGTTAAACGGACCAGTTAGATTGACCCAGATTCTTTGAGGAAATGCAAAAAGCCTGCTGGCTCATGGGATTAGCTTTAGTTTTTCAGTCGCTCCCCATCTGCACGTTACCTTCTTGTCCACTACTGCCCCAGATGGTCACATCTGCTCACCTCAGCAGCCTGCCTGCCAAGCCAAGAGAATCCGAGAACAGTCTAGCTCTGGGAAAGCAATCGTCCAGCCCTGGAGAAACTTTGCGGCCAGACCAAAGGGAGATCTGGTGCTCACCTTTATTGATTGGCTGTATCCCTGGTGTTCTCCCACCATCCACCCTCGCCCCTCTGCGGTCCGAGGTGATGTAGCCAACTTGTTAGATGAAGCTTTGCGGAGAACGCAGCGCTGTGCATATACCATTCAAGCCTTCATTTTTCATAAAGAAAGAGGGACTGTGCTGAGCAGCTGTAGGGGAAATAGCAGGATGGAAAAATGAATGTTTTGTGTCCATTAAAGAGGTGGTGTCAGAAGGCCCGAGTGGCTAAGTCGGTTAAGTGTCCGACTCTTGATTTTGGCTCAGGTCATGATTTCACAGTTCGTGAGTTCGAGCCCCACGTGGGGCTCCAAGCTGACAGCGTGGAACCCGCTTGAGATTCTCTTTCTCCCTCTCTCTCTCTGCCCCTCCCCTATTTGTACTCTCTCTCTCTCTGTCTCTCAGTATAAATAAATAAAAACTTAAAGAGAAGGCAGTGAGGAAAGGCACAGGGAACCTCATAGGCAGTTAGTGATGTCAGAACTCAGATTAAAGGAGACACTGACCTAGACAAAGTGCTCTCAGGGCTTACTCTGCTGCCGAGAATTCCTATCCCTCTGACATACAGGGCTCACAGAAAAAGCCTATATACCACAGGGTTTTTTTTAGCCCCAGCTGCACATTAGAATCTCATGAAGAGGGGCGCCTGGGTGGTTCAGTCGGTTGAGCGTCCGACTTCAGCTCAGAAGTCTTGCTGTTTATGAGTTCGAACCCCGCGTCTGGCTCTGTGCTACAGCTCAGAGCCTGGAGCCTGCTTCGGATTCTGTGTCTCCCTCCCTCTCTCTCTCTCTCTCTGCACCTCCCCCGCTCACACTCTGTCCCTCTCTGTCTCTCTCAAAAATAAACATTAAAAAAAATTAAAAAAAAAAAAAGAATCTCATGGAGAGCCTAAAAGTGTATATGTACAGCCCCCTCCCTCAAAGGGTCTGTTGTAATTGGTGTGGGGTTAGGGCCACAGCATGGGTACTTTTTGAAAGCTCTCCAGATGGAAAACAAAATTGCCATAAAGGACATCATTGAGACAATTGGCCGCATTTGAATATGGACTGTTGATTAGATATTATTGTATCCGCATTAAAATTTCTGAGCCTGATAAATGCACTACGATTATGTAAGAGACTGTCCTTGGGCTTAGGAAATACACACGTTAAGTATTTAGGGGTGAAGGGAACGATGTCTGCAACTTACTCAGAAGAATTAGGAATAAAAAAACACAAGGAAGCGTAGAGAGGGAGGAATAAAGCAAATATGGCAAATGCTAACATTTGGTGAATCTGGGTGAGGGCTTACCCTGCTGACAAGACTTGTTTGTACTATTCTTAGAACTCCTCTGTTAGTTTCAGAGTATTTCCGAATAAAAAATTCTAAAATGACAAAACCCAACAACAACCACAGACACAAAGCCCAGCTCCCCAGATGAAATAACGTACAGCCCAATTTGGAAACCATTGGATTCAGAAAAACAGAGGGAATGGGGACCTGCTCTATATAGGTGACAACGAAAGCTTTTCTGAGGCACTGTCCTGTACCATCCAGTGCCTCTCCCGCTGAAATGCTCATACAAATCTCCTGATGATCTGATTAAACTCAGTGTCGGATTCAGAAAGTCTGCGGTGGAGCCTGATAGTCTGCGTCTTTAATAGATTCCCCAGTGATGCCAACGCCACTGGTTCATGGGCCACCCTTGGAGTGGGAGAGCTCTAGGAGTGAATTACCTGTCCGTAAACCTGTCAAGCAGCAGGTATTTTGGAACCACATACTTTTGGGCCCAGCACTGCAGCAGAAATTCTCCAAATAAAGTAGGGCGGGTGGGCAGAACTCCGTGGATCGGCAGCCCATCATCTGGACCTCTTGACCGTGGCAACTCCCTGTGAGCCACGTGATCTGGCCCTGTGGTCCATAGAATACAACACACATAAACAAAGGCTTGAAGCAAAGGGAAGGGGGGTGTGAAGCAGTCTCTTGAAAAGCCAGCCCAAGATACAGGTCAAGGGAGAAGTTCAGCCCCTCCTGGTGGGTGGCATTTGGCACCCAGCTGAGGCTTTGGCGGAAAACAACATGATTCTGACGAGGTGTCAAGGTACAGGCTGCTGGTTGTGGCATGCTTTGAGTTTGTTGCTTCTGCTGTGAGAGGAACCCAAATGTCTCTTCCCCGATGGGAACAGATGGAGAACAGCCCCTGCCTCCATCAGAAGCTTCGAGGCCTCGCTTCCTTCCCTTCCCCCATGATAGCTCCTTTCCCCTCTGCCTTCACGCTATGATCATGCTTTCCGTGCATTGGAATGGAAGCTAGCTTGTTATTTGTTAGCTCCCTTATTTATGTCCAAACTAAGGTCAACTGACATGGATGTACAGAAAGAGTCAATGCGGCTTTACTGAGTACCCAGCCCCAGAGAAGGGTGTGGAAGACAAATGAGAAAGGCACTGGAATTGGTCGATCCTGGGTTTGCTCGTAGTTTTGCTACTAAATAGCTAGATGAGCTCCGACAAGCTACTTCACATCTATGAGCTTCAGGGCCCTCAGGGGCAAAATGGGGCCAATATTAGTATTAAATTCATAGGGTTGTGAGCCTTAAAATGAGACAGAGGGCATAGCAAGTGTTCAGTAGATAGAAGATGGAGTACTTGCTTTGATGGGTATTTATTGAGTTTCTTCTATGTGCAGACAAAGAATAATTCAAGTCTAGTCCAGCCCTACTTGCACAACCTTGGACGAGCTACTTTGCTTTTTACCTCTTTGAGTCTCAGTTCACCAGCTCTTCAGTGAAGCTGGTATAAATGAGTAACTTGAAGGATTGCTGTAAGAAACAAATAAAGCCAAGCATGTTCAACACATGCCAGGCACGTGAAAAGTGCTTAGCCAACGTGAATTATTATCATTGCTGTGATCACTATTCCTATCAGCCCTTCTCTGAACTCCTTTTTTTTTCAAAAAAATTTTTTTTAAGTTTATTTTGAAAGAGAGAGAGAGTGAGGGAGGGAGGGGCAGAGAGAGAGGGAGAGAGAGAATCCCAAACAGGCTCCAAGCTGTCAGCACGGAGCCTGATGCCAGGCCTGAACTCAAGAACCGTGAGATCGTGACCTGAGCTGAAGTCAAGACTCAGACGCTTCACCGACTGAGCCGCCCATGTGCCCCTAAGCTCCTTCTGATTATGAGTAGATTTACTTAGCAGCCAAGTGCGCTTTAACATGGTCTTTTGCAATCTCCACCAGTAGATCTTCTCCCGAACGGCATTATCATTTCCTTGAGGGCGGAGGCCATGTCCTTTGTACTGTTTGGTGCCTCAAGCAGAGAACACAGCGCCACAAGCACAGCCATCAGCTGGCTTCACCAGCTGGCTTTGAGCTTTAGCATGTCCTGGAACTTCTAGAGCTTCCATTCTCTCATCTGTAATATGGGTGTGACAATAATTCTGGCCTCTGGGGCTCGCTGTGGGGATTAAAGCCCGGCACCTCATGGGAACTTGATAAAGACGAAGTATTTAATGACTAAGTGTCATTACTATCTAAGAAAATTCCTGCAGCCAAGGATCACAGGAACTATTCTAAGAAATCTCTCTCTCTCTCTCTTTCACACACACGCGCGCGCACACACACACACACACACACACACAGGCATGCATGTGCACACACACGTACATACACATGCCATCACCACCACTGTGAGTGGGCAGCACAGAGAAGACAGGTTACAAGGGAGACATAAATAGGCATTCACTGCCTATGAGAGTCTCTTTGAACCCCAGCCCAGGGCCGTGTCTGCATAAACTTCTGTTTGGAACTGTGGTGCCGTGGGTCCCTGTTTTTATTTTTGTTTTTTTATATTGAGGTAAAATTCATATAACGTATACTTAACCATTTTAAAGCACACAACCCAGCGGCATTTAGTACATTCACAGTGTTGTGCTACCACCAATCCCCATGGGACACCTGGGTGGCTCAGTCAGTTAAGAGTCCAACTCTTGATTTTGGCTTGGTCATGATCTCACATTTCGTGGGATCGAGCCCTGCATCAGGCTTTTTGCTGATAGCGTGGAGCCTGCTTGCGATTCTCTCTCTCCCTCTCTCTCTCTCTGCCCTTCTCCTGCTCTCTCTCACTCCCTCTGTGGGTCTCTCAAAAATAAATAAACATTTAAAAAAAAAGGAATCGCTCACCCCTTTGGGGCGCCTGGGTGGCTCGGTTGGTTAAGCATCCAGCTCTTGATCTCAACTCAGGTCATGAACTCACGGTTCACGAGTTCGAGCCCTGCGTCCGGCTCTGGGCTGACAGCGCAGAGCCTGCTTGGGATTCTCTGTCTCCCTCTGTCTCTGCTCCTCCCCTGCTCATGCCCTCTGTTTCTCTCAAAATTAATAATAAAAAAAAAAACTAAAAATATTGGTCACCCCTTTAAGCCGTCTGTATCTAGAGGATGGCTCAGCGCATTCACTTCTCACTCCTCCTGCCACTCTGCACCCCCCACTTTGTTCTTCCCTCTCCATTTTCTCAATTGCTCCTCTCCTCTCTCTACCTCTCTGCTCTATGGAACAACAGGGTAAGTGTCTCTTACTGGCATATGTGTTTAAGGAGAGTGGGGGTGTGGCCCACTGGAAAGATGCCGGGCCCAAAGGGTGGCACCGGCAGAGTGTGGGTCGGGGCTGTTGAAACCACGTTTTGCCATGACTGGATGCAGGCAAAAAGCACAGTGGCAGCTGCACATTGTTGCCTTGCCTTCTGGTGGCCCCGGGGGCGACAGACAACATGAAAGGGATTATGACCAATTATGGCCTCCAAGGACTGCAGTTCCTTTTGTTATCATACCCTTTCCCATCTTTGGGCTCCTCGTCCTGACGAATAAATTTGCTCTGTGTCAAAGCATCTATTACAGAATAACCTTGGCAGGCTCCACGGCCTCACGAAGATCGACTTTGTATTTGTACGCGTGAGCAAGCGCCACATCCTGAGCATTTTAAAAGATAGGAATAGTTTATAGGTTCTGAATTTTTCCTGAGTGCCAAGCGCTGCGCTAAATGGGGTTTGTGGGTTATCCCATTGAAGAGTTCTTTTTAAAAAATGCTTATTTATTTTTTAAACTCTTGGTTATTTATTCATTTATTTTGACAAAGAGAGAAAGAGGCATGGAGGGGCAGAGAGAGAGGGAGAGAGAGATTCCCAAGCAGGCGCTCCACTGTCAGCAGAGCCCGGTGTGGGGCTGGAACTCACGAACTGTGAGATCATGACCTGAGCTGAAACCAACAGTCAGATGTTTAACCAACTGAGCCACCCAGGTGCCCCTAAATGTTTATTTATTTTTGAGAGAGAGAGAGAGAGAGAGAGAGAGAGAGAGAGAGAGAGAGCATGTGCACATGGGAATGGGGGAGGGGCAGGGAGACACGGAGACAGAGGATCCAAACTGGGCTTTGAGCTGTCAGCACAGATCCTAATGAGGGGCTCAAACTCACAAACCGTGAGATCATGACCTCAGCCGAAGGCTCAGACGCTTAACTGACCGAACCACCCAGGCGACCCCACTGAAGAGTTCTTACGGTGTCTCTAGGAAGTAGGCATTGTTATCACCTACTTTTTTACAGATGAATAAACTGAGGCATGGAGCTGGGCAGTGATTTGTTCAAGGCCACACAGTGAGTAAATAATGCTCTACCCTACTAAGTAATACTGTGCCCCCATAAATCTCAGCATGGATGTTAATTAGTTGGTTGAACAGAAAAAAAAAATAGTGTGCAGCAACCACATGCAGTAGCTTCCTTCATTCACTACCCAGATTTTAGTCCTGGCTCACGAACTGCCTAGCTTTATGACTTCGGACAAGTCATCTAACCCTTCCAAAACGGCTTCTTCATTTAAGACATTTGGGCAATCTTCTTGTCTTAGGTCCCTCAGGTTTTTGAGTATCAGGCGATCATCTGGGACACTCTGTGAAGGGTAAAGTTGCCGTGCCAGTGTCAGGGACTGATATCACGAATAATGGCCTCATGGGCGTAACGATGGTGGGAAGACGCAAGTGCCTCTGGCTGAATCAAGTCCTGGACAAGGCATTCCCATTTCTGTTCTCCATGCTGTGGGAACATTCGAGCACTAACCACCTTCCCTGAACTCCGTATCTGTGCCTTTCATCAAGGGTAGTTGGAATAGCGCTGACGAAATCCTCAGCCTTTGGTATGTCAAGACACCCAGGGAAAGCCCTCCGAGAAGTCTCCAGCCTATTCCATATTTGCAGACTCACAGCCTACCCGTCCCAGATGATTATGACTGTTCATGATTTGGGTTGTTATTCTCTGGGGAGGTGGAGGGGCAGAATGAAAAAGGGGAGGGAGGCAGCAGCAGGGGGCAGGCAATTTGGTCAGTGGGGACTCGATCACGGGGCTTGCCAGTTTCCCGATTCCTTGAAATGAAGGTGCGATTTTGAAACATGGCTGCCTCTTATTCACACAGAGGAGGTTTACACACAAGGCTGTGTCTGCCTTCCCATGAAAGTTACCTATATTTCCCAGAAATGTTGGGAAGGGGTGATACACTCTTCCACCTTTTCCCTCCCTGCAGAGTAAGCAGTAGTGACAGCCTGGGCCCGAATGCTCCCACGACCTTCCTGTGCACAAACATGTGCAGGCATGGTGCATATCAGTTGGGGACATCACCCTTTGCACTAGAGTTGGGATCATGACATACACGTTTCTCTGCAGTTTGGCCTTTGTTCTTAAGGGGGGGATCACAGAGCTTACGGCATGTCACTGGTAATAGATCTGGCTCATTCTTCCAAATGGTTGCGTGACAGTCCATAATATGAATGTACCAAGATTTATTCGGCCATTCATCTATCGATAAGCACTCAGGTGCGGTAGAACTTTACGGTCATTCCCCTGCAAAAGGGCAGCATCTTCATTAATCTGTGCCTGTTTACCAGTGTGGAGGGGAAAGATTGCTAGGTCAGAGGGTTTTAATTTACCTGTGGCAGGAATGCTTGGCTCATATTTATAAATAGCATTCTGATTCTCTCCTCTTATTATCGAAAAATTTGTTCATTTGTCAAGCCGACGTTATGTGCCTTCTTAATAATTAATGTACTGCCCCACAGTAAAGGATATGAATTCAAAGAGACTTGTAAAGAGTGGGCAAGTAAAGATATGATCTTCTCTTCCGTGGGATCTCAGACAGAAGTGGTTTTGTGTTATAAAACTCCTGGCTGGCCACATACCGTTTTCAAGGCATGTATAAGATCTGCATCAAAATCCTTTGGCATGTGTAGGATACTTGATGCTTTTTCAAGCACTTTATTTCATTTCCCCCTTCCAGCAGCCTTGTATGGCAGGCGCCACTCTCCCCATTTGACCACAGAGAGAATTGGGTCTGGAGAAGTAAATGACTTGTCTGAAGTCACACAGATAATTGGCAAGAGGGTGAAAAGGCTTGAATTTGGGAATCCCCATCCATTGTTCATTCCACTCGGGGATGAGGGGCATAACGTGAGATCTTAATTCCATTTTGCATTAGGCCTCTGCTTGAGTCTCATTTGGCCCAACCCAATTTCTCTTTTACTCTAGGCATACAGATCCATGCTTCTTCCCATGGCTGATTTAACACTGATTGAGCACCAGTAATGTGCTAGGTGCTCTAGAGACCTTTGAATTAAATCTGGTTGCTGCCCTGTAGCTCCCAATCTCAATTTGTTAGAGCCCAATCTAAAATAGTTATTGCTGTGCACAGACAGTACAGGCTTATGAGAACATTTCTTCTCTCTAAGCTTGTTTCGTACCATTTTTCCTTAGGACCCCCAGGGGAACTTCTTGTTGTCAGATAGGAATATCTGGTAACTGGTCTTTGAGTAGTCCTGAAAAATAGCTCCTTATTTTGCCCCACTTGCTCTCTTAAAGATGAATGTGTCAGTTTGTGTTCTCTTCCGGAATAACAGATAGAGGCTGGTTTTCTCTTCTGACGAGTCAGAAGTGCATCTCACTCAACATGGAATGATTGGAGGCACGTCGGAATGGTGTCTCCGATCCCACGTATTTTCCTTCTCAGCTGAAATGTCGTTTTTAGAGATATGACCCTTTGAACCCTTCCTGACCCTCACATCCTCTCAGCTATGCTGTACTGACCATGTTGCGTGTATGTTTTTTGGAATGTTTTGAACATCTCTTCTTTTTCTAACCGTTCCTGCTGCCATCGGCCTTGCCACCTTAAACAGCTACAACAGGGTCCCAGCAGATCCCCCTATTTAGTATCGTCTCCTCTAGTCCCCCCCCCCCCACATTCTATTGGCAGAATCATATTTCCGAAACACTGTTCTGGGCATGTCGTACCCCTGCTCGAAAATGTTAGCTGGCTTTCCTTTCCTGGAGAGGTAGTTTCTAAAGTCCATCTGTTTATTTGTTTGTTTGTTCTTTGGTTTCCAAGTAGCAGGGGGATGCCTTTTTCAAGCAAAAATACTAGGTAGTGGAATCCCCAGAATGAAAAACAGATAGAAGCAGACATGTTTTAAAAAACATAGATATGCTTTAGTTGAAGGGAAGAGGGAGAACCCAGAGCCTCCCTTTTTTTTTTTTAATGTTTATTTATTTATTTTGAGAGAGAGTGAGAACAGAAGAGAGGCAGGCAGAGAGAGAGAGACAGAGACAGAGAATGCCAAGCAGGCTCCACGCTGTCAGGACAGAGCCCAACACGGGGCTCGATCCCACGAACCGTGAGGTCATGACCTGAAACGAAATCAAGAGTCGGATGCTTAACCGACTGAGCCACCCAGGGACCCCCAGAGCCTCCCTTCTTTTAAGGGCCTCAGGAAACACAGCATGAAGACCTCTGGCCTACTTATGAGGTTCATACCCCTTAGCTTGGCATTCAAGACTGCACTAACATGACTGTAACTTGCCTTTACCATCATGCTTCCAATTCTTCCCCAAAGGAACGCTTTGCTCCAGCAGTTTGAGCCTCTCTCCGTCTTGCCTATACAATGAGGCATTCCCCACGCTTTATCACCCATCATACCCCCACACCTGAAATGCCCGCTGCTGTTCTCTCTTCCTGTCTGAATTGCATTTACTCTTCGAGCACCAGCTCCACTCCGTTTTACTTCGTGAAACCTTCCCTGGCCACCTTGTTTCACAGAGACTGCCTTCCTGGGGCTGTGATGACTTTATCTTCCGAACAAGAGAAAATGGAGACAGAAGCTGTTCCGCTAAAGAAGCCCGATGGTGTGATCATTAAATGTGGGGCCAGAGTTCCCTGCTTTTGTGTCATGGCTCTATGTTTCTAGTTAGCATGCCTCAAGTGCCTCATCTATAAAATGGGAGCAGTAAGAGTACTCATCTCCAAAGGTTATGTGAGAATTTAATTGTGCTAAGCTCCTAGCACCGTATTTGGCAGTTGAGAAATATTACTAAGAGATTGATAAATATTAGCTGTGAGAATAGCCCAGACGTGAGGTAACGAAGTTCTGAGCTAAGGCAGAGGGAGAACTGTTGGGGGGTCTAAAGGCAGGGAAGTGTACACGGAGTAAGATAGACTAGTACACAGCCAGTGGAAGGTGAAACGGGTTGCTCTGTCACCAGGTGGGAAAGGAGCCCAACCAGGTGGTTTCCCCAAGGCTCCGTCTGCAAGGCTCAATTCTCACCGGGTTCAGTCATCAAATGTAGCAACCATGAGTACCTTCGTAAAATTCTTTTTCTATTTAACCAAGAGGGAAGAGGATGGCCATTAAGGATTGGTCCATAAGATAGAATGTGTTGAAAGGATGAATACAGAGCAAGGAGGCCCGTCACGAAGAGGACCGTCTGTGGCAACAGGTGGGGGCATGGTGCCAAGCACAGCATGAACTGTCTATAAATGCTAGTTGTATTATTAAGAGCGTATTAGCAGCCTGGGGTAAGGGGAAGTAGTGCCAGGATAACCGAATGCAGGCGCGGAAAAGCCAACAGAGAAACATTGATAGTTTGCCTACTTAAGAGCATGTGTGGGGCGCCGGGGTGGCTCGGTCGGTTAAGCGTCTGACTTTTGGTTTTGGCTCAGGTCATGATCTCACGGTTCATAAGATCGAGCCCCGCGTCGGGCTGCTGTGTGCTGAGAGCGCGGAGCCTGCTTGGGATTCTTTCCCTCTCTCTTTGCCCCTCCCCGGCTCACATTCTCTCCCTCTCTCAAAAATAAATGAATAAACTTAAAAGAAAAAAAAGCACGCGTGTGCAGGTGCATGTGTGTGTGTTCACACATGCTTGTGCATGTGCCAGAGTACGAAGGGAGAGGTCACAAATGCAAATTGGTTTTGTTACCAGGGAGATAATTAGCTGTTTGAATTCTTGCAAAGAATAACCGTTATTCCAGATAGAAAGGAGGATCACAGATATTATCTTTAGTGAACTCTTTTGGGGGCAAGGTCCATTCCTTACTCATCTTGTGTACACATCATCAGTTCTTGTTCAGTAATGGTTCTTTGTTCAGTTACGGAAGGAAAGAAGGAAGGAAGGAAGAGAGGATTATGAAATGATGATTAAAGCATCTGCTCCACGGACTCTTGGAGATAAGTAGGAGTTTATGACCTGTCACTTTTATTCGAAAGTTGGTGTTTCTTTGGGGACTCACAATACTGAATAGTGAAAATTCAACAAAGATCATAGTCCATGCTTTGTGCTGGAAATGAATAGGAGTTTGGCATGGGGAAGAGTAGAGGCTAGACCTGGATTTATTTTTACCTCCTGGGAGTGAGATGAGGGCAATTGATGGCTCCAATCCATTCATTTTATGCACCATCTAATGAGATCCAAGTCTGCTCTTCTGGGTAAAGGCAAGGCAAGGATAAGAGCTAAAAGCCAATTCAGTCATATAAAATCAATAAATATTTATTAAACACCTACTTTGAGCAAAACAAGCAAATGTTGACTACCTACTCTGTGTAAACACAGCAGAAGTTATGAATGGTTCCTTACCCTAGGGAACTTGCAGTCTAGGTGAGAACTCAACGGTAGTATACCAAAAGCAATAATGAATACTGCAAGTCAGATTACAATTCCATCCGGCAAACGTTTGTTAAGCACTTGCTATGTGCCATGCATTGTACATTCAATGATGAATAATAATCGCCAACAGGTGATGTCGGCAAGATAGTGGACTAGGAAGCTCCAGGCCTCAAGTAAATGTCAAATAAGCAACTAAGGACTGTCCAAAATAACTTTATAGGAATTCAGAAACCGGTCAATACCAATCAAGCAAATGCCCCATCGAGAAAAATTGTAGGAAAATTGTAGGAAACTTCATGACATAGAAATGTCATGGTAGGAAATTTCATTTTCCTCACCCCCCATTCCCCCAGTGTGGTGTAGCAGGGTCAGGAGGAACCAGCCCAATTCCCACTTCCCTCCCTTGGGACAGAAGGAGCAGAGTAGACCTCATTTGTAATGTCCTGGCATGTCTATAGGCTACCCAAGGAACTGGCTCCTGTCTCACCTGACTC
The DNA here is from genome assembly GCF_023721935.1 of Panthera uncia. NCBI lineage: Eukaryota > Metazoa > Chordata > Mammalia > Carnivora > Felidae > Panthera > Panthera uncia. The sequence continues at coordinate 86,761,046 of NC_064817.1, forward strand.
AGAGTTCAGATGGGGAATAAAGGGGAGCATGGTTTTGTGTCTCAGGGTGGAAGCCATGGAGGCAATGGTAGGTGCTATGAAAATTGAAGGAGAACTGCAGAGCCATGGATGCCTGGGAGCAAGAGATTATGGACAGAGGAATACAGTGAATATCTAAGGGCCCAAGAAGAAGCAGAGGTAAGACTCTTTGGGAAATTCAGGCATTTAAAAGCAGCTGGAGGAAATAAAAAAAAATAAAACCATACATACACAAGCCCAGAAAGATGCGTGCCCAGAAAAGACCTGAGAAGAACCTAAAAGCCTTCACCCTGGGTGGATTCCAAGGCTCAGGGGGCTGCTACTTAGTGAATGTCTTCCTTGCTAGTCTGCAGAGACCGGACAAGGTGGCTGCCTTTTCAAATATCTAATTTTCTTTTTAAAATTTTTTAAATGTTTATTTATTTTTGAGAGAGAGAGAGAGCAATGAGATGGGGAGGGTCAGAGAGAGATGGAGACACAGAATTCAAAGCAGGCTCCAGGCTCTGAGCTGTCAGCACACACACGGCCCGATGCAGGGCCTGATCCCATGAACCATGAGGCCATGACGTAAGCCAAAGTTGGATGCTTAACTGACTGAGCCATCCAGATGCCCCTCAAATTCCCAATTTTCAAACAAAGATCACAAGTCATACAAAAACACAGGAAATGCTGGCCTGTTAAAAGGAATAAAATACGTTTCCAGAAACCATCCCTGAAGAAACACACACATCAGGCTTACTAGACAAAAAGTTTAAAATAGACATCTTAAGTGTACTTAAAGAGCTAAAGAAAAATATAAAGAACCAGAGGAAATAAAGTGCTATGGACTGAATTGTGTCCCCTCCCCCCCATTTCATATATTGAAGTCCTAATCCCCGATGGGATGGTATTTAGAGATGGGGCCTTTGGGAGAAAATTAGGTTTATGAAATCATGTCTGTGTGGCTCTCATGATGGGATTAGTGCCTTCATAAAAAAAGACAGCAGAGAGCTTGCTTGTGCTTTCTGTCTCCATCTTTCTGCCATGTATGTACACAGCAAGAAGGTAGTTCTCCTCAGAATCCAACCATGCTGGCCCCATGATGTCAAACTTCCCACCTTCAGAGGAGTGAGAAAATAAATTTCTGTTGTTTAAGCCACTGAGTCTATGATATTTTATTAAGGCAACATGAGCAGACTTAAACATCAGTAAAACAATATCTGGACAACATGAGTCTGTCAATAAAGACATAGAAATTATGAAAAAGAACCAAACAGAAATTATGAAGCTGAAAAATAAAATAAGTGAATTGAAAATTCACTAAAGGATCGCAAAGGCAGATTTGAAAGGCAGAAGAAAGGATGAGCAACTTGAAGACAGATTATTTGGTGTTATTTAAAAAGTCTGAGGGGGCAACTGGCTGGCTCAGTCAGTAGATCATGTGACTCTTGATCTTGGGGTCATGAGTTCAAGCCCCACATTGGGCATAGAGATTACTTAAAAAAGAAAAAGGAAAAGGAAAAAATAAGGAAAACGTTGAGGAGGAAAAAGAGAAAAAAGAATGAATGAAAAAAGAATGAAGCCTAAGGGACTTATGGGATATTAACAATCAGACAAGTATACACATTTTGGGCATCCTTGAAGGAGAAGAGAGAAAGAAAGGGACAGAGAAATTATTTGATGGAATAATGGCTAGAATTTTCCCCAATTTGAGGAAGGACGTAGATCTACAAATCTAAGAGTCTAAATAAACTCCAAGTAGCATAAACGCAAAAAGACCCACATGAAGGTACATTATATTCACACAGTAAAAAGAATGGCAGACTCTTGAAAGTAGCAAGAGAAAAGTGACTTGTAATATATAAGGGATTTCCCGTAAGGCTACCAGCAGATTTCTCAGCAGAAACTTCATAGGCCAGAAGATTGAAGGATGGTATGTTTAAAGTGCCAAAAACAAACAAACAAACAAACAAACAAAAAACTATCCTTCAGAAATGAGGTCCATATTAAGACGTACTCAATACAAACAAAACCTAAGGGAGTTTATTCTCACTAGACCTGCCCTAAAAGAACTACTAAAGGAAGTCCTTCAATTTGAGATGAAAGGATGCTCTACAGCAGTTTGAAGCCATAAGAAAATAGAAGGTTCTTCAGTAGAGGTAAATACATGGAAAAATGTAAGAAACAGTATCATTATGGTTTTGGTTTGTAACTCCACTCTGTATTTTCTAAAGGATTTAAAAGACAAATGCATTAAAATATAAATCTATGTTAATGGATACATAGTACATAAAGATGTAAATTGTGACATCAGTTACAAAGTGGGGAGTAGGCGGAGATGTAAAGGAGTAGAGATTTTGGTATGTAATTGAATTTAAGTTGGTATCAATTAAAGACAGATCGTCATAACTTTTGGACAGTGTATGTAATCCCCATGGTAGTCACAAATAAACCATCTATAGAGTATACACAAAAGAAATGAGAGGGGAATCAAAAAGCATGGAGTGGATGTGTTCCAGAGAGCACACAGTCTGGACCCTTCCCCGGGGATGGGAGGAAGGCTGCTAGCCCTCTCTGGGCAATGTGTCCCACTTGGCTGCACTCGACTGCATTAATTCAGTTCCCACAGGAATTACAGACCAATGCCAATGAGGGACTGACTTACAGTGCCATGTCCCACTGACCTTCTCTCCTTGTCTGCAATGTCAGCAAACTTGCGTAGGAGGTTTGGTTTAGTGGGGCAACAACATCCCATACAGCTTTCCGATATTTCTGTTATTCTTGGTCTCTGGTTGCTGGTCCTCTGGAACCTTCCCTAAGGAACTGAGAGCCATTTAAGCATCAGAGTTTCAAGGGGAGGAGCTGAGTTTTAAGGCAAGGTTTAGCTTTGCCACATCATCCCTGAAACCTCCTCTTTTCTCCACATCTATCAAAAGACTGTAGCAGAATTCCCACCTTCATGTTGAGGAGGAAGCCTCCCCTCCCCCCCAAATCCTTACCAGTGTTCACTGAGGAGAAACTTTGGGCAGAAGGGTGACAGGATTGGTGTGTGAGAATTATTGGGAATCTCAGTGAGATGGAAGGGCAGGACTGAGAAGATCCAGGAAGCTTTTTAAGACAGGGGCTGCTTATTTCAACTCAACAGTTGTTAAATATTAGATTTCCATACTCTTCACCAGAATTTTCACATGACACTCAGTTTAAGAGCTAGATTAACTGTAGAGTTCATTTGCCTTTAAGATTCTAAGAATTAGAATCTTAGCCACCTCCATGGCTATCTTGCTTAAATAAATAGATGAGCGGGTGGATGAATGAAGGGATGTTGGATGTATGGATAGATCATGGATGAATGGATGGATAGATGTTGGGAATATAGCTGAAGAGATGTTGGATGGATGGATGGATGGATGGATGGATGGGAGGATGGATGGATAGAAGGATGGAGAGCTGTACTAAGACAAAGGACAAAATCTCAAGTTGATCTGTTTGTTTCCTGATTTTATTGAAGTTCAGGTACACATGCCTCAAGACATCATGAAATACTCCCTGGTTATTTCCCACTCTTTTCATTAGGTTTTAAATGTGCCCAACACTGGTAAAAATGCTGTGTCTTAGCTAATTTTCAATACATTTGAATGACATTAATTCTCACTGTGAAAGTTTAAGCTACATTAACAAGTCAGTTTGTAGTCAGTTGAACTTTCCATTGTCCTGTAATTTGGGCAACTGGTAAACAACTAACTCCCTGGAAACCATCTTCACCCTTGTCCCAACTAGACTGCAAAGTGAACTAGTGAGATGGCCAAAGGACGTTGTTTGAGGGGCGCCTGGGTGACTCAGTCGGTTAAGTGACAGACTCTTGGTTTCGGCTCAGGTCATGATCTCACAGTTCATGAGTTCGAGCCCTATGTCAGGCTCCAGCGCAGAACCGGCTTAGGGTTCTCTCTCTCTCTCTCTCTCTCTCTCTCTCTCTCTCTTTCTTTCTTTCTCTGCTCCTCCCCTGCTCATACTCTCTCTCTCTCAAAATAAATAAAGAAAACAAAAATTTTTAAAAATCGGAGTTGTTTCCAATGGCTCATCCATTGGAAACGAGATATTTCACTCAGCATACACGTGCAACATATACAAATTTATACCTACTGTGAGACAAATCTAGCAAGAGCTCCTATATTTTGGGAACTCACAGTCTAGTGGGAGAAACAGATAGGTGACAGGGAACTGGAATACAGTAAGTGACTACTGTATTTAAGTAGATAGAAAGGGCTGGGGGAGTCTAGAGTGGGTGATTAATTACTTGACTAGGTCAGAAAAGGCTCCTGATAGGAGGGATGTCCTAGGAATCCCTGTACACCAACCTAAGAAGATTAGGTGTCCTCCTATATATAGAGGGAGGGAAAACAGTGAAAGGTTTCTGTGAGTAGAGAACGAGTAGCAAAATATATTTTAAGTTTCTGGTTGACACTCGTCCGTCATCATGCTCAATCACTGTAGTGACCCTAAATATCTATTGCTGATGTACTTCTGATTTCCAAACATGGTGAACCAAGTCAGCTTTTCCTTTGTTGTGTTGTTTGTTTTTTCACTTGTCATTGTTTCCTTTTGCCTTCAATACAATCACTGTCTTTTTCATTCTCAGAATCCTTTGACTTTTCAGCAGTGGTCAGAACATTCTCTTATTGCAGGGTTGCTAATGCAACCTTATTTTCAGCTTTGGTCGTCTCTTTCTCTCTCTCTCCCTCTCTCTCCTTCCCTCTATTCCCTCCACCACCACCAAGAGAATTTAACCATATAGTGATATGTGGATAGAATAATTCAGGGGGTCCGTGAACTTGGATGGGGAAAAAAAGTACATTTGTCTTTTCATTAATCTCTAACTGAAATGTAGCTTTTTCTACAATTACAAATGTAGGCCATAAACTACACCACAGTAGTATTAGCAGTAGTTGTGACTTTATCACCAATAGAAATCACAGATTTTCCTTTTTTTTTAAAGTTTTATTTCTTTTCTTTTTTTGAGAGAGAAAGTGCGGAGGGGGGGGGATGAATCTTAAGCAGGCTCCATGCTCAGCACGGAGCCTGATGCAGGGTTTGAACCCACATCCCTGGGATCATGACCTAAGCTGAAATCAAGAGTTAGGGACTCAATTGACTGAGCCACCCAGGCACCGCACAGATATTTTTTGGTAACGTTAAAGCTGTTGCCAGTGTCTTGAAATATTATTTGTGCTGATCACTATTTTGAAATTACATTAGCTATGAGACCTGCTGCTAAATTGTGTTCAGTGCGTTAATAAAGAAGCTCATATATGACTATATCCCAACTTTTTAAGTAATATAATATATTCACAATATATTGCAAAATAGCTGGTTTCTGTGGTCATCCTACATATTCAATTTTACACACTCAAAAACATTGTTTCTTGCAGAGATCCATAGGTTTCATCAGGCTGCCATGGGAGTCTGTAGCACAATAATTATTAGGAAGCCCAACATTGGATTTGCTATAATTGATTGTTCTAGAAAGTAAGAAGTAGCACATTTCTTTTTGGCCACCATGTTGATATCTTTCATCCAGAAACTTGCCTAAGCTTGTACACATTTGGATCAATGCTCTTAAAGACCATTAAAACTGGGTTGGGTTTGTGTAACTACAGGCTAAAAAGGAACATTATGTGAGCAGCTCTGGTTTTCAGCTAAGCCTGACTTTTTCTTTTAGGGCGCCAGACCTCTGGGTGCAAGATAATCCATTTATTGCTTGACTTGTAGCCAGTGCTCTTGTTATTGTGGGAACAGTCAGAAATTGAGATTTGGGAGGCTCACAGTACTGCATTTAACCATTCTTCTTCCCTGAATGCCTCTCTGAATGATGTACTTAGGTAGAGCAAATGAAGATAGTGAAAAACAAACAGAAGCCGTCCCAATGCTGAGCCAGGCTAGGCGGATATTCACAGACGTGTGTTAGAAAAGAAAGAGGCCTGTGGACATGTACATTTCACAGGGCGGGGGGTGGGGGCGGAATTTTGCTCCAGTTCCCTTTCTCCTGATCCCAGAAGTGGAGGAAGAGGGGAGGGGGATTGGCTGAATTGTCAAGGAAATGACAGCTCGGGCCCTAATGAGGTAGGTACTTAATGAGCCAGATCTTCTCCCTTACCCTCTTCTTAAAGGGCTCTTCATGGGCTCATTGTCAGTTTCTGTCTCCTGTGCTCATGTACTTGTCTTCTTTTCCTTCATTACCAATGTGCAGGAAGGTGCAGTGATGTACGCACACGTCAGTGAATGACTCACACTGAGAATTCGAGACTTGCTATACATACATAGTCTCATCGCGACTTGATTATCAAGAGTTTTAGAGATGCTGACTCTAAAACATCCCAACTCTACATAGTGAGAGCTCGGTGGAGCTTTCTTATTCACAGCCTCCCTCTGCACACACAGGGGGCCACACACATACACGGCCACAGCCCTCTACACATGCATGTCCCATGGAGTTGCGAAGAGCCAAACCTTTATGCCCATCGCCTGCTTCTATGAGTGGTGATGCTTGTTCGAGCATACACATCTGTGGCGAGCGCACATTCCCAAATGTGCTGTGGCCCTTCTGTCCCTCCCCCTCTCCCCCGAAGTCAGGTGGATCCCCTTGGTGAGACTTTTCTCAGCATGTGGGAACGCAACTCCCTTGGCTAAGCTATCTAGCTAAATAGTTACAGGATACGCTGGGATGTCTGCCACCCACGCCTTTTGAAGAAGATTCCCCGACACCAAATTAGCCATTTGAAAATTGAGCGTAAGTGATTCCCATTTGGCTAATTGCTTTTCGGGAGTCTGTCAAAACCCCTCACTTACTCCAGCCCACACTCAGTTAGAAATTCCAAAATAGCACTGTGGTTGGGGCAGTGGCTGGGGAGCAGCTACAGTTGCTAGGATGGAGACAGCTTGGTGTGGTAGCTTGCGCCCTGTGGGAATTCCTAAGGCGGTGTGGGGGGTGGCGGGGGGCATTATGGGGCTTCCTGAGCTGATAGCGAAGAGAAGCTAACCTGATGTTGCCAACCACTTGGTTTGAACACATACGAGGCACTGAGAAATCAGGACTCAGTGTCCAGTGGAGAATGAGTGGCCCTAGATCTACATGTACCATCTTGGGCCATAGCTATCAGAACTTCCGGGCAGAGGAAACACTGAAACGGGCCAAGAGATGATTGTCAGACTCGTGGCTCTACTCTGGATTTACAAAGCTTGCCTAGATCCTTCTTTCTCAACCCTCACGAGGGCCGCGCCATGGGTTTGTTTTGCTATGAATAAGCAGAAGATCACTGAAGCTGCTGGCTGGATGCATACTGCGTCAGTTACCTATTGCAAAGTGGCAAATCACCCCCAAATTTAGTGGCTTCACACAACACCCATTTATTTACTTTTTTTAAGATTTTATTTTTTTCTAAAATTTATTTTATCTATTTTGAGAGAGAGAGAGCGCACAAGCAGGTGAGAGGCAGAGAGAATGAGAGACAGAATCTCAAGCAGGCTCCATGTCATCAACACAGAGCCCGATGTGGGGCTTGAACCCATGAACAGTGAGATCATGACCATGAACCTGAGATCAAGAGTCAGACGCTTAACCAGCTGAGCGACCCAGGTGCCCCAGTACACACATTTATTATCTCCAAGTTTCTGTGGGTCAGGAGCCCAGGCATAATTTAGCAGCATCTCTAATAAGGTTGTAAATGAGGTGTTGGCTGAGGGTGTTGTCATATCGCAGCTCAACTAGGGAAGGGTCCACTTTTAAGCTCACTGATGTGGTTGTTAGGAGAATTCAGTCCCTTGCAGCTTACTGTACTGAGGGCCTCAGCTCTTTGCTGGTTGCTGGTCAGAGGCCACCCTCAGTTCCTTGCTGTGTGGTCTCTTCAATGTGTCGAAGCCAAAAAGGCAATGGAGAGAGAGTGCCCGTAAGATGGATTAACAGTCTTTTGATTTAAAAAAAATTTTTTTTAACTTATTTATACTTGAGAGAGAGAGAGAGAGAGAGAGCGAGCACAGGGCAGAGAAGAGGTAGAGAGAGAAGCCCAAGCAGGCGAGCAGGGAAGCTGACACAAGGCTCGATCTCAACAACTGTGAGATCATGACCTGAGCTGAAACCAAAAGTCGGACGCTTAACCGACTGAGCCATCCAGGCGCCCCAACAGTCTTTTGTACCCTAATCACTGAAGTGACATCCCGTCACTTTTGCTGCATTCTGTCCCTTAGAAGCAAGTCACTAGGTTCAGCCCACACTCCATGGCTGTGGATGCCAAGGGAGGGAACATTGGGATCCATGTCAGAAGCTGTTGAACAGACATAGTATAATGGAAAGAGCGTGATACTGGGAGCCTGCAATCTTGCCTTCTAAATCTGGCTCTGCCATTAGCTAGCTGTGGAGCCTTGAGCAATTTTCCTTACTTTCTCTTTCCTAACTTTTCCTTGCTATAGGATGGAGACTAAAAATATCTGCTGTAATGAGGAAACAAAGTAAAAAGTATAAAAATACTCTGAAGAACTTTTAGTAAATATTGTGTCTTATTTTGCAGGGGTGGGGAGAGTCCGTCTCCCTGTATTCATTCAGGACAATGTAGTGTAATATTTAAGTCATAGGTTCTGGAGCTGGATGCTTGGATTCAATCTGAGCTGTGACATTAACTATGTGGCCATGGTCTACTTCCTTAACCACTGTAATTATCCATTTGCCCATCTGTAAAATGGGAATGATGACGATAATACTTACCTCACAGAGTCGTAAGGAATAATTAAAATAATATTTATCAAACATTTAGCAGGGTGAGAGAAAGAGAGAGAGAAAGAGTGAGAGGGAGCAAAAGAAAGCCTGTAGGAGGAGGGAGAGAAGGCAAAAAGGCCAGAGGAATTTTTAAAAAAATGGTCCTGAGGGCAACTGGAGATCATGTTCCATAAGCAAGAGACTGTGGCCAGATGCTTCAATGATCACACTGTCGTTTCTCCACTTCCACATTTCCAACAATGTATAAAATCCAATTTTCACATAAGCTTCTTTGGCTGATCTTTCTGACAACCACTTTATTCCTCCATGGATGCTGGTTGTTCCAGTCCTATGGTCATTTCCCAGGTCAGGGCAAATAGATTACAGAGGGGCCAAAGCGTGGGCTTACTGCCACCAGTGATTTACTCCTTTTCCCAGGACAACCTGTATGAGGTGCCGCGCTCTTTTGAAATTGACCTTGACAGCTGAGCTAGGGACTTAGGGCGTAACAGAAAGGACTCTAGACCACCGGAGAAGAGACCTAGGTTGTAATTTCTCCTCTGCAGCTCACTAACCATCTGACCTTAGGCAGGGCTCTCCTCCTCCAAGCCTTACTCCCTCACCTTTTCATTGGCAGTGGTAATATCTGCCCTGCCGACCTTATAACCTTGTTTAGAGGTGCAACCGAGAGGTCAGGAGAGTACCTTGACACACAGCATGCTATGCTAATGGGGGTAATGGTGGTCAACAAGGGGCAAGCATCTCTGTCTCTTGTTTCAACTTCTGCACTCCGCAGGGACCCGCCCATCTCTAAGCCTCGGTTTATTTGCCATTAAATAGCCACTGCGATGCCCACAGGGACTTATAAACAGTTGGCTGGATTTGCTCAAGCCACCTGTTGTTCCTTGCTGACGCCATGCTGGGGACTGAATGGTGCCTGGCAGGAGAGTGGGGTGGAGGTCGTGTGGTGTGCCAGCAGGCAGAGGTTGTGGTCACAGCTGTGAGCCATTATTAGCTAGATGTGTTTAGGCTTTCCTAGAGAGAGAGAGGGAAAAAAATCGAAAGAAAATGCTTTAAAAATAGAATTTTAAATGCTGTGCAACTGTAAGACATTACGTTTCAGCCTCTCTCATTTATTATTACTCTTACTCCGTGTTGGGCACGGGGCTAAGCTCTTTCCATGTAGTATGTCACTGCGTCTTTACTTTAGCCCTGTTGAGAGAAGTGTTAAGTAGATGAGGAGATTGAAGTCCCGAGAGAGGTTAAGTAGCTTTCTCAAGGTCAACCAGCTGGGGACGGGCAGAGCCTCATTAGCCCACGGTCATCTTGAGAGGTGAATGAAGCCCTACCTCTGATTCACAGATCAGGAGACGGAACCAGAGTTCAGTAACCCCTAAGAGCCAAATGGCCAGTCCAGCGGAAGAGGCACGTTACGGAAAGCTCGTCCAGCTTTTGTTAGCCATGTGTAGGTGTCCAAAGGATACTCTTGCCAATATTGAGTCCTCGGTTGTTTTTTTTTTTTGTAAACTTTGGTTTAAAGGCGTCTGGCTGACCTCGTCGGCGGAGTGTGCAACGCTTCATCTCGGGGTTGTGAGTTCAAGCCCCACGTTGGGTGTGGAGATTACTTAAAACTAAAACCTTTAGGGATGCCTGGAGGACTCAGTCGGTTGAGCGTCTGACCCTAGATCTCAGCTCCCGGCTTGATGAGATTCAGCCCTGCGTTGGGCTCTGCACTGGGCATGAAGCCTACTTAAAAAAATAAAATAAAATCTTAAAAAGTAACTTTTGTTTATTTGATGGGGAAAATTTGTACCTGACTCTTGCTTCATTTTTATGTATTTTATTACTAGGTAAGGCTGAATACTTTTCATGTATTTATTAGCCATTTATAGATCCTCCTTCAAGAACTGTATCTTCTGCCTATTTAACCGTTACAGTCTTGGTATTTTCTTAACAAATGTGCAATCTTTTTATATATTAAGGCTATCAACCCTCTGTCATATTTGCGGTGACTGTTTTTTCAATCTTGTTGATTCCCTGCAAGTGTTTTGAAAATGAGAGGATTTCCATTTGGGGTTTGGGTTGGTGTGGATGGCTTTTAAATCTTCCCACATCCCTTGTTTGTCAAAAGACTGGTCTTTCCTTGGTATTGTGGCTTTTACCACTCAAGGAAAAGCAGGTATTTGAGTTCTGGGCAGAAGTAGAGTGAATATTGGCTTCCCCTTAATCAGAGAGACTCAACATAACCCCGGCAAGAAACAAAATGGAGCTCGTCAGGTAGCAGACAATATAAGTCCACTGTATTCCGAGTATAGTGCCTGGTACATAATAGGTGCTGAGAAGCACTTTGTTGTAAAATTAAAGCAAGTATGAATCTAACCTTCAAGGATCATGTATTATCAGTCAATAGCCTCGTGTTTTGTCCCCGGAGTTAGGAGGCAAACTACCTTCTTTCTTTTCTTCTCTTTCTGTCTTCTCTTCCCTTAAACCCTTCCTTAATATTTTAAAAAATTATCTGATTATATCAGGAACAGGATATCTATAGGTATTCATAGGTCTTCAGCCCTAATAATTTCCCTTTCAACAAGGGGTTCCCACGGTGCCTCGGGTGTCTTGTGAATATTCTGGAGAGACCTGTATGTGTAACACAGTGATTAAAAGTCCAGACTCTGGTGACCAAAAGATCTGAATTCAAATCCAAGTCATGCAACTTACTAGCTGTTCAGCTGTTGGCAAGTTATTTGACCTCCCTATGCCCTGACTTGCGTTTCTATAAAATAAACATGTCAGTAGTACCTGTCTCACAGGGTAGAGGTGGTTCTCAGGGTTAAGTGATATATGTATGCAGAGCATGAAGCACAGAAGAGGTAAGCACTCGTTGGATGACAGCTGTGATTATATCAACAATAATAATGTATGTGTCTGTGGGGAGGGGGGGCAGGAGGCAAGAATAGAAGTCGCATCAGGGATGCTGGCCTAACGGATATTGACATGCAGTCCAAACACAGATTCAACTTCAGACTCTTTTATCAACACATTCTTGAACTTTGGAGGAGTTTCTTTCCTTCTGTAGGTCTGGTTCTTTGACAGTAAAGTGCCCTGTCATCCTCTATCTGCTTGGGCTGGGGTACTCGCCCCATCATTGTTAGAGCAATGGCCCCAGCATCCTAATCTGTTTTGTACTCAAGCATGTAAGAGGCCTTTCTAAAGCTAAATGTGTGGCCTATGGGGCTCCAGAAAAATAAGTACTAGGACCAATGGGGTGCACGTTACCAAAAGGTAAACAGGTTTCAGTCCAGTAAAAGAGCTTTCCATAGTGCAGTGGTTAAGCACATACCATCAGAAGCCACATTGCCTGGGTTAGAATCCTGACTCTGACATCTATTAGCTGTGTGACTTTGAAGATTTTAGACTCCCTGACACTCAGCTTCCTCACCTCTACCGTGGAGATAATAATAGTACCTACATCATAGGGTTGTTATAAAAATTAAGTAGTTTAATATTTGTGATTTGCTTCTTAGATAAGTGTCTGATATATATGAAGCACACTGTGTAAGTGCTTGTTAAATAACAACATTGATAAAATTGAGAGCCCATTAAGAATTAGAGGAGGGGCGCCTGGGTGGCTCAGTCGGTTGAATGTCTGACTCTTGATTTTAGCTCAGGTCATGATCCCAGGGTCATGGGATCGAGCCCAGGTCGGGCTCCATGTTTAGCATGAGATTCTTTCTTTCTCTCCCTCTGCCCCTCTCCCCAGCTCACACTCTCTTTCTTCAAAAAAAAAAAAAAAAAAAAAAAAGAAGAAGAAGAATTAGAGGAAAGGCCTTGATGCGTAACAAGTTCCCTGTCACTCCCAGGATGCCAGTAGATGCTGGTGGTAATAATATATTCAAGCATCAAGAGAGGATTGAACATGATGGACTTTACCATCCGTTTCTGATCAGAAGTTCTATGATTTGCCTCCCAGGTCACCCAGTTAGTCAGTGACAAGGAAGGCCTCAGATAAAACCAGGTTAAGCCAGAACTTGGTAGAGTTTTCTTAATCCTATGCCACTCTCATTCTGATTTAAGCTTGTGTTTCCTTGGATGACGTTTCACATCGATCCACAGAATTCAGCAGTGTGATGAAGGGCAGGCTCAACCCGCCACCCTTCCCCTGCTCACAAAGCAGCTCTTACTCTGCTTAGGAAAGCCACTTTTACTTTCTGCCACCTCGTAAGATCCTGGACAGCTTTGATCGACAAGAGGCTTTTGGTGAAACTGTTTCATTAATGGGCTGGATGTCACGTGCTGATTTACAATCTTCTCATTTGTAAGCTTCCCGTTGCTGTTAAAGGAGAGGAATTATCATGTCCTGGAATGGATGCCGTCGGCTTGTCAGTTTCATATCTGACCTAGCTGTATCTGCATCTGCCATTTGACTTTAGCCTCTTATTTGGGCAGAAAATAGCATCCATTCATCCACTCTCTGTCACCTGCCACTCACTAAAGACCAGAAGAAGTATGCGTCTGGCTGAGGTTGATCGGCAGTGGGCTGGCTGAGAGAGAGAATGTTGGAGTTACTCTCCGCTCAGCACGCTAGGCTGATGCTTTCTTTCATAGACCATGTAGACAAAGGGCAGTGGAAAAGCAGGGGCAGAGATGATTTCTCATTTGGAGCAGCAGGTTAGACTGTAGCCCACATAGGTGCGGCTTCTTGAATGATGGAGGTTGAGTGTCAGTCTACCCAGCCTTAAACTGGGCTGAGATACAAACCGGGAAGACAAGGCAAGGTGTGAGCACACAGGTAAATGAATTTCCCTAAAGTAGCTAGGCCCATGGGGTGCACTGTGGCTAAGAAGGGGTGCTGTGAGGCACGTAATTCCTTGGTCTTGGCTGAGGGACACCTGCAGACCCTGAGAATCCGGGGAACTATGCTGTGTGTTAGAGTAGGGCTGGGGCCCTGAGAGTTCTTAGCCACTTGAGGAGAAGTGGATGTAGGGAAAACTGTCTTCAAGATACCACCAGAGCGGTGGAGGGTGGAGGTCTGCCTGTACTAGACATCTCAACCTGAGTCCGGAGAGAATGCTACTTGGCCCCTGCAAGTGGCAGTGTGGCTGTGGAATCAGAGAGACCTTGGTTCATGTCCCTGCTTCGTCAAGTTCCATCAGATGAGTTACTTAACATCTCCAAGTCTCCTTACCCTCTTCTCTGAAACAGGGGTGGTAATACAAGTCCCCGATTCATTGGGCTGTTGGGAGAATTACATAAGATGGAATGTAGGTAAAGCACTTAGCAGTCTTTTGGCAGAAACTAATTGCCCAGTGAATGTTAACTATTATAATCATCATCGCCATCATTATGGGTCAATTACTAGAAACAGATATACCTATTTAAAAACACACACCCATATTTGCACATGCTTTTTAATGCATGCTGTATTTCACAATAAAACCATCATTGAAAAGAGAAAAAGGAAAAGGAGGGTGGCAGAGTGGCTAAGAATATACGAATCATGGTTCACACCCCTGGCTCTACGACCTGTTCCCTGTGAGTGTCTGGGTAAATTATTTAGCCGCTTGAGGCTCATAGGTCCAAACTCAGAGGATATTGTGAGCATTAGATGAGGAAACTCCTTTAAAATGCTTAGGGCAGTGCCCTGCACAGAATAAACGAAAATTTATTTCTGGTTATTATCATTATGGATGCTTTTCCCCTCTGCCACTCTCAGCCCTGTTGTGTTCCACGCGATTCTACTAGCGTTTACTTCAGCATTCTAAGCTGTACCGTGGGGAAAGTACAGGGTGTCACTGGTGGTCTCCTGAGGTGGCTGGGTGGGATTGAGACTGTCAGGCCCTAGGGTATAAGGCAGGGGTAGTGGAAAGAGGTAAAGCGTCGTTAGGACCCCAGCCTAGTAACTAAAGGCCCTGTGGCTTTAAAAGGTAATTGTTTTCCAGTGACCCTACAGCTGAGTTGGTGCCCCGGTGGAGCCTCTACCATGACATAGCCCCTTCCTTCCAGCCCCTCACCCCACCAGCCGGTCCTATACGTACAGTCATGGCTGATGCATTCACCACTTGCTTCGAATATTTGCAAAAAGCTTCCCAGAGTAGGAAGCCTGGCGGCTGCAGAGCATTCCATAAGAAAGATGAAGCAATGGTTTCCATGGCAACGCTTTGGCACTTATTAGTGTTTGCGTAGGCACTGAGGCAAGAGCGGGGGTCCAGATAGGCCCTTGCTGGGGAGGGATGAGGAGGAGAGAGACCTGGGGAGTACGGCACTGTGATCACTTTGCCCTCTTGGGTGGTAGCTCTCAGGGACAGTCCTGGGGGGAATTTGCGGGGCACGATTTAGCCAGATGCCCTTAGAGAGATTTTTAACTCTTCTCTGGAAGCCCCAGAACCACTCGCCTCACCCAGTACCCCTTGTCTTTGCCACTAGGTTTAGCTTCCCCAGACACCCCTTCCTTAAGCTGCTCCTCTGCTGCCCAAAACCTTTGCTACTTCCCCCGACACCCCGCCCCAATGATCTATAGATTGAGTCTAAATCATGGCATTTGAGGCCTTCCACACCTTTCTCTTTCCAGAAGCTTGGCCACTTCCCGCACCCTACCCTAAGGCACCTTTTACTTCAACAAGATTGTTCAACCTCATCCTATCACACTGGGGTTGTTTCTACTCCCCCGTCTCCCTCCAATACCGTTCTCCTTGCTCAGGATTCCCAGAACCCTTACCCACGTTTCCAGGACTTTCCTTTCCTTGAAGGCCCATCTCAAACTTCAGTTCCTTCAAGGAACTTTGTCTGACCACCTCAACTCAGTGGACTCCCCTTCTTTGAACTCTGATTGCACTATTGCTCAGACCTGTCACGCATTTAAGCACAGGACACCTGGGTGGCTCAGTTGGTTAAGCATCCGACTTCAGCTCGGGTCATGATCTCATGGTTTGTGAGTTTGAGCCTCACGTCAGGCTCTGTGCTGACAGCTCAGAGCCTAGAGCCTGCTTCAGATTCTGTGTCTCCCTCTCTCTCTGCCCCTCCTTCACTTGTCCTCTCTCTCTCTCTCTCTCAAAAATAAATATTTTAAAAAATAATAAAAAACACACTTAAACACTTCTGCCTTTTCAAGCTGTTTTACTACTGCTGCTATGTCTCCATCCGACTAGACTGTAAGGTTCTCCCTGAAAGGGGATTTACAAAATAATTTCCGTTTTTCCTACAGCACCTAGTACAGTGCCCTGCTCGTAATAAGGAATTCATTTGACAATATATGCGGGAGGCTTAGCCCAGTGCCTGGTATACAGTATGTGCTGAATAGGTGTGTGGTATTATTAAAATACCCCTCAAATAGGTCCTGATGGATGCCCTGGTGCCTCAGTCACCACTTCCTCTTAACACATCTCAAGCTGCATATGGTACACCGGGGGCATTCATTGAGCCTTTGGCTTGGACTTTTCATGAGCCATTAGGTTGGCAGAACTCACTGAGTGGCCACTGGCCTTATCCTCACCTTCTGCTACTGCCCGCTTGACCACTAGAGCTCTGAGGACCAGCTATGTAATTTGCAGGGCCCAGTGAAAAATCAAAATGTGAGACCTCTGGTTTAAAAATTCAGAATTTCGGGGCGCCTGGGTGGCTCAGTCAGTTAAGCGTCTGACTTCAGCTCAGGTCACGATCTCACGGTCCGTGAGTTCGAGCCCCGTGTCGGGCTCTGGGCTGATGGCTCAGAGACTGGAGCCTGCTTCCGATTCTGTGTCTCCCTCTGTCTCTGCCCCTCCCCCATTCATGCTCTGTCTCTCTCTGTCTCAAAAATAAATAAAACGTTAAGAAAAATAAAAATAAAATAAAATAAAAATTCAGAATTTCAAGGGGTGCCTGGTGGCTCAGTCGGTTAAGCCTCCAGCTCTTGATTTCGGCTCAGGTCCTGATCTCACGGTTTGTGAGTTTGAGCCCCACATCAGGATCTGTGCTGACAGTGTGGAGCCTGCTTGGGATTCTCTCTCTCTCTCTTTCTGCCCCACCCCTGCTCATGCTCTCTCTCTCTGTCTCTCTGTCTCACACACACACACACACACACACACACACACTAAATAAAAAAAAAGTTTGAATAAAGAAAATAAAAGTTCAGAATTTCAAGGCAATAAGAGCAGAGCCTCACTGTCCAGGCACACATATGAAACTGGCCCTTCTAGCCAACCCTATTCCCTTGTTCTGCTCACCAAACCCCTGGAACAAGAGGGGAAATCCACCTGTAGGCAATCCATTTCAAATGGTTCTGGATTAATTCACTGAAAGCCAGTTCTCCAAAAATGAATTGATTGAACATCAAGTTATTGAATGGCCAAGTGTCCAAATGACCAATTCATATTTGTGGCGTTTTTTTTTTCTTTTTCATTTTGCCCTGCGTTGCCCCTGCCCAGATCCTGCCCAGGCCCCAGACTGTGTCTGCGGCTATGCTCTCAGCTTCTGTCTCCGCAGGTCTCAGGAAATTGGACGATAGAGGAAAGGCTGCTTCTACTTTATGTCCCTTTTGTCTCCATATTTTGATTTCTTTTGACTCAGTCGTGGTTTCTTCTGGACTCAGGCGGACAGCCACTCCACCATCCCACATCACACTCACAGAACAATCAGGCAGCAGAGATCAGTGAACATTCAAGTAGTAAAAGCTCGAGGGTAAAGGATGCTTCTGTGTTTACTGTTAGTAAGGTTTCCAAATCCGAAGAATCTCTTGAATTTATTAAACACTCCAGACTTTTCCCTAGCACGTCCACATACCCTATCCGATGTGATTCTCTCCATGTGCTTTCTACTTGGCCTTCTTTGGCACTGATTTTACTTTTTACCATCTATCTCTCCCTTCTACTGGTTTGGAAGATAAACACTCTATGTTCATTTAATCATTAGCTGAAAATTAGAGCATGCGTATTTAATTTGTCATTGTTTTCTTGATTATGCTCTTATGCTGTTCATGGACATCATGCATCAGGACCTTAGAACAGTTTAACTCCGTTTCTTTAAACATGGAATCATTTTCTAGTCTGTCTCTGATATGTCCAATATCTGAAGTCTTTGTGGGTGTATTTGTTGTTTGCTTTTTCCACCGGTTCCTGGACATGGTACCTTATGTCCTTATATATCTGGTTATCTTCTTTTGCCAGTCATCGTACTTGAAAAATTATTTGTGGGAATAATTCAAGGCCCAGGATAAAATTACCTTTCTTCAGAGAGAGAATTTGTGTTTGCTTTGGCCAGGATCCCAGGGCACTGCTAGTCTGGGACCATGTGTGTTGTCTTGAGACTTGAACTTTCCTGGACAATAATGATACTTAGGCTACAAGTCTACATGGCTTATATGTGGTTCACCCTTACCCTGCAGGTATAATTATTTGGAGACCTAGGTTTCTTTGGGGGAGAGTTCCCCGCCGGATTTCTCACCTTATGTTGGCTCTGGGCTTTAGGATCTGTTCCCTTTGAAGGCTTGTTCCACAGGGCTTTCAACATGAAAGTTGCAATTTGCTAGTACTGGAAAATACCCGTAAGGCAGAAGAAGCTACCTCCATGCCTACTCGTATTTCTAGGTTCCCATTATCACTTCACTTGTGTCCTGTAATACTCAGGACCTTGTTAATTATTTATTGATTTTAAGAAGATTTTCGACAACATATTTGTTCAGAGATTTTTGGTGGTTTCAACACTTACAAGAAACCAAAGTAAACGGCGTGCAATTCTGTCATCATGCTTTGAAGTAGACAGGTGGACCAGGAAGCTAAAGCTATATATACTTCATGGACGAAGAAACTTCTTGAATTTACTTGCCCAGAGCCACTTGCCCAGAGAATTAATGACAGAGCTCAAAGGAGAACCTAGGCTTCTGCCACATATCCCTTGCGCTCTATTGTGTCACTGTCACATTACCAAACAATGGAGGAGTGTTATTTCCCAACGTGCTACCCCCTACTCTTGCCAGATGCTGGGAAGATGGCCCTTGGTTGCTTCTGCTTTTCTTTCTACCTTCCTTCAGTGGCTACCAATGGCAGCATTCCCCGAAGGTGAGATGTGCTTTCTTTCTTTTTTTTTTTAATGTTTATTTATTTTTGAGAGAGAGAGAGAGAGAGAGACAAAGAGAGTGAGCGGGAGCGGGGGTGCAGAGAGAGATGGGAAGACAGAGAATCCTAAGCAGGCTCCAGGCTCTGAGCTGTCAGCGGAGAGCCTGACATGGGGCTCGAACCCATGGACTGTGAGATCATGACCTGAGCCGAGGTCGGACGCTTCACCGACTGAGCCGCTCAGGTGCCCCGAGCTGTGCTTTCTTCATTTGGTCTTTGACCACCCTGCTTTGTATAGGTTGACAACTTTTCAAAAGCAATGATGTTAAGGTTCCTGGCCCTTTCCTTTCCTCTGTGTCCAAGTACACTGGTCACACGCTGGATGTTGCCTTAGGAATAGGGAGGTGGGTGTAGCAGTGGGGCCTGACCATTGGCAAATCCATAGGTGCCTTCTTGGCTACTGTGGTGGCCTGACTGCCATCCATCACCTCTCACTCTGTAGTAGCAGCCCCTCAGGTGCACCCCTGGGGAATCTACATGCCAGAGTTCTGAAGTGTATTTACACACGCGTGTTAATTTCTCCATCTGTGCTGTCATCTGTGACTACCAGAAGTCGATCTTGGAATGTGTTTAAGCAGGTTAGTGGAACAAAAACACCAAGAAAGCCTGCCATTTTGGCATTGCCCATCTAAGCTGGATCATTGACACTGTGCCCTCTTTGGGGGGCTGGCAGAGGTGACTCAAATGTGTGGGAGGTGGAAGGTTCAGGCTATGGCCTATGACACGAAAGCTCTCAGTGATGAAAGATCTCAGTGACCTTTGCAGGGGAAGCTCAGTGTACAGACACCTCAACCCCAGACCTCCCCAGACCTTTCCTCCCTCCTCCCCTCCCCAGTGAAATTGACATCCATCTTAGAGCTTAGGTGCTATTAGTTCCTCTTCCCAAGGATCCACAGCAGGATGTTACAGGTAAAATGAGGCACAGTCGTCTGGAAAGAGGCCAACAAGGGCAAGCAGTGGGAAAAGTGCCCGAAATATATGACGCTTTCCAATATGCTATGGGCAGATACTGCCAGGTTGCCAGGATTATGTTATATTTTTCCTTTCAACAGTTATATTTTCTGACATGTTGAGCACAGTATTTCTATTGATATTCACAAAGAACTGTGGATAATTTAGCATACGGTTATGGATTTCTTTTCCATTTCAATAAGACATTTTGCTAAACTTGCTACCCCCCCACCAAGCGTGATGTGATTGCACTGAATGTCTGATGTTTTCCCAGGATAATGAAAAGGAAGACAATTGGAAAGTGGGATTCACTTAAACAGAAGCTGGGATCTATTCCATTAAGTAAGGGCCACACGTCTTGCCAGCAATCACGCCTAGTCACACACCTCCGGCGATAGAGGCTCTGTTGTAATAAGCCACATTTATTTTCCCCTAGGAAGTGACAGTCTCAAGATTCTAGACAACTGTCTCCATGGCCGATTTCACTCCATCCCATCTACTGTTTCCACGGGCCAGTGCTGGGCCAGGCTGGCCGCTGGGGGCGGGGTGAGGTAGGGGGTTGATTCTCAGTTGCACTGTGACACTGGTCTGGGGCCCTAGTGGGCAGAAACTTTTCAACACTGGTCACCTCTATTTGACCCCGCTTCTGAGCTTTTGTTTTCTGCAAGTGCTGGTTCACGAAGCTGAGGTAGCCTCGCCTTCTCACTTACCGATGTAAGTTTCACCCTGTAACTTCATCTCCCATTGTTCACAAGGGCCGCCTTGGTTGACTTGCTCAGTCGCAGGCCAGAGGGGAGCCCTGAGTGCTGATGGGCAGAGAGCTGTATGGGAGCAGAGACAGAGGAAGGCAAGAAGGGAGCTATCATTTGCTGAGTGCTTACTGTGTGCTGGGCACCAGTCTGGGTGCTTTATACGTGTTAACCGTATTCATTTGCTCTCCATGAAAAGAAGGGTCAAGATCCTTAGCGCTGAGGGGTGAGAGGCCCTCTTGTTTTCCCCGCAATAGATGAGCTGCTGGTGTGTAGGGGAGGGATGACTCTGGGAGGAGCAAAGAGCCTTGTGGTCAGACAAGTATGGGATTTTAAATGAGCCATGTCCTAGGGTGCCTGGGTGGCTCAGCGGGTTAAGCATCTGACTTGGCTCAAGTCATGATCTCCCAGCTCGTGGGTTCGAGCCCCACGTCAGGCTCTGTGCTGACAGCTCAGAGCCTGGAGCCTGCCTGGGATTCTGTGTCTCCCTCTCTCTCTGCCCCTCCCCCACTTGTGCTCTGTCTCTCTCTCCCTCAAAAATAATAAACATTAAAATTTTTTTTTTAATTTAAATGAACCACATCCTTTCACTGGGCTTCGGCTTACTCCTCTGTAAAATGGCCACATAGCCTTTGCTCTGCTCGTCACACATGATCCTTGTGGGGACACAGTGATAGAGGTGAGAGGGCTTAGAAAGGTATATGTGTTATATGAAATCATGTGAAGCATACAGAGCCGGAGTCCAGCTGGGGGATTCCAAATCTCAGCCCAGCAACTTTCCACCTGGGTGACATGGGCAAGTCACTTAACCTCTATGTGCCTTCGTTTCTAGATCTGTAACCGAAGATATGGATAGGACCTGTTCATTGGAGTTTTGTAAGGGAAAATGAGATAATATATGAAAAACATTGAGAATAGTTCTGGCATGCATTAAGTGCTATGTAAGTACTATTTATTATTACTAACAGTAGATGCTGTGAGTATCCTAATTCCCCTGTCTTTCCCATGTGGACTCTGTCAGTGTTAACAACTCTTAAAGCAGCAGAATTTGGCTAATGCTGTAGCCCCATATACATTGTATATAGCTCTCGACGTGCTAGGGCATAACACATGACCTTGCCCCAGAACATACCTGTGCCACAGCACCTGGCTATATAAGGGGCAAAAGCTCAGTACTTCCCAGTGGAGGAGAGGCAGGCCTCTATAAAACCGCCAGCCTCTGAGGTGAATGTCATAAAGGATTCACTTACATAAATCCAAAGGTCTTCTGCAAGTTCAGAAACACGTGTACTGCATTAAGGGAGATACGCTGGGTAGAGAGGAAGATCCAGCGTCATTTCATTATGCTATAGCATTTAGTGAACACCTACTTTGTGTCATTTGTGAGACACAGAGGGGACTGAGGCCCAGTCCCTGACTTCAGTTGATCATTTAGTAGCAGACTTAAGACACACACTCAAGCTCAACATGTCGTAAGACAGGACGGTGTTAATCATGAGGCTAAAAGAGAACATACCCCTACCCTTTATAAGCTGACACTATCTAAATGCTAATGGTTGCCCTTTTTCGGGGGATGGGTCTTAAGAACTACAAAGTGCTGGGGTGCCTGGGTGGCTCAGTCAGTTAAGCGTCCAGCTCTTGATATCGGCTCAGGTCCTGATCTTGCAGTTGTGGGATCGATCTCTGCATCGGCTCTGCCCTGAGCAGAGCCTGCTTGGGATTCTCTCTTTCTCCTTCTCTCTCTCTCTCTCTGCCCCTCCTCCCCCGCACCTCCATCTCTTAAAATAGATACACTTAAAAAAAAAAAAAGAATTGCGGAGTGCTGTAGGCACCAGGGATCATTTCTTGCTGGGGCATCAAGGAAGGCCCTGAAGCATGAGGCTTTCAGTAGGCAAAGCTGAAGGCCAAGGGCACCAGCAAAGCCCCGGCTATGAGAGCACACAGAGGACGAAGGTGCCAGTGAGTAGCTGCCGTTGGCTTTCACGGAGGATACGCACAGATTTGCTGAGGGGTGACAAGGCTGAAAAGCTTGGTTGGGGCTGGGCTTAAATGCCATTCTAGAAAGTCGGGTTTGTATAGTAGGCAGTGGAGAACAGTGGGGAATTAGGGAGCAGAGGAACTGCATCATCAGATTGCCCTTTTGGAAGGCAGTCTGTCAGCAGGGCTCAGAAAATGCTATCCCCCCCCCCCCCCCGGCCACCTCAAGGACGGCTGTCTCACAACGTCGTCTCTCTCTTCTACATCATCAATCTTTCTTTCCCCACGGATATGCAACAGGAGCCTGCTGCTTTCCAAAAGGAAAAAAAAAAACCCAAACACATGAAAAAAAAACCTCCTTTGACTCCAAACTCCCTTCTAGCCTCCCCTGACCCCGCGTTTCTCTACTGCCCTGATAGCAAAACTTCTAGAAAAAAAAATAGATGTCTATAATCTTGTTTTCGCTTCCTCACGTATCACGCTTTTCTCAAGATCTCAGCTTGCTCTAGACAGGTTTCTGTCCCCAAGTATGTTATGGTCACTCACGTCAGGGTCACTAATGACTTCCATGGAGTCACAGCCAAGGGTCATCTCTCCATCTTTACTTTCATAAAGATTTTTTATTTTTATTTTGTTTTTATTTTTTTCTTTATAAACTTTCCACGTTTTATTAAAACCGCATACAATAGATCTAAACAATTTTTTCTACTAGCAAGTAATTCATTAAATAAGAAAGCAATTCCATCTTATTAAATAGACCATTTGGATTTTTTAAAGTTCATTTACTTATTTATTTTGAGGGAGAGAAAGAGCCGGAGAGGGGCCGAGAGAGAGGGAGAGAGGGACAGAGAGAGAAACCCAAGCAGGCTCCGTACTGTCTGTGCAGAGTCTAACTCAGGGCTTGAAACCGCGAACTGTGAAATCATGACCTGAGCCAAAGTCAAGAGTCAGACGCTTACCCTGCTGAGCCACCCGGGCGCCCCTCCATCCTCTTTCTACAACGCTCCCTTGTCTTGCTTTTCCCAACTGTCTGCTCTGCAGATTTCCTTAGATCTCTCCACCCATTCTTTGTCAGCCCACCTTGCTGACTATTACTTCTCTGCCGCACCTCTAAGGGCAGGAATGCCCCACAACCCAGCTGCCTCTCTGAGTAGTCTCTCCTAAAATGACCTCAACCCAGTTTCATAGTTTAAAAAATTCTCTACATGCTGATGATGCTCGCATTTATATCTTTGGCTCTTGCCTCTCTACTCAGCTTAAGGCTCAGATACCCTAATATCTACTTAAATCTCCACTCAGAGGCCTACTAGCATCTCAGGATCTTGTCATGGCCCCTCAAGCCTCTTGACCCACACCCCTCCTACCCCCACCACGAAATTGTTCCCACCTCATGCTTCTCCATCCAAGTAAGTGGTACCATTCGTCCAAGACCAAAACCTAAGCCTCATTCTTGATCTTACTTCCTGTTCATATATTTACCATCAAGCTTTATTGGCTCCACCTCCCAAGCGTATTTTCTTTATTTTTTATAAAGGCTTTTATTTATTTGTTTATTTTGAGAAAGAGGGAGAAAGTGGGAGGGGCAGAGACAGAGGGAGGGAGAGGGAGAGAGACAGAGTCCCAAGCAGGCTTTGTACTGTCAGCACAGAGCCTGATGCGGGGCTTGAACCCTCAAACTTGTGAGATCATGACCTGAGCCGAAACCAAGTGTCAGATGCTTAACTAACTGTGCCACCCAGGTGCCCCTCGAAAATGTATTTTTAAAATCTATCCATTCTATCTCCACTGCTCGCATCTTGGTCCAAACCATTATCATCTCTTGCCTAGGCAACTGTAATCGTCTTCTAACTGGTCTTCCCACCTATTTTTTAAAAATGTGTATTTCGTTATCTTGAGAGAGAGAGAGAGAGAGAGAGAGAGAGAGAGAGAGAGAGCAAACGAGCATGAGCAGAGAGGAGGGGCAAACAGAGAGGGAGAGAGAAAATCCTAAGCAGGCTGTACGTTCAGAGTGGAGTCCAACATGGGGCTGGATCCCAGGACCTTGACATCACGACCTGAGCGGAAATCAAGAGTTGGACGCCCAACCGACTGAGCCACCCAGCCATCCGTGGTCTTCCCGCTTATACTTTTGCTCCTCTATATTTTTCTATGTACTATTACATAATTATTAATTATAGGGTCTATACTGAATCCCCCACACAGCCTCCAGGGAAAACTTTAAAAAATGTAGGTAAGGACCACGTCACTCATCTGTTTGAAACCGTGTGATAGCTTCCCACTGTGCTTCTAATCATCTAAACTTCTAACTACAGCTTATAAGGACCCTACAGGACCTGGCCCCTGCATATTTCTCGAACCTCATCTTGTGTCAAATGCCCTCTTTCTCACTTTATTTCAGGCTCGCTGTCTTTTCTGTTCTGTAAACAAGCCAGTCAGAATCTCCGCACTAACAACTCTTCTCTCCTCTTGGAATGTTGTTCCCCTGATTCCTTACATGTGACAGGCTGCTTCTTGTCATTTAGGCCTTGGTATGTCACCTCCACAGAAAAGCTGCCCTTGAGCACCTAAAGTAGCCTCCCGCCCTTGCCATCACTTTGTAACACATCAGGCTGTTTTGTTTTCTTCATAGTATTTATCTCGATCAAGTCATTTATTAAGTGCCTATTAAGTGCTAACGATCATTCTTCAAGTGTTTGCTGCTGCCCGCCACACAACCTGAATGTCAGCTCCATGAGGGCAGGAACCTTCTTTGTCCTGTTTGCCATTGCATCCCCCATGCCTGGGACAGTACCTGGCATGTAGTAGATGCACAATAAATATAAAAAAAAAAAGTAAAACCTTTCATTACATTGGTGGCAGTAAGAAGCAAAATGGAGGGGAAAAAAATCAATATTAGACCAAGCCCACCCAGATTTCCTCGAAGGGTATTTCATACTGGAAGCACCAGAAGACTCTTCCCAGGCCACTATTTCTATCACAGAATATCAAAACTGGAATCACAAATCAATTAAGCAATAAGTAATTATCCACCCATTAATCAAAAAAAAAAATGAAAAGAGAGAGAGAGAATAAAGGAATAGATGTGTAGAACTTGCTCTCTGGAAATTATAGAAGTAGAAAGATGAGAGTTTGGGAGAATCGCCAGCGGGTGGGAAGAGAGGGCGACGGGTTCGGTTTAGAACATGCTGATTTTTACTCATCCCCTGAGGTTTCTGGCAGAGGCTCTCAATGTGGGTCTAGGAGTCTGGACTCCTAGGACTGGGGAAGAGATAGGAATGGAGGGTATCGCCAGCATAAAGGTGAGAGTTTAAAATAACGGGAGCAGGGCCCTTGAGGCATACAAAGCAAGTGAAGGAGAAAGGAAGTCCTTATTTCAAGGGATCCATTTATTCCACCTCTTAGCTCCCGGGCACTTCAAGCAGAAAGCGTGGGTTATAGTAATCTCCAATTTCCACAGCCTCTTCCCCCGCAGTCCACCCGCTCCTTTGAACAGTTCCGTGGATTCTTTCCCGGGCAGGTGGCCCCTGGCCACAGGCGTGGGCTGGGAGGAGGTATCGTCATCCTCCCTGATGTCAGCTTCATAGCATATGCTCCTCACTACTCACGGGGACAGACATCAAGATAAGCAATGGAGAGTATCTTGGAATGACCGAGATCTGTTGGGGGAAAAGGCCTGGTTTCAGTTTGCCCTCCCGATACCAGTGCACGTGCTGATCTCTTAAACACCAGAAACAACGCAGTCAGCAGCAACAGCAGCAACAATGTCACCCAGACACCTAGAGGTTTTGGTAAATTTGGCTAATATCACCAGCTGGAGCGCTGCTATAATGTTTATTCACCACCAGCGTGTGGCTTGGTAAGATGAAGGAGGTCGTCTGAGTAGCAGAGCTGGGCTGAGGTCGTCAGGCCTCTAGGCCCAGCCCCTCTGCTCAGAAGGAGCTGTTGGCAACGATCTCAGACCGTTACTCTACTCTCTCCCTTTGGCACTAAGCAAGGCCCCATCCTCCGTGTTGGGCTTCATCTTGAACCCCTGGTGGGAGCCAAGAACCTATCAGAGACTGATTGTTCTGCTTCCCTTGGCAGATTGGCACCAGCCAGTGTCAGGGCTTGTGCAGAGAGTATATAACAGGGTCCCTAATGAGGACAGGACAATGAGGGTTTTGTTTCAGTTGAAGGGCCTATTTGTCCTGTGTCTGTGTCTAGACCCCACAAGGCAAACCTGTGGTGGTAGTGGGGGGGGGGTGGTAGGAGAGGAAGGCTGTGAAATAGAGACTCAGAAGACAAGGTGGCAGGTGGTCCAAGACTCAGCTGCTATAGAAACTAAACCTAGAACTTCGTTCTGGACCTTGGGTTTTGAGATTAAGCAGAAAGAGAGAGGTGGGTTTTCTTCTCAACAAGACTAGACAGTTGGAATTTGGATTCTAGCACAAAATTCTACTCACGTTGAAAAGGAAAAAAAAAAGAGGTATGCACCATGGAAGCAGTGACTTTGTATGGCTTGCTCACCTCTATGTCCCCAGGGCCCAGAAGAGTGCCTGGTGCATACTAGATGCACAACACATACTTGTGGAATATGTGAATGGATGAAAAAAGATTTGAATGTGAATCCCAAATCTTAGAATTTTATTGATAAACTCAGCTTGTCCAGTGGGAAGCTCTCCCTAGCTTTCACAGGAAGAATTTAATTTGTGTAACATCCTAGGCAATAAGCCAAAAGCCCACAGTGATTGCTTTTAAAAAATGGTCTTGTGCCCATTTCTTCCTTTTTTTGTTTTTCTCTAGACCTCATGTTCCATGTTGAACATTTCGAGATTTTGTTTCTCTTGAGCTAACAGTCATCACGGGCTCCCATTTCTCCTCCCCCTGTCACTGGGTTGCTGCCACAGTCTGAGGCTGTGGTAACTTGGATTTCCATTCTCGTGCTGATGTCTGTTGAGTATGACATCAGTGGGTGGTCCTTATGGAAAATGCATGTGCCCGTGTGTGTGTGTGCGCTCGCACGTGTGCGCTCACACGTGTGCACGTAAACAACTTGGGAGAAGGAAAAAAACTAAGGAGGGCAATGGAGGGTGATGATTCACACCTAAGTGAAATGAGTAGACACTTCCCAGCCTGTCGCCAGATCCGTTATAAGCACTAGACAGGAAGACACCTCATTAGGTACCAAGTCTCAAATAGACCCTAAGGCGAAAGTCTCAGTTCAAGGTCCTGATTGGCCTACCAAAAACACACGGATGATGAATCCGCTAACTCTCAGCAGTTCCAAGGTCATGGTAAAATAAGAGACCAGGAAGCTTGGAAGCCAAGCAGGCCCATGACTGTTAAGTATGTCTGCTTGCCTGCTAGGAGAGTGTTGAGGGCAGCCGGTACCATCTACCCTACTCTGCTGGCCCAGGCTAAGCCAAGCTCCTAAAGCTGCCTAGTTCAGGAACAGAGTCACGTGCTCTCGGCCCTCCTCCCAGCCTTCTACCACCATCACCAGAAATTGCTGAGGAAGGGAAATCAGCACTGTTAGATTCCTTATTGGTGAGTGGGCGAGAGCTGAAGGGACAGGCAAGTGTCCGAGGTCATGAACAATCTCTGGGTCAGCAATGCAGGAGAGTGAGTCATGGAAGACAACAAAATACTGGAACATGAACCAGAAGGTCCCCAGAAAATGGCCCACGTAGCTGTGTAGCTTAAACGTTTTCTTCGTTTTGACTTACAGAGAATACAGAGTCAGGGGCAACAATTCCTGTTTTCAGTCCCTCTACCTTGTGGCGTTAACAATGGCAGCTGCCATTTACCATTTACTGTGTGCCTGCCACTGCCTTAATCCTCTTAAACACATCGTCTCACAACTTTCCTCCATCCTTAGCAACGATTCCCATGGGCGGGTACTATTAATGTTATCGCCAGTGTTTAGATGATGAAGCCGGAGCTTAGAGTGGTGGATAAGTTTTCCTGGGCCAACAGCTATTGAGTCACAGAGGCGGGATTGGAAGCAAGGCCCTCTAACTTCAGAGCCAAATCTGTTAACCAATGTATTTATCATAAATGGGCCCCTTCCTTTGACTACTTTTGCAATACGTGATAGTTTCATAAAGTCTCAAGCCGATGCAGTGGCAATGGCAGTGGATGATGAGTGTAACAGTTTTGACCTCTTTCATGGAAGAAGGGACTTAATGACATTGCCATAACCCCTTTCTCTGTCAGAAAAGCTCAAAAGATAAGGATATTGGGGGTATGCTTCAATCTTTTATTGAGTGGTAAGCCATGTTATATATGTTATTATGCTATGAACAGACAGTGGTGGCTTTCACTCTGGAAACTTTTGATAGGCACATGGCACGGGTATCTCGTACACACAGTTGTATGAGGTTCACATGTCTTCTTCTGAGCTGTGTGACACATTCAACAACATATCCCCATGTAACTGAGGTGAAAGGTGTCTGAGGCAGGGCTTTCCTATGTATTAACTTCCAGAATATAGAGGTGCAGGCTTCAGTTACACTTGATGGAATGAGCTGTGCCTGGTCGAAAAATGAGATTCTATCAGTGACTCAGGAGTGGGTGAGAGAGTCTGGGTCCCAGTAGGTTCTGAAGCCTGAGGTTCTCAGTACTTTCTGTCAGTTAGCTAACCAGTGTCTTCCAGTGCATATGGAGGGATTGAAAGCTCAGTGTCTTCCAGACTACAAGGCTATGGAAGTTTATAATTCCACGAATGGATATGCCAGGTTGAACTGACAGAAGAACTGTCCGGTTGTCTCTGTTTCCTTATCTATACAGATTAAGTGATGGAAAGTTATAGGCCATTGAATAGTCACCGATCGGCAGCCTTTCTAGAGTACTTGTTTCCTATGTGTTATAATTGTGTGGCTGTAATCTGCTCACAGGTCCATTCCAGGCCCAGGCACTTTGACACACTACATACTATTAGGCAGAATCTTGCCAAGATGGAGACCCTCGCACCGAGCAACATACAGTGGGATAACTCTCACCCCACCTCTGACTCTCATGCCTGTGCCATACCACTTTGGGCAGGCTCCATCTACCCCAAAGTGCTTTCTTTTTTCCTTGACACAGCCTGTCAGGGCCCTTGTCCACTGATCTGGATAATCCCACACAGCACCTTCTCAGACCGAGGCCCACACCACTCTAGTGCATACCCCAAGGCAGCCTTCCTGGCACCCAGCCAGGCTCCACACACTGTCAGGTAGCCTTTGCTCACATGACACGCCATACTCTAACAGTGCATGAAGTAAGAACTTTTGCTTGAGGATCACACCTTAGCTGTGAGACATACTGGCACAAGGCTGCTCTCCAGAGTGTACCCTCCAGTTATGCAGCCTCCAAACTGGGACTCACTGGGTCATAGGGAATGCTCTCCCTTCTACTTTTTTCCTTGTAATAAAACACTGCAGACCTGAACACATACGTGACTTTTCCAAATTTAAATTCCACTCAAGAGTATGAATGTACATCGGATTGATTTTCTACATTTTGTTTATCCATTTGTGTATTGATGGACATTTGGATTGTTTCCACTTTGGGGCTTTTATAAATAATGCTGCTATGAACATTTCTATACAAATTTTTGTGTGGACATATGTTTTCGTTTCTCTTGGATTTGTACCTCAGAGTGGAATTGTTAAGTCATATGGTAACTCCTTGTTTACCATCTTGAGGAACAGTGAAACTGTTTTCAACAATGGCTGAACCATTTTGCAATCCCATCAGCAATGAATGCATAAGGGTTCCAATATCCCTGAATACTTGACAACATTTGTCATTTACCTTTTTTAAAAAAAATGATAGCCATCCTGTCAGGCATGAAGTGGTATCAAATTGTGGTTTTGATTTGAATTTCCATAATGATGTTGAGAATCTTTCTCTGTGTGAGTGTGTGTGTGTGTGTGTGTGTGTGTGTGTGTGTGTGTGTTTAACATTTGTATGTCATCTTTGGGGAAATTTGTTTATATCTTTTACCACCTTAATCCTTTATTAATTTTTATTATTGTGTTGTAGAAGCTTCCTATATATTCTAGATACAAGTTCCTCATCAGATATATGATTTATAAATATTTTCTCCTATTTTGTGCCTTGTCTTTTCACGTTCTTTATTTTTATGCATTTGTTTTTAGAGAGAGAAAGCAAGCATGAGTGGGGGAGAGGAATAGAGGGGGGGATGAGAGAGAGAGAGGGAGAATCTTAAGCAGGCTCCATGCTTAGCATGGAGCTCAACGTGGGGCTTGATCCCATGACCCCAGGATCATGACTTGACCTGAAATCGAGAGTCAGATGCTCATCCGACTGAACCACCCAAGTGCCCCATGTCTTCACTTTCTCGGTAATGCCGTTTGGCACACAAAACTTTTTAATTTGTACAAAGTCTGATTTATCCATTTTCCCCCCTTTGGTTGCTCATACTCTGGTATCATATCTAACAAAATGTTGTCTCGTTCAAACACATGAAGACCAACTCCTATATTTCCTTCTAAGAGCTGTATAGTTTAGCTCTTTTATTTAGGTCTTTGAACCATTTTCAGTTATATTTTGTATATTATGTAAGGCTGGCATCAAAATTGCTTATTTTGCACCTGGATATCCAGTTGTCCTACAGCCATTTGTTGAAGAGACTGTTCTTTTTTCTTTAAATGGTCTTGGACTCTCAATTCGATCCCATTGATCTCTGTGTCTCTGCTTATGCCAGTTGCACATGGTCTTGATCACTGTAGCTTTATAGTAAGTTTTGAAACTAGGAAGTGTGAGTCTTCCAACTTAGTTCTTTTTTCAAGATCGTTTTGGCTATTCTGGGACTCTTGCATTTTAGAATCTGCTTATTCATGTCTGAAAAAAAAGGCCACTAGAAGTTTGAAAGGGATTGCACTGAATCTATAGATCATTTTGAGGAGTGATACCATCTTAATAATACTAAGTCTTTTAGTTCATAAACATGGGAGGTCTTTCCATTTATTTCTTATTTTCTATCAACAATGTTTTATTGTTTTCAGTGTACAACTTTTTTTTCACTTCTTTGGTTAAAGTTATTCCTAAGTATTTTATTCTTTCTTGATACTATTGTCAATGGAAATGATTTGTCCATTTCATTTTCAGATTTTCTATTCCTAATGTGTAGAAATACACTTTTAATATTGATTTCCTACTCTGGAACTTTGCTGAACTCATTTGTTTTAATAGTTTTTAAACGGATTCCTTAAGATTTTCTAATTATAAGGTCATGTCATCTGTGAATAGGGGTAGATTTACTTCTTTTTCAACCTAGATACCATTTCTTTCTTTCTGTGGACTAATTGCCCCGGCTAGAGCCTCTGGTACAATGTTGGAAAGGAATAGTGAGAGCTGACATTCATGTCTAGTGATCTTAGGGAGAAACTTTCAGTCTTTCATTATTTTGATGTTAGTTCTGGGTTTGTAATAGATTTCCTTTATTAGGTTGGGGACATTTCCTTTTATCTCTAGTTTTTTGGGTGTTTTTATCATGAAGGAATGTTGAGTTTTGTCAAGTGTTTTTTTCTATATCTATTGAGACGATCATGTGAGGTCTTCTTTATTGATACTGTGTGTTACATTGATTGATTTTCTTATGTTGAATCAATCTTGTATTTTGGGGATAAATCCCACCTGGTAATTGTGCATAATATTTTTTATGTTCTTCTAACTTTGCTTTGTTACTATATTGCTGAGATGTTTACATCTGTATTTGTGAAGGGTATTGGTCTGTTTTCTTGTGACATCTTTGTCTGGTTTTGGTATGAGGGTGACACTAGCCTCATAGAAGGAATTAGGAAGTGTTCCCTCCTCTTTTAAATTTGGGAGAGTTTGTAAAGTATCAGTGTTAGTTCTTCTTTTAACATTTTGTAGAATTCACCAGTGAAGCCTTCTTGTCCTGGGCTCTTTTGATTATTAACTCAATCTCTATATATAGGTCTATTCAGATTTTTAAATTTCTTTTTTAGTCAGTTTGGTCATATGTGCAACCCTTTGCATCTGTTATGACTCTTTAAACTTTTTATTCTATAACTGTGTTCCCTTCTTTTTTCCCCGTGACATTGCCCTTTAAATACACCAAGTTTGGGGTGCCTGCGTGGTGCAGTCAGTTAAGGGTCCAATTCTTGATTTCAGCTCAGGTCATGACCTCTTGGTTCTTGAGGTAGAGTCCCGTGTTGGGCTCTGTGCTGAGAGTGCGGAACCTGCTTGGAATCCTCTCGCTCTTTCCCTCTCCCTTACTCATGGTCTCTCTTTGTTTCTCAAAATAAATAAACATTTTTTAAAAATTAAAAAATAAAGACACCAAGTTTGTTGTCTCTATATTCTGTATATGTCTGATCGGTTTATCGTGGTGTCATTTAACATGTTCTTTCCCTTGCATTTCCTCCCACCTGGAAGTTACATCTAATGGCAAGGTTAAACATTTTTCCTGCCAACATTCAGTGATTTAAAAAATTTACATTTTGACAGTCTGATAGATGAACACAGGATCTCATTAATTACTAGGAAGACTGGATATATTTTCAGATATATTGGCCACTTAGGTTTACTATTCTGTAGTGTTGTTTTTTATTCTTTGCCCATTTTGCTATTGTGTTGATGATCTTTGTCTTGTTGATTTGTAGGTGTTTATTATATATTCTAAATGATTATACACACACACACACACACATATATATATAAGGTTTTTAATTCACCAGAAATTTATTTCTTGCCAATGATGTATTTTAGATAAGCATACTATGTATTTAAATTGATAGCCAATTTCCCAGATGCAGTTTTCAATTGTCAGGCTTTTCATTGATTTGAGATGCCACTTTTATCATAATCTATCCCATATATATGTGAATCAAATTTTTAAACTTTTAATTATATCTATTTATATTTATCCAGTCCTATGCAAATACATTTTTAATTACTCAGATGTATCATGCGCTCTGATATCTATCAGGCAAGTATCTTGTCTATTTCTTTTAAAAATGTTCTTGTCTATTGCATATTCACTATATTCATAAATTTTAGACTCAGTTTTCCAAATCTTAGGAAATAACATTTAGGATGTAGACTGTCATTGTGTTGTTCTTACAAGATTACTTTTGTGAGAATTTGTAACCTTAACATCACATCTTCCATTTATAAGCAGGTCCTTTTTTATGTTGCTCAGTAAAGTTTCATAG
Source organism: Panthera uncia (assembly GCF_023721935.1). Lineage (NCBI taxonomy): Eukaryota > Metazoa > Chordata > Mammalia > Carnivora > Felidae > Panthera > Panthera uncia. The sequence goes on from NC_064817.1 coordinate 86,794,713, forward strand.
CTTTCTCCTTTAACATTTTGACCATTCTTTTGGTCAGATTTATTCCTATGCATTTTAGAGTCTTTTTTTCTGTAATCAGTGTGATGTTTTTCTATTACCTTTTCCAATTGGTTATTGCTGGTATACAGAACACTGTTGATTTTTGCCTGTGAATCATATACCCAGTCAATTTAAAAAGTGCTATCACTCTAAATAGTTTACATTTCACTTTATTTTTAAACCTATCTTCTTTTTTTTAAGTTTATTTATTTATTTAGAGAGAGACAGGGACAACATGAGTGGGGCAGGGGCAGAGAGGGATGGAGGGAGAGAATTCCAAGCAGGCTCCGTGCTGCCAGCACAGAACCCGACGTGGGCCTCGAACTCACGAAACTGCAAGGTCATGACCTGAGCTGAAAACAAGAGTTGGACGCTTAACTGACTGAGCCACCCAGGTGCCCCTTTTTGTTATTTTTTTTATTATTTTTGATTTTTTTTTTAATTTTTTTTAACGTTTATTTATTTTTTAGACAGAGAGAGACAGAGCATGAACGGGGGAGGGTCAGAGAGAGAGGGAGACACAGAATCCGAAACAGGCTCCAGGCTCTGAGCTGTGAGCATGGAGCCTGATGCGGGGCTCGAACTCACAGACTGTGAGATCATGACCCGAGCCGAAGTCGGATGCTCAACCGACTGAGCCACCCAGGCGCCCCTATTATTTTTAATGTTTATTTATTATTTTGAGAGAGAGAGACAGATGCAAGCAGGGGAAGAGCCGAGAGAGACAGACAGACAGACAGAATCTGAAGCAGGCTCCTGGCTCTGAGCTATCAGCACAGAGCCCCATATGGGGCTTGAACCCACAGACTTCAAGATCATGACCTGAGCTGAAGTCGGACGCCCAACTGACTGAGCCACCCAGGCGCCCCTGGGTGCCCCTTTTTAGCTCTTATTATATTGATTAGGATATTTAGTACCATATGGAATAGTGGTTGTTAATGATCATTCTTTTCTTCTTTTTCATTTTAATGAAAATGCTTCTAAATGTTCACCATTAAATCATGCTTGCTGTAAGTCTTTAGTAGATAAGTTTCACCAAGGTAAGAAGTTCCTTATTTACTAAAATATTTGTTAAATCATAGATGTATGGTGTATCGAGTGTAGCTTGAGACCGGGTCCCATCTTCGTTAGAAAAGAACTGCATATGCAGCATGGACTTCTCTGGACTGCAGAGCATTGGCTTCGGTTGAATTGAGCTCTGGACAGATGGACCTTGCAAAATGAAGCTAGACATCTGTGGAATCCCCTAGAAGTGAAAAAAATTGCCAGAAGGGAAGACCCTGTACATACCATGCAAGTTCAGGCTCACCAGGAAACAGGCTCTTGCTTGGGAGAAGAGAGAAGAAAGAGGCTGGCCTGGAAGGGTCCAGGCCCAGCAGATCAGATTTCTGCTGCAGACCTTGTGGCCTGCCTGACTTAGTTAGTCAAGACAATTTGGGAACAGAAGAGAATGGGGAACTGTGGTTTGTTACACCTCCATCAAAGTGTAGTAGAGCCCTTGGGTCTGGAAATTATCTCGGTTTTGTTTTGTTTTTGTGTGTTTGTTACTGCCTCAGGAGAGAAAGGCTACTACCTTGAAGATGTCATCCAGTTAATGGCAGCCATCGTTGAGGGCTTACTGACTTTGCTCTTTCCATGCCATACTATTTGCAGTGCCATATGACAGCTTTAGCTTCTGCTACCTGGAAAAACAACAACAACAACAACAACAAACAATTCATGCTTCTTACCCTAGCTTGGAAGAGCTGGTGGCCAAAGCCACATGCCTAACAGGTGCTTTCCTCCAAAGAACCTCTCTCCCTCGTACTTTTGGGAACTACATGAAAAGCACAATAGAACAAAGTGTTCTTCAGTCAAGTCATGGTCGAGTGGAAGGAGCTAGGTGTCCACAGACCTGGATTCTAATAATAGCCCCTTTACTCACTTGCTACATGAGCTGGCACAAATCATTAATTTCTCTGTGCCTCAGTTTCCTGTATGCCAGAGGAGGATAAAAACGCTATCTATCTCAGAAGGCATTGTGATGATTAAAGGAGATAAATATAAGATGCATAGCGAAGAGTCTAGCAATCTTCAGGGTCCATGAAATATTATCTGTAAGAATGAAGTACCGAATGGAATCATGAAAAGCCATTTCTTCGTGGGAAGGGTGGGCACATGAAACGGGCCATTCATTGCAAAAGCAGTGACTCCTTAGACATGAAAAGCAGCTCTGAACCCCTCATCACTGCTCATGATTAGCTTGGGACTGACTTGATTTAATCCCCGAATAACTAGATTTGTCCTGGTCTTCCAGGGGTTTTGTTAGCAAGACGAAGAGCACAATTCCAGGATTGCTCCAGGCCACAGACCCCTCCCACGCACCCTGAACCATGCCAGTCTGTTTACTGCTCTGAACATCAGAGTGCTTCGGTTGTCCAAAGGGGAAACCAGATGGTGTATCTAATTTGGGTGCTGACATGCTCCCACTTTGGCTAAACCATTCTGCTTCTCTCTATGAACAATTTCGTACTTGCAGAAAGAGGGTGACACTGTGAGTCATACCTCTTTCACCAGGACTTGTGAGGAAGAGAAGTAGACCATTTCAAACTAATGACAATAGTAGTAATAATGCTACCGTGTGATGGGTACATAGTCTGTGTCAGGGAGAACTCTGCTAAGCACTCTGCATGGTTTGGCTCATTCAGTCCTTATAAGAACCCTATAAAGTAGGTGCTGTTGTGTAGCTATTTGATACAGGAGAAGAGTGAGGCCCAGAAAGGCTAAATTACTTTCTCGGGGTCTCAAAACTAGTATTTTATAGTTTCTGTTGCTGTTGCTATTGTAACTGAGGCAGTTTCTAATCAGCTATCCTAATAAGTTATTGCTAATGTATAGGAAAGCTATTGATTTTAGTAAGCTGATATTTTATCCAGCCACCTTTCTGGACTTTCATATTGGTCCTGATAGTTTATCAGTTAACTGTTTTGGATTTCTATATAGCCATGTTGTTTGCAAATAACAGCACTTTCGTCTTTTGCTTTCTAATACTTATTCCCTAATTTATTTTTCTTACTTTATTGTATAGGCTAGGACATCAGAGTGTTGAATAGTAAGTGTTTTATTTCTCATCTTAATGTTTTGTCAAGAAGTACTACCCATAATTGCTACCAGTAATGTTTACTGAGTACTTAGCATTGCCTGGCACTCTGGTAAGTGCCTTGATATATTTTATGTCATTTAATCCTCATACCAACACTATGAGGAAGGTGATATTATTTTCTTAATATTTGTGGATGAGGAAAGTGAAGTTCAGAGGGATTAAGCGATTTTCCCAACAACATACACATTATATGTGATGGAACCAGGATCCAAACCTGTCCAGTCTGACTCCAAAGCTTCCTGTGCTCATACCCAAAATTACCTACTGGTAGTTTTTTTTAAAGGTTTGTTGAGCCAGTTCTATTCCTTGTTTGCTATGGGTTTTTAATCATGAATGGGTCTTACATTTTGTCAGATTACTTTTTCTGTGTATGTTGAGATGATTGTATAGTTTGTCTCTCTTCTTTTTTTTTATTTTGGCTGCTTTCCAAAATGCAAATTTATTAATTTATTTGTTTGTTTATTTATTTATACTTTTATTTTTTGTTTTTTTAAATTTACATCCAAATTAGTTAGCATATAGTGCAACAATGATTTCTGGAGTAGATTCCTTAGTGCCCCTTACCCATTTTGCCCATCCCCCCTCCACAACCCCTCCAGTAACCCCCAGTTTGTTCTCCGTATTTATGAGTCTCTTCTGTTTTGTCCCCCTCCCTGTTTTTATATTATTTTTGTTTCCCTTCCCTTCTGTTCATCTGTTTTGTCTCTTAAAGGCCTCATATGAGTGAAGTCATATGATATTTGTCTTTCTCTGACTAATTTCACTTAGCATAATACCCTCCAGTTCCATCCACGTAGTTGCAAATGGCAAGCTTCCATTAGTTTGTCTCTTTAATCTATCACAGTAGTGAATTAATTACATTGATAATTTGCTAATGTTGAGGCACCCGGGTGGCTCAGTCAGTTAAGCATCCAATTCTTGATTTTGGCTCAGGTCATGATCTCACAGTTCATCAGATTAAGCCCCACCTCAGGGTCTGCACTGACAGCTGGAGCCTACTTGGGATTCTCTCTCTCTCTCTCTCTCTCTCTCTCTCTCTCTTTCCCTCTCTCCCTCTCTCTTTACCCCTCCCCCGCTTGCACATGCATGCACATGCTCTCTCCCTCTCTCTCTCAAAATAAATAAATAAACTTAAAAAATAATTTGCTAATGGTGAACTATCCTTACATTTCTGGGAGAAACCCTACTTGGAAACATAATCTATCATTCTAATAAGCTGCTAAATTCCATTTTCTTTGTATTGATATGCACAAGTGACATTAGTGTATATATTTTTTTTTCCTTTCTAGCTTTGTCTGATTTGTGGGAGTAGCTCACATTTTTCTATACTATGGAACCATTTCTATAAAATGGGAGTTGTCTGTGATTTAAAGACTTGGAATGATAAAACTGCTTATCCTTTCAATCCATTCTGTGTTCTTTGCCTATGATTTTCTACTTCTTATTGGGCAAATTTTAGTAATTTGTCTCCTAGAAATTTTCCCATTGAAACATGTTAGTTTAAAATTTCATGTACCATTGTCTTGTTTTTAATATCACCGTGGTACCTGTGTTCGTGCTCCTCCTTGGCTTCCTGGTGGTATTTATTTATACCTTCTATTTTCTTCAGAGTCCTTACGGAATGAAGCTTTGACCTTTAAAAAGTTTTGTTTGTCGTCTATTTTGCCATTTTCTGATTTTACCTTCAATTTGTTCTGAAGTTGATAGCTTAATTAATTTATTTTTTATTTGGTTTTATTTTCTAACAAGTGAATTTAAGGCCATATGTTGTTGCCTTGACTGCTTCCGACAGACTTTGGTTGCTCACATCATCCTTCAGTTTTAAGCATTTGTGATATCAATTTAAATTCCTCTTTTATTCAGGGGTTATTTAGAAGTGTGTTTGTTTTTCATTTATAGGTGTGCATTGTGTTGGGTCCATGTGATGGGAGTGGGGTAGCTGGGTTTTTTTTTTTCTGATTTTTAATTGCTTTTGAGTCCTTCATGGCTGGATTTTCAGTCTGTATTCTCAATCAATACAAACAGTAATTGTCTGCCCCAATGTGCGCCTCTGCCTGTTTCCCAATCTGGAGGCAGTGTGATATTGGCTTTTTTATATTCAGCACCACCTAGGAGTGAGCACTTGGGAATGTGAGAAATGAGATTGAATGTCAGCTCCCAAAAAAATCAGTAGATCCACCGAGAGAGGGATGGGAAAGCGAAAGCTTTCTCTCCAGGGTTGGAAAGTAGGGATTTGCCTTATGAGCCCTCTTTGCCTGGCGGAACACCCTTGACCATATTAACTCAACTAATTCTGGTGACTCGTAGCCACACTGAAAAGTCTTGGCTAGTTTGTTATGGGCACATCCCATAGGTCATGTGGGATTGAGGAGGTAGAATCTTCAAAGCCACGTCCTAAGAATTACTCCATCTGTCCATGGAGGATAGGATTCCTTGTTAATTTTTATTCTACTCACCATCACTGTCTTCTTGCTCATAGCAAAGGGGACACTGTGTAGATTCCCTGTAACCTGTGGTATGTCTTTACTTGTATTTATAACTCTTGCGCAGTTGTCTTGTGTCCCCACTTATATCTTAAGCTCCTTGAGGGCAAGGACCACAACTCACCTGGCTCCACAGTAGTTCCCAAAGCACTTGTACAAGAACTAAGCAAAACAAGTACGCCAGTCAATGTGCGTTGGAAGAATAAATGGGACGGATGGATACAGACCAGATATTCTTAGCAAAATAAAATAAAACCCAAACAAAATACATCTTTTTCCTGCTTAACAGTCTGGATGGGTGTCTCATCTCTTTTTGTACCTTATCTATAAGAACACAGTCTCATTGCTTTGCAACACAGGTCTGTATATCATCTCTCAGGACAGGGGCCTCCTTCAGACTGCTTGTGTGTGTTCCTTCCCTCCTCCCACTGCTACTGCCCATCCCCCACTGCTGCCTGATCCATACATCCTGACAATGGTGGGTTTTAATTTGTTTTCCAGATGAATAGGGCTGATTCCTCCCAACTAGACCCTGCACAACGTCTTGTTTTCATTCCCACATCCATTGTTTTTAATGTCCATGCTTCCTCGAGGATCCTTAATTGGGCTCTTCTGCAGACTGTATGTGCCTGCCTCTCCCCCACCCCCCTTCTGTATCATTAATGACAGTGCAGGGTAAAATGGGACCTAACACTGCCTTCTGGTAACCTCCCTGCCAGTTACCCCCATGCAGTACACTAGATTATCTACTAGCTCTTTCTCTTTATCCTGATAAATTTTCTACTCATTCAAGCCATTACAAAATGATTTTGCATTATATGAGCACAAGGTAACCCTGAAACAGAAGAACAGATTGGTTGAGATTCCAGGGGAGTTTAACCAACCCAGAGCTTCCAGAGCCGTAACGAAGTCCCTGTCTTTACGCTGCTGAATTTCATCATCTATATGGACACAAGCAGGTTAGTCTTGAGCTGCACGTGCTTCCAGAGACGTGACAGTACTCTGTGCCTTCCATCATACCTCTAGGTCAGGTCATGCCTCAAATGGAGACATGTTGCCTCTCTGAGGCTGAGCTACATTTGCTGCAGAAACATCTTTGTAATACCTTCACTGTAGGGCAATCTTCGTAATTCAAATTAAACTGGGGGGTGGGCAGGAACAAGGAGGACAATAATGTTTTAATCTAATATTAGGGCTTTTGTGACCTTGTCATCACTATGCCTCCCGAATGGCTCTTTCAACTGAGTCACAGAGCTTAGAGCTGGAAGGGACCCCGAGGCTATCTGACATAGTTACCTTCCTACAGCTTGGATGCTATTATGATCCCCATTTTATGGGTGAGGCAACTGAGGCCCACGGAAAACACCAGTGTGTAATCCCAGGATCACCTGAAGACATTATACTTAATCCTGCCACTCTTCACACTTTGCCCTACTTTGTGATCTTCTGTCTGGGTCACTGCTTTGATCTGCTGATGCTCTCCAAAGAGTCTGGCCGTGTTGCTACATGCCGGGCACCTAGTGGGGAAATTTTTCATTCCCAACTCACGTAATTGAGGGCAGATCTGACGCACTCTTGTTTGCCTGTAGAGAATTGTTGTATCCTTTAATGCACTGATACTTTCCCTGAGCCTCCCAAGCCGCATGTGGTTCGTTCACGTGCAGCCTGCCATTTGCCCAACCTTTTGATGTCTGTACTAAAATATTCTTTGCAATGATACTCCACAGGGTGCGTGTAGTTACCAGGTGGCGCTCATAGTTAATGAGTGATTGCATATCAGACTCCCGAATCCATGTAAGTGGCCCAACCTAATGGGACCGTGTGTTGCATGCTCATATCATTTAGCTGGATGTTAAAAGTGTTTCAGGGAGTTGCCATATACACCACTGCAAACACTAGTTCGCCGATGTCATATTGGTCTTTGGAAATTGATAGAACTGGGTTCCAAACCTTGCTCCACTATGAAATGGTGACTACTTAACTAGCTTATAGTAATGTGTTACTGTAAGCTTCCTGTGCCTTCATTTCTTTACCTTTAATGGGATAATAATGGATAATGATAGTACGTGTCTCACAGGTTTGTTGTGAGGATTGAGATCATCTCCATAAAGAACTGCACCCACACATTGCCTGCCGTGCTGTAAAGACTTAATACACTACCATTATTGTCACTACCGTCACCATCATCATCGTCGTCACCATCTCTAACTTCATTTGAGGGGTGCTGTAAGATTATTCAATAAAATGATATAAATTATGTAGCAGAATTTCCCATTCCTAGTAGAGCCTCAAAAATAGCAACTATTATGATTATGGTTATTAAAGTACTGGGAGCAGCCCACGAAGCTGTCAGATTTCTGGAACATGGCTTATTTGGTCACACAGGTGGTTGATCTTGAGCAAATAACACTGTTCAAGTTTTTTAATGCAAGTTCACATGTCCCTGCCAGAGAGCAGAGTGATAAAGGCCATGGAATCCTTTAGAAATAGATGCTGTTGCTGAATTTTCCCCTTAACCCTTTGTCAGTTTTCTAAAAACAATACTAAAACGTACGCTCAGAAAATAACTTCTTTTGAGAGCAGAATTGTGACAAATGGTCTCACCAGAGTGGCTGACTAACAGATACACCAATTTTGCAAGGCGGAATTTTGACATGTGCTCTGATTACTTGTTCTCAACCTTTCTTTGATTTCAGCATCCACCCACGTACCCTACCTCCTACATAAACACCCAGCCAGACTTGTGTACTGGAAATCACAACAGGTTAAGAATCACAAAGACCTTGATTCTACTCCAAGCTTTGCCACTTGACATTTCTGTGACCTTGGCCAAGTCTTTCAATGTCAGTTTCCTGATCTTAAGCTGGTATAGAAATGGTTCCCCAACCCGTTATCCAAAAGCTTTGGGGGACAGATAGTTTCTTAATGCTGTATTTTTTTCATTTAAAAAATACGGCATGGTGCATAACAACACCTCCAGTGGAATTTGGAACAGAACCCATTAATCAATCACATCACTATTTCTGCCAAGAAACATATAGATATTTACATTGAGAGAGCCTCACAGGTTTTGTCACTGTAGAAGTTTGGGCAGACAGCTTACAAAAACACTGGTTTTCAAAGCTTTCTGGAACTTGCAGTTCTTGATAATGGACTGAAGAATTGTACCTGACCTCATGAGATTATTGAACAATAATCTTAACCCTTAACAGGGTCATGTGAAATACGGCATGCGTAGCAGGGGTCCTGCTGGCCCCAAACTGAGCTTCAGCCACGTCTGGGTGCGTGGAGATCCCTAGATCTTCCCTATCCCTGTTTGCTGGAGCTGATCTGTGGAAAGGAAAAGGTGCTATGAGGAGGACTGTGTCAGAAACCGAGGGCTGTGGGGGTGGGGGAGCAATCTGGTAGGACATGATGGTGTTTGTTCTCCAGGCACAGGAACCGAGTTGGAAAGTGTGAGCCAGGGTGGTGGGGGCTCTGTGTTGGGGGGTGTTGCTGCGGGAAGAAGCTGAAGTTGCTCTTATTACACGGGGCATCACTGAGACACAGGGCAGAAGCAATACTGCTTCAGTGTCCAGGTCGCAAGGTGTGGCACAGAACAGAAAGGTGGCACTTCCACCCCTTCTGGGCAGACTCACTGGTGGCTTCAGCCAAAGCTTCCTGCAGGTAGGCAGCACCATTCAGGCCCCTTGTGGATCTGGGGCTGGGAGGGACTGCCAGTGATGGTGTTTCATTAGAAATGGAAGCTCCCGGGTGGCTCAGTCGGTTGAGCATCCGACTTCAGCTCAGGTCATGATCTTGTGGGCTCGTGAATTCGAGCCCCACGTTGGGCTCCCTGCCGTCAGCCTGTCAGTACAGAGCCTGCTTCGGATCCTCTGTTCCCCTCTCTCTGCCCCTCCCATGCTTGAGCTCTCCCCAGCATAAATAAATATTAAAAAAAAAAAAAAAGAAAGAAAGAAAAGAGGAAATGGCAGCTCCCTCCAGAAAAGGGACTCTTGTCTGTCATGGTCCCCACTGGGTCTCCCAGCAGCTGGGCAAATGTCTGGCACATAGCATGTGCCTAAGAAACATTTGTTGAGTTAATTTGTTGGTAGTTCACATTCATGAGGATGGAAAGAGTAGAACAACATAAAAGGACTGTTCTTGAATAGTTCAGAAATACCTGAGGAGACGGTAAAGGGGACCGAGGCTCTCTGTTGAGCAGGTGGGGACACAAGTCAGTAACACGTGAGTTAGTAAAAGTGCATATGATTTCACTTATAGTCAAGATCAGGTATGGCCTTGGGAAAACTTGAGGCCTAACATTTTTACAAAGGCCCACCGCGATTTCTGGAGCGTTCTGGGTATTAGATAGCTGAGCTTCATATAGATACCAAGTGGCTATTAGAAAGTTTCTAATTATAAAGAAGACCTTCGAGGTGGGATGAGGGCTGGAAGAGCAGGTGCTGATTCTGGCAGGTTCTTCTTGGAAATTTTTAGCTACTCCACTGGCCCTTGTGATGTTGGTTTGGAGGAAGGGAGAGGCAAATGTAATCGGTTGGGGGGAAAAGCAAAAAAGAAAAGATTTTTTTGGTGTTGGTCTCCACTGTGCCAAAAGGAAAATATTTTTACTTGAGTTGTTACACTTAAGGTGAATTCATCTGCACCCATGTGCTGGCTAAACGTAGGGAAATGCAAAGTTACAAATATCTCGAATATACAGCATTTCTCATGACACATGGTAGGCACTTAGTAGTGATTTTTAAATGGATGATATTTCCTTTTAACTCCTCTCTACCTCTGATCCCTGACTATGAGCTTCTTGAGGGCAGAGAATACAGGTAGAAGTCTACCTCTGTTCCTTTGACGCCTAGCCCGCTTCCTGACACATAATAGGTGTTAATTAAAAACTCGAGGGGCGCCTGGGTGGCGCAGTCGGTTGAGCGACCGACTTCAGCCAGGTCACGATCTCGCGGTCCGTGAGTTTGAGCCCCGCGTCAGGCTCTGGGCTGATGGCTCGGAGCCTGGAGCCTGTTTCCGATTCTGTGTCTCCCTCTCTCTCTGCCCCTCCCCCGTTCATGCTCTGTCTCTCTCTGTCCCAAAAATAAATTAAAAAATGTTAAAAAAAAAAAAAAAAACTCGTTGTCCATTGAATGAAGAGACACGTTGATAATTACAATGGATACACAAGTTAATACTGCAGAAATAATTAAGAAATTATCTTCTCTCAAACTGGTGAAATCTGACATCAACACTAATAATTTGCTTAGCAAACAGTTCTTTGGTAGGAAACGCAAAGGGTACGTTTATTCTACCCTAGGGCTGGATTATCATGGAGCCCAAATGAATGTGGTTGTCCCATTTTTCTTGTCCTGGCTTTTGACGTTCCTTTCCCATAAATCAGAATACAGCCCAGAAAGGAAAACCAATACGATTTGGTATATCATACATGCTGGCTTCAGTTGGGTCACATTTCCTAAGTAGTCCCTCGCCTCATACTGGTTGATGGCTCTTTTTAATGAGACCTTCGTCACTTGCTGCTTGCCCGAATTAGTTTATTCATTTGTCTGAAAGCTGACTTTTACCAAGGCTCCACTCTTGTAGGCTTGACTCATTATTCACTCCATATCCTCTCTCACTTGTTACGAAGCCAGTTTTTGGTTTCTTTGTCTTTCCCTGATTTATTCACGTGAGCCCTTTTCTGTGTCGTCTGACCTCTTAAGTGGTGCCTTTCCGTCTTCCTGTGCCGCCCAAAGTACACTCGAAACATTTGAACTGATGAATGACACTCTTGTTTGTGTTCTTCCTTCATTCTGTTTTCACCACAGCCAGCTCTTGGCCTCTTTGACCAGCTGTTGCACAAAAGACTTCATCTCTGAATTTTTCATTCTGGAAAGTGCAACACTATGCTCTTGACAATGACTGGGGGAGGGATATCCCATCCAGGCAGTACCCACTCTTACCCCATGCTTTCCCCACTATATGCGCCAACTCTTTTTTTTTAATTTATTTTTGATTTTTAATTGCTACTTTTCAATTGAAGAATAATTGGCATACAATAGTATATTAGTTTCAGGTGTGCAACATAGTGATACAATATTTATATACATTATGAAATGGTCACGACAGTAAGTCTAGTTATCATCTAGATATTGTAACAAAGCTGTTACAATACTATTGACTGTATACCCCATGCTGTACATTATATGTCTCCGTGTTTTATTTATTTGATAACTAGGAGATTATACCTCTTAATCCCTTTTGCCTATTTCGTCCATCTGCCCACTCCTCCCCCACCTCTGGCAACTATCAATCAGTTTGTTCTCTGGATCTGAGTCTGTTTCTGTTTTATGCTGTTAATTTGTTTTGTTTTTTAGACTCCACATATAAGTGAGACCCTATAGTATTTGTCTTTCTCTGTCTGACTTATTTCACTTAGCATAATACCCTCTGGGTCCATCCATGTTGTCACAAATGGCAAGATTTCATTATTTTTTAATGGCTGAGTAATATCCGTGGTGTGTGTATGTGTGTGTGTGTGTGTGTGCGTGTGTGTGTGTGTGTGTGTGTGTGTGTATCATATCTTCTTTATGCATTCACTTATCAATGGACATTTAGGTGGCTTCCATATACTGGGTAGCGTAAATAATGTTGCAATGAGCACAGGGGTGCATATGTCTTTTTGAATTAGTGTTTTCATTTTCTTTGGATAAATACCTAGAAGTAGAATTGCTGGATCATGTGGGATTTCTTTTTCATTTATTAAAAAAAGTATTTTTTTAATGTTTATTTATTTTTTAGAGAGAGAGACACAGTGTGAGCAGGGAAGGGACAGAGAGAGAGGGAGACACAGAATCCGAATCAGGGTCCAGGCTCCAAGCTGTCAGCGCAGAGCCTGATGTGGGGCTCGAATCCGTGAACCACAAGATCATGACCTAAGTTGAAGTTGGACACTTAACCATCAGAGCCACCCAGGCACCCCTTTATTTATTTTATTTTATTTTTTATTTTAAGAGAGAGAGAGAGAGAGAGAGAGAGAGAGAGAGGGAATGAGTGCAAGTGGAGCAGAGGGGCAGAGGGAGAGACAGAGTCTCAAGAAGCCTCCACACTCAGCACAGGCTCCACATGCTCAGCACAAAGCCTGACATGGGGCTTGATCCCATGACCCTGGAATCATGACCTGAGCCGAAATCAAGAGTCAGATGTTCAACCAGCTGAGCCACCCAGGCGCCTCCATATGGTAGTTCTATTTTTAACTTTATGAGGAACCTCCATACTGTTTTCCAGAGTGGCTGTACCAGTCTGCATTCCCACCGACAGCGCACGAGGGATCCTTTCTCCCCCGCAGCTTTGCCAACACTTGTTATTTCTTGTTCTTTGATAGTAGCCATTCTGACAGGTGTGAGGTGATATCTCATTGGGGTTTTGATTTGCCTTTCCCTGATGGTTAGTGATGTTTAATATCTTTTCATGTGCTTGCTGGCCATCTGGATGTCTTCTTTGGAAAGCTATCTCTTTAAGTCCTCTGTCCATTTTGTAATTGGACTATTTGGTGTTTTTGATATTGAGTTGTGTGAGTTCTTTAAATATTTTAGATGTTAACCCCTTAGCATATGTACGATTTGCAAACATCTTCTCCCATTCAGTAGGTTGCCTTTTTGTTTTGATGATGGTTTCCTTCACTGTGAAAAAGTTTTTTAGTCTGATGCTGTTCCATTTTTTTTAAACTCTTATTTCGTATTATTTTTTAAATGTTTTATTTATTTTTGAGAGAAAGAACGAGAGACAGAGCGCGATCAGGGGAGGGGCAGAGAGAGAGGGAGACACCGAATCCGAAGCAGGCTCCAGGCTGCGAGCTGTCAGCACAGAGCTGGACCTGGGGCTCAAACTCATGAACTGCGAGATCATGACCTGAGCTGAAGTCGGATGCTTAACTGGCTGAGCCACCCAGGCGCCCTGATGTCGTTCCATTTTTAAATTTTTGATTGTGTTCTCCTTACCCGGAGGAGACTGATATATATATATATATATACACACACATATATATTGCTAAGACCTATGTTAAAGAGCTTACTGCCTAAGTTTTCTTGAAGGAGTTTTATGGTTTCAGGTCTTACAACTCTTCTTTATGCAGCACATCTTTCACTTGGCTCATAAATACTGCACCCTTCCTGATGCCTTGCCAAGTGCTAGGCACTGGAGACATAGCAGTGAACGTGGCATTACATCGAGCATTGATCTTATTTATTTCATTTACAGACATTCAACTCTTTGCCCCACTATACGGATGAAGGCAACTTCAAAAACATTTTTTATCTTTTTGATTGCAGACGGACCCATCCTGATTAATCTGGCGTTAAAAATTAATTTGCATTTCTTGAGATACAGCATTCAATGACGCTACGGTGAGCTGGAGAACTGACTGGCTGGTCCACTCAAAGTGTCCATGAAACATTCACAAGGGGCCACATGATACCACATAATGTTTGTCCACCTTTTCGTACACACACATTTCTGTTACTTCCTGGACGACCCGCCTTTGTGAGCATCCAGAGGGCAGGCACTAGACCTGTTTGACTTGATCTGTAGGGAACTAGCTCAGAGCCACATCGCTCCATTGAATATAAAATAATGTGTCCCAGAGGTTACCAACTTACTGGATTTAATCCATTTTCTAAGCATGGGCTGCTTAACTTCTGTGTCTTCTGTCCTTTTGGATTTAAATATTCTCCCATCAGCTCAAACTATGCGTCAAATGTCGTTATCTCCTCCCAGTTGCTTTCTTGGGGCCCGCCTCCCTGGCTATGATGTGGGAGGATGATTCATGCCCAGGGTAGTTTCCAAACTACGTTGTCCAGCAGCTGAGCTACTGAGCTTCTAAATCGTCCTGAAATGTATTTGTCTTTCTGATTCACAAACGTCGAAACTATCCCTTCACTCACGCAGGGAGATGTGGGAGGTTTTATTTCGGTTTTTGTGCCTTTGTTGTGTGTTTTGGCGTAGTAAATTATTTGAAAAACTAGTCTTCCTTTGTCTAGGAGCTTTATAAATGACCCACGGGGTAAATGGCCTGGACCATTTCTCTGGGCCAGTGTGGAAATAGCTTTGGGCTCACAGTTCATCCAGAATGGGCCAGAGAGAATCTTTTGGGAGGAAAATGTATTTGATTATTATTAGTGGCAGTAGTGGTAGTACAAGCAGGCTTTCCAGAAGTTGCGGAAAGCATCCAACTTATCTCTAAGCACTGAATTATTTTCACATGTCATTTTTAAAACTGGAGAGTGTGATTGTTTAAAAGTGACAGCGTTATTTAAAAATAAAGCAGTGCATTGTAGCCAATCAAAATCCCCAGACCAGAAAATAGTTTTCCAATTTAGCCAGTCTGTTTTAATCCAGGTTATCCCAAAGCTACGCTGTAGTAGCCACGAGATTGCGCCCCAATTCCCTGTCACCCTACCCCCCCCAACAGTCTTCTAAATCAACATGCATAAAATGCAAGGCAACAAAGAAAGATGCTCTGAGGCAGGGACTGGTCTTGACTCCTAACGTGGTCAGATAGCAATTAACCAGAGAGCTGAGGGGCAACAGTGCTATGAGGCATTCAAAGTTTCTGATTGAAGACGAGCCCTGTTTTTGTTTTTTTTAAACGTTTTTTTTTTTTTAGTTTGTTTATTTTGAGAGAGAGAGAGAGAGAATGTGTGTGAAGGAGGGGCAGAGAGGGAGAGAGGGAGAGAATCCCAAGCAGGCTCCACGCTGTCAGCACACAGCCCGATGTGGGGCTCGAACTCACAAACCACGAGATCATGACCTGAGCCTAGATCAAGAGTCAGACACTTAACCGACGGAGCCACCCAGGTGCCCCAGCCCTGTTTTTGTTTTAAGCTTCTTGGAGTTGATGAAAAGCCTTGCTTACATGTATGAATGCAAAGCCTTTGACATCAGGGAGCGGATTATTGTCTGATGACGGGGAAACCTGGTGGTGGCCTGCCACAGAACCAAACTTGTGTGTGGGAAGGACTCTTCAGCAGTGTGATTTGCAACGTTTCCCCACCAAAAGTCCCTCTCTCCTTCTGTCTCCCCAAACCTACAGTGGCTTGTACCTATCTGCCTCTGCAGTTCATTCCTTTCATTCAAGCACTGCCTGTGCCAGAAGGGTCCTTCTAAAGCACAGATACCTGGAAGGAGCAATAAATGAATTCGCTAAGGCTGTACTGAGAGGTCAATTAGATTCCTTTCGTCCCAGACCCGGGAAGGAAACAGGTGGCACCTTTAGCTCACTGGGCCTCTGGGTGGCTGGGAGAAGTCTCTGAAAGGAAGAATGGAAGCCAGGAAAGGAAAGAACGCACTGAGATTAGTTCGTAATTGTGTCATGGTTCATTGTCTTAAACTGTAGAGAGAACACTCAGATGTCAGTGTATGGGGGGTGCTTAAAAATGGACTATAACAAAAGAAATGTATTACCCGAGGCTGCTGTTTTGGAGATTTTAGATCATGTAGTGTTTACTAAAAAACCTAAGGAATTTGAAAGCTGTGGGGCATACCCAGAACAGGAACCTTCCAGCATCACCCCTCTGGACCAGGGAAATGCAAATACAGCTCTCAGCTCCTCACCCCCCAGTGTTTTGCCTTGATAAATGTCTGAAATTTTCAACTGGAGTGTGGCGAGAATGATGCCTTTTCTACCTCTCTCTCTTGAGAACAGAATTAGGGGGCATTTGCCTTAAGTTACATTAAAAAAAAGGCAGGATGAGCATTCTTTCTGGCCTTACATGGGTAGTGATAATTAAAAAGGGTCAAAGATGATCCCAAGATTACTGGGAAAATACACCTCCCTCCCATTTACAGGGATGCCCCCCCCGCATCTTTCAAAGGAGAACCGGCAAATTACCATGGAAATGTGCCCCAACTGGCAGTACTCAAGTAGGAGTCAGAGCCTTTGTTAGCAGGGGTTTGTGGGGGCCAGCACCAGAGTGAACACAGTTAAGCCTCGCTAATTCCCTGAACGGGGAAAGGCCGATCTTGATTTGTAAGGAACTTGAATTTGAAAATATGTTTAAAGAAATGCCATGTTATTATTTCCAAAAACCTGCAGTCAAACTGCTGCCTGGGGCCTGTGCTCTGAGCCACTGAGACTCTTAAGGCCTTGAACAAATAGATAAGGACTGTAGTTAGCATATTGGTCATTTGAATGCAAAGTGCAGTTATAGTAGTGCTTAAAATTGCGCACTCCCCTAGCAGGCTGTCACTTTCCTATGTTTATAGTATTAATTTGCCTAGCAACCTGCCCCCTTTCCTTTTTAGCAGTAAACTTGACCCTCACATGTCGGCATCTGCTCAATTTTCCATATTAGCAGCTGGAATGAATAAGGAGCCGGTGGGGGCGGGGGGCACAGGGGTGGAGTGGTGGTGTCGAACTCCTTGTAAAAATCAACATGACCATAGTTTGAACCTCTCTTTAACTAGAAGTTAACTTTCAAACTCATCAGTGAATTCATATTTATTATTTACTGAGTAGGCGATGCATTCCCTAGGATGACTCAAAAAGGGAAAGAGGGGCAGCCTGTTTCGAATGTTCCATCCTCATAAATGACCTGATCAAATGAACACCAGAGAACATTGAATGCAACGCGTTCCTGGATCATAACAAAATAAGGATTGATTATGAGGCTCCACAGGTGCTTAATTATATGGAACAAAAGCACATTGAGATCTGCATCTATTAAACACGTCTGTGATGGTCAACCCGTCCTGTGTGCACATATTAACTGTTCTCAAATTCACACTTGAGACCACTTAATTTGAAGTGTGACTGAGTTATGTTTGCAAAGGGGGAAAAAGGAGAGACGAATACAGCTGCAGTGTTATCCAAATACCCCATGTCTTCGTCATTTTGCTATGCACGTGGAAGAAAGAGGCTATGTTCTTTTACAAGTTGGACAAGCCAGATGGCCCGCAGGGTGGGGATTGCAGGAAAAAGCTGGGGGAAGCCTCAGTCCCCCGATTCTACTTGCCACAAACCTGAGGAGAAAAAGATAATCCTTAAGTAATGAAATTCCTCATCCAGTGATTCCAAATTTTGCCGCACATTACAATCTGGGAAGATTAGAGCCCGAGGAGATTTTTAAAAACTCTGATACCCAGATTCGTGCCATGCCATTAAAATCAGGGTGTCTGAGGGCGGGGGCAGGGCACCAGCATTTTATAAAGGTCACAAGGTGATTGCAAGGGCAGCAAATTGGGAGCCACTGCCCTGATGCTTCCCTGCTTCACATGCATTTAAGTCACATTCTATCTTCCCAGTTACCCTGAGAAGGAGGTGCTATTAGATCCCCATTTCACAGATGATGAAACTGAGGTTCAGAGAGGTTAAGTTGCTCAAGTTCTCAAAGCCGTTAAATAGCAAATCTGGGATTTGAATACCACTATCATGTCAAAGTATGTAGGTTACAGTACTTTTATGCAGTACTGTCTCTCTGGGCTTTTGTCTCCATACCTGGCACCATTCCAACAAATCTGATATATGATAATCGTATATCCATTCAATGAGAATTTACTAGACACCTACTATGTAAATCCCAGTTTTAGACACAACGTGTGATTCTGCGTAGATTCAAGGAAACATGGCTAACTAACTCCAGACGATTCAAGGGGCCTTCCAGATATCCGTTGGTTGGTCGTCAATTATGTTAAAGCTTAGTCAGCCAAAGATAACCAGAGACAAAACTGTAGTCCGACAGAGTCAAATCTATTGACCTGATGCATCCAGGGAGTGCATTCCAGAGAAACCATAGGATTGCCGCTCTTGAAAAAGAGGGAGGAGGGAACATCTTTTGTAACTGAGTTCCCACTGAAGGATTCTGAGGAGCACTGAAAGAAGCAGAGGTAAGTTCTGGATTGATTGCAGTTGCTGAGGTGGGGTCGGGAGAAGGGAGTATCGACTAGGAGTTGGGCACTATCATGAGGCAGGGGTGCCTTGCAGTTGGTACCCCCAGGAATAAATGAAAAAGCAAAGGTCTAGGGCATCACTGGGAAGAAAGCAGTGGTTGCTCAAAGGAGGTAGGAGTTGTTATGGCATTTTACAACTGTTGCATGATCTTGGGAGAAACAGTGTTTTCTGCTACCTTTGCAGCTGGCTTTAGCAGTCTGCTCTCTCAGCCTGATTAATAGCAAGGCTGCTTGTTCCCAGGCCAAGCTGATTTTCTCTCATTCAGTCCCAGGCAAGTTTTGACTCTTTCAGGTTTGGGCCCTTTTTAGCAGGGATAGACACGAGAGAAGCAAGTTGGTGCTCAGATCAACTATTAATAGCTTTGCTCCTTTTCAGCTGTGTTTGGCAATTCATTTAATGGGAGATTGTATGTCAAACTGGCGGATCCTGGACAAGGCCTGTGTTTCAGTTAATGTAGTATAACGATGTCAATTGTCAACAATTTCCAGGGTTTCGACAATGTACTGTGGCTACATAAAATAAGATTAATACAGTATATCAAAATATTGGGGGAAACTTGGGGAAGAATGCCTAGGGATTCTCTGTACTATTTCTGCAGCTTCTTGTGCACCTTGAACTATTTCAAAAATAAAAGTTGTAGACGACATTCAGTGGGAGAACAGGTTTGTGTTGATTGTCTAAATAAGACTCTTAGAGGTAGTCTGACTTTACCCATTATATATTGCTGGACTTAAAGCCACTGAATGTGAATACAGCACCCAGTAGTGATATCAGTCAATACCCATGTCTACCAGGGGTTATTCCTTTGGGACCAGTTTGTGCATTCACAAGATGCCACTTGAGTAGAGTCTGGAAGTACGTGTTAGATATCACTAGGTAGGTTCCACACATGAGTGAAATTCTGTGGTATTTGCCTTTCTCTGGCTGACATATTTAACTTAACATTACACCCTCTAGGTCCACCCATGTTGCTGCAAATGGCAAGATTTCTCTCTTTTATTCTGGCCGAGTAATATTCCATTGTATATATATTACGAGGTCTTCTGTATCCATCGTCTGTGAATGGACACTTGGATTGCTTCCATAACTTATCTTGGCTATTGTAAATAATGCTTCAATAAGCATATAGACTTGTTGAATCATTACGTTGTACACCTGAAACTAATATAACACTGTATGTTAATTATACTTGAATTAAAAGAAAAATCACCAGGTAGGGAAAGGAGGGGAGAAAGCCATACCGGGCAAAGAGAAGAGCAGGAGAGGCACAGAGGTACAAAAGTCAAGGTAAATCAATCACGGAAGCAATAGTTTGATGGGGCTGATGGCTGGAGTAAATGGAGGGGGGACTGGTAGGAGAGCAACCTGGAAAGATGAGTTGAAGCTGGAATGTGACAGACTGGGTGTGACTTTCCTCTCTCTGAAATTAAGGACTTTGGACTTCTCTTGTAGTACTTACTACACGTGCTTTGTGTCACAGTTACTTGGGTAAGTATCTTTTCTCCCCAACCCGATTCCAAGTTCCTTAAGCAGATGATCCACGTTTGGTTTCTCTGGATAGCATCTGTACACATCTAGCTGTGTGTTTTGTGCTTAGTAGGTCCTAATAAAACTGTCTTAGCAATGAATAACATAGCACAAAGATGTAATGGGTATTCCCTCTCAGAATATCTGGAGTCCTGAGATAATGTTGAGCGAGGTGTCTACCAGCAGGGCAATGAATGTAGCCCACAGAAAAGCACACGAGCTCTCTTTACGGCTGGTTTTGATGACCGGGTATGGCCATGCCCTGCCACCTTTGACACATGCCCCCCATTGCTCCTGGACCCTGTCATGATGGCATCCTTTGAAAAGAGGTCACGTGCCTTGCCCTAATCGATTTCACATTCCACTCACACTTCCCTCTGTTTGGCTCTGCTGGGGGGTTGCAGAGATGCCTTATCCCTCCACCACCTGTTCCTTGGTTTTCTTCATTAGAGCCAATACGACAGTTCAGATGGGATCTGGGGATGGTAGGTAAGGAACTCCTGAAGCAAGAGATTTTCTCCAGGCTTTGGCTGGCATACATTAACTAAGGGGATCTCCACCATGCCTGTTGGTGATTTTTTTCCCCCTTTCACCTCCTGAGAGAAATGTTGCATTGCTTAACCACCTCAGATGGTTGCGTGTGGGGATGGGGGCACTTCTGTTCCTGACAACCTCATTATGTGGTTATCAGGAACAGACACTGCCCAGGTTGTCACGACAACCAGCAATGATTCAAAGCTTCCGTAAAAGGTCTGTATCTCTGGCAAATAATCAGCCTTTAGTGTTCAGCAGATGCTGAGCTGAGAAGCCAATCACAGGTGAGCCGGGAAAGCATGACATCATAATCCAGCCGGTCCAAAAAAAATTAATATTTGGTTTTCTATTTCTCTCCTTGGTTCTTTGTCCCCTAGATTTTATCTTCCACTTTCTCCTGCTCTCTCTCTCTCTTTTTCCCCTAGAAAAGTGGGGAAAGCAATGAAACCAACTTTCCAAATTCACTTTACTCCATGCAGTTTGACTTAGGTTCGGGCAGTGCAGTGAGAGTGTGGGGAAGGAATGTACAATGTGATCCGCTTAGGAGCAAAATCAAACAGAGCATCAGCTCAATTAAATAATGTGGTTTGTTGTGTGAGACCATGGTGGACTTGGGGCTAATTAAAACCAAGTCAGAGGAGAGGAACTTCCTAATTCTCATATTAATTCATCCAGGGCCACCTGCGTTTAATTGTCTTCTGCTTTTCCTTTGCTAACTCCCTGGTGGGAGGGAGGAGGGCAGAGGCTGCAAGCTCCTGAAGGCTTGTAGGTTCTACGGGTCAGGTCCCTAACCGGTGCTAATTATAGTGAAGGAAGGTGGGGAGAGACGCACCCCCCTCCCCCCCTTCATTCCCCAGGTCCCACAATACAGGGAGCATATGTAAATGGAGACTCATCAAGTCTATTAAGGAGGTGTGTAGCTCTGAAATCTGCTAAATCCACTGTTGTTCCATTAGCCATTTGCATCCATACAAGAGTCCAGGGAGATAGCAGGTCAAGTTTCACAGAAGAGAAAACTGAAGCCCTGGGAAATTTGAGTCTTGCTCAGGGTTTCCTGACCAGAAGCTAGACTGGCATCTGGGTCTCCTCATTCCTTGGCCAGAACTCTGAAGCCCCACAAGGATGGTGATTTCCTAGCCCTGGGCTTCCCTCTTTCCTCCTCCCCTGGTTTATTTTTATATTTCTAAAGTTTATTTATTTTTGAGAGAGAGAGACACACAGAGTGTGAGAAGGGGAGGGACACAGAGAGAGGGACACAGAGGATCCAAGGCAGGCTCCAGGCTCTGAGCTGTCAGCGCAGAGCCTGATGTGGGGCTCGAACCCACGAACCGCGAGATCGTGACCCGAGCTGAAGTCGGACGCTTAACTGACTGAGCCACCTAGGCGCCCCCCTCCTCCTCCTCCTCTGGTTTTTAAGGGAACTAGGATGAGCCCCTTGGCATTTCTGAGGCTCCTTGCTCTTTGTCAGGCAGGCTCCTCACCATGTTGCCTCCAACCGGAACTGAGTGGGAGTGGTGGGCAGGAAGGAAGGGGCACAGTAGTGTCTGACTGCAGTGAAGGAGGGGTGGGCACAGTGCTCTTAGCTAACGCCTGGGGCACTAGCTGCCCAGTCGGGTTCTTTTGTATTCAGAGCAGGAGGGGGAGTTTTTGTTTTGCTTTTTTTTTTTTTTTTTTAAGAGCAGCTGCTTTAACAAAAGCTGTGAAGACTGAGAGCCACAAAGACCCAGAGTCCACCAGTGGGAATGATTTCTGGCTGTAAGAGTCGAGGCAGGGGATGGGAAGGGAGCCAGGATATCCAGGCTGCTTTTCCCCAGTGAGTTGTACATTTCTGCCCTTCTGTGCCTGCCCAGGGATGGCTCAGCTCAGCCCGGCACACTGTAGCCTCCATTGCCACACTCGACCCACGGACAGAGCATTCAGACCCCCTTCAGGACAGCACTCTGTTCATTCTGTTTGTGTTGTTTTTGTCTCCACCCAAAGAAGGCTATGTTTGCGCTTTTTAATGTTTCCTACGTGCACATCCTATATGTTTATTATAAAAAATGTACAGACAATGCAGAAGTGTATAACGAGAAAAAGTTAATGACCTCCACCATGCCCACATACCCACATGTCTTCCTTTCTACCATTTTAATTCCCAGAGTTACCCTCTTAGCAGTTTGGTGTGTATAATGCCAACTTAAACACACACACACACACACACACACATACACACACACACACACTTTAAAAAAAAATAATAGTACACATGCCATTCTGCAACTTTTTTTCACTCAAGAATGTGTCAAGATGTGCTTCTGTTCCAATACCTAAAAGTCCACTTGATTCTTTTTAGCTGGTGTGTAATATTCTAAAATATGCATCTCCTGTGACTTATTCAACAGTTACCTTATTGAGGGAAATTTAGGTTACCCCTTATATATAAGAGTTTCTCTTTCTTACCTAAGACTCAGCCACGAACACACTAGAACATATCTTCGCATGTTTTTGTGAATGTATCCATAATCAAATTCCTTGAGCTGAAATCGCTTGGTCAAGTGGCACATGCCACTTTAAATTTCCTAGGCGTTGCCAGCTTGCCCTTTTAAATAAAAAGGCTATGCCAATGTACCCTTCCATCCATGGTATATGAGAAGGAGCAGTGTTCCTTTTATCTGGGATTTGACTGGAAGGGTTTGGCTGGTCGGGTTGGTGAGAGCCACAGGAGAAATACAACTGAAGTTGCCATTTGGGTGGTAGAAAGAACACAAAGCCGGACAGTAGGAGACCTGGTTTCTAGGACCTTCTCTGTGAGGCATTGGACAGGCTACTTTAAACCCCTGGGTGTCCGTCCGTTTGCTCATCTATGAAATGCGGATCATAATTGCCACAGTATGCTGTTGTGGTTGTTGTGAGCATCAAACCTGGAGATACAAGAACGGTTTGTAACCTGAGAAGCAGGATTCACATGCCAAGTGGTTATCACAGTAGCGTTGTTATTATATCCTTAAATCAATGGGCTCAGAGAAGGAAACCGGGGAAGGTGGGAGTTGAGTGGGAAAAATTACACAGATGAAATCTTCACCTTTCCTGAAAGTTCCCATGCAGTTGTCCTATATTCTTGGAGAGCAAACCACGTTGGTAGTAAAGACCGCTTTATGATATCAAGAAGAATATAGGTTATTACCCTTTCAGGGGAAGACTGAAGTCTTTCGTGCTGGGCCTGGCTTCTGAGTCCAGTCCTCTTTCTATGACACCTCTATGCTTTAATTTGTCAGGGACCTAATAGGATTTTGTCCCCGTGCTACTTTCTATAATCACCAGTGAGAGAAGAAATACACACATGAAATGCTTAAATAACCGTGTGCCGTGACTGCATAAATAGCTCTGAGTTATAGCTGAGGTATATGGGAGGATTAGAGTGAAATCAAATACCTTTTAATTACAATTTAAATCAATAGCCCAGAAGAACAAGTTAAATCATTAGCCATAAAAAAAATCCGGTTTTATCTTTCTATTTCTTAAAAATAAAAACGTTCTTATTGTTTAAAATAACCCAAACAAGTGCATTTTGCAAATCAGAGATGTAATATTAAGTAAATGCTCATTCATTTAGATCAGTGATTTTTAGATTATTCTTACCATGATGCAAAAACAAAAAAATCAATGTGATGGGCTACCTTCTTTAACCCAAAAGTTAATTAAAAAGATATCTGTAAAATCACTGAAAGCAGAACCACTGTGATTTCAGCATATTAATCAGGGATTTGAGAAGAAGGGTGATGACGGTTTTTACATTAGGAGACAACCACCAAGCAAAAAAACCAACCAACCAAATAAACAAACAAAAAAAACAAAACAAAATAAAGGCTATTTAAAAATGCCTGGTATTTAAAAAACTCCAATCTAGTATACTCTTTTTTTTCCAAAGCAAATATGTATTTTAACGAAACCATTAATACCATATATCATATTAGAAAAAGCATGGGGTGGGGGGCCAGCACCTGGGTGGTTCAGTGGGTTAAGCATCCAACTCTTGATCTCGGCTCAGGTCCTATCTCATGGTTGGTGAGTTTGAGCCCTGCATCTGGCTCTGGGCTGACAGTATGGAGTCTGCCTGGGACTCTCTCTCTCCTCTCTGCCCCTCCTCTGCTCCTGCTTGAGTTCTGTCTCTCTCACTCTCTCAAAATAAATAAATAAACTTTTTTTTTTTAATAAAAAACATGGGCCTTGGATGCAGACAGATCTAGATACAAATTCCATCTCTGGGACTTTCTGCAGTGTTCATGTAATTGTCATGTATGCATAAATATATTTTTAATTAAGGAAAATAAAAAGTAAAATGTAAAGTTAGCCTTTAAAAAAATCTGGAGTATGTATTTTACTTAGTCTTTTGCCACCCTCTTTCCTGCCTTGTCATAGATTAGAAGGCTCATTGTTCTTTTTTTCAATTTCTAACATCATCAGAAACTTTTAATTTTTAAAAAATATTTATTTATTTTTGAGAGAAAGAGACAGACAGAATGTGAACAGAGGAGGGGCAGAGAGAGACACACACACACAGAATCCAAAGCAGGCGCCAGGCTCTGAGCTGTCAGCACAGAGCCCCACATGGGGCTCAAACTGATGAGTTGTGAGATCATAACCTGAGCCGAAGTCAGACGCCCAACCCACTGAGCCACCCAGGCACCCCTGAACATCATCATAGGTTAAAATGAATTAGTCCAAAGAGGTAGCCCATTCTCCCAACTTCCCCAGATGTTGCCTCTGTGAGTCTAGAGGCCTGTTGTGTGACTTTTCATAAAAGGACCTTGGCAAAAATATTAGTTCACCTTCCATCATAAAACTTGTTTTGTTAGCATTATGGAGAAATGCTTGGCGGATGTTGAGAAAATTGGATAAAAGTGTACTGTGGAGGGTCATAACCCATTTTGACCATTTAAGTCTGCCAGGGTATATTTATCTTTACAAAACTAAGTTTGAAAGTGGAGAGGGAAAATCACCCATAAACTTTAACCTAACCTATGATAATTTTACGTTCTCTTATCATTTTTATGGGTATATTTTACATCATTATAATGCGAATGTACTTACTATTTTGCATTCCTTGTCATTTTTGATGACAGCTTACTGTCTCCTTGCTGGGATTTACCATAATTTATATAATCCAGCCAAATCCTGGAGGTTATGGATTGTGAAGTAGCAAGAGATGATTTTTGGAGTTACATTTTAAGCTTCACACACGGACAAAAATTTGAATTTTTTCTTAAAGACGAGAGGCCATGGAAGGTTATAGGGAGAGCCACAGTTTAATGAAATTAAATGTATCTATATATCTATAAACTTGAAGTAGTTTTTTTGTTTTGTATCATGCTCCCTGTTTTGAAATGTGTGTTTCATGGGCAGAAAGATAGTTTCCCTATCTAGATTGTCACCTCTGAATGCCACTGCCCTATCTGCACGAGTCTACTTTGTATCCAAGAGACTCCACCAGTGTAACCTGTTGGCCGGTCAGGTGGTATCCCAAACCCAAACCATTTTCCCCAATAAAGAGAGCCCGTGTAGCTGGACGGATTTCCTCCCCTGAAAATTTACCTGAAATTCCAGTCTTCACAGAGGGCGGCCAGTTGAGGAAGATACACGAAATGCCTCCGCCCCCTCCCTACTGACAGGTGCGCCTCTCTCCTGACGGCCCCACCTCTGTCTAGACAACCCTGACAGTGTAGAAGTTTCCATCTCCTTTTCCTTTCCCTCTCCTGTTCCCTCCCCTTCAGTCCCCCCCCCCCCCATCCCAGGCGCTTCCTGCCTGGAAACAAAAGATTGGTCCCCAGCAGCCCACTCAGGGCGATTTTAGTTTTCTGCTCACCCTCTGATTGGCTCGCGTGCGGTGCAGAGCCCGGGTGACGTCATAGCAGACAAGAGCTAGGGAGCGGTTGCCGAGCGGGGCTCTGCCGCGGGCGGGCAGCTGTCGGCAGCGCACCGTCTGGGGGCTCGCGCGGGGGGCTGCAGCTTTTCCCGGCCCGAAGCAAGTGTGCGGGGCCGGGAGGAGAGCTGGGGGTAGCGGGCCGGGCCCGGGGCTGCGGCTGCGGCTGCGGCCCCCCCAGCCCCGCCAGCCCGAGCGCTCGGAGGTAGAGGAGAGGTCTGGACAGGGTGGCTGGACCAGCGGCAGGTAAATCCCACGACTCACGGCGCCCGGCTCGCTCGGGGGAGGGTGTGGCGCTGCCGGGCAGATTTTCTGCCTTCCCGGGGTCCCTTCCTGCTCTCGCGGCGCCCCAGCCTCGGGTCCCCTACGTGGCGCCCCCGGAGCCCTGAGACCCAGCGCGCAGTTCGCGGGATCGCGCTGGGCGAACGCGGACGAGTGGGTGTGTCAGGGCCACTCTCGGAGGGCCTGGACCCCTCGGCTGGGGCAAGCCCTGGACTCGCTGACACGGGCCTGGGCCGCTGGAGGCCAAATCCGCCCCCAAAGCAACGTCAGCCGGTTAGTCTTACACCATCTTCCCGCCCCCTCCCCCAGCCCCAGTAGCGACGGCAGCCCCCCTCCCCCCCCCCCACCACCAAGGGGAGGAGGTGTGGCCGAGGCCCCGGGCAGGTCCGGGAGAAGGGGAGCAGCCCAGCCTGAGCAAACAGAAAAAGTGACGGTTTTCTTAAATAGGCGCCCTTTCTTTTATTTTTCTTTTACCCTCCTCCCCTTTTTTTTGGTGGGGGCGGGGGGAGCCTAATGACAGGAGGACTCATTTCTATTCATGTGGAGATTGGAATGATGCAGTACTATCCCTAAAAAGGCTGGGGTCCCTCAGTTGGCCTTTGTCTTTGTCTGGGGGGCAGGGGTCATTAGGGGTCATTAGGGGCACTGCCCTCCTACCCCGTCCTCAGCTCACAGGGAGCCTTGCCGTCAGTTTGTGAACTGGCTCTGGCCAGACGCCTGCCGCACTTTGGGGCAGATTGAACATTTTAGATACTTGCTGTCACAGGTTTTCCTTCCTTAGGTGATGGTGGTGGAGGGTCAGGGTGGGAGGGCGGTGCCCGCAGGGAGGGAGCCAGAGGCCCCCACTTGATATTTTGGTCCCACCTTCCAGAATCCAGTGCCAGACTCTGGACTTGAGGGTTCTAGGCTGTGGTCTGTAGAAGCAAAGGAGAGAAGGGTGAGTGGCTTGGCTTTGGGAAGCATGAAGGGGGCGGTTGCAGTGTTATTTATTTTTTTAAAATGGCTTTCAGCCGGGAAGCCTTTAGCCATGTTAGTCTTGCTCCCCCCATGGTTTTGCAGACTCAAATCCAGGCCAACTGTATGGCTGTCTGAGGTGTTGGAACAGAAGGAGGTCCATTCCTGTTGGTGACAACACTGTGGCCCTGTTCTGGGATGACCGAGGTATAAAGGTCAGTGCGGTTTTCACTGGGCCGTTTGCAAAATTATAATTGGGCAGGTCTGTGATTGGGTAGTTGAGGCCCCTAACCAGGGGCACCTTTGGATAAAGGGGCTTAACTGGTAATGGATGACTAATAGGCCAGGGCTTGAAGGGAGAGCCATGTAAGCCTTCGTCAGTGTCTGGATACAAATGTCATACCTCCCTCCTCCATGAAAGAGGCAAAATGGGAAGAGACCGGCATGTATGCTGGGTGGAAGCTGACAGCTGAGAATGTCAAGGCCAGAGGGACTTTGAGATGTCAAGGAGCAGACCCTCCAAGCCTCCAGGCAGGCAGATGGGCCTTGTGGGAGAGACCAAACAGAAAAAAAGAGGTTCACTTGTGATACAGATGCAGGCAAGGGGCCACAACACCCGAAGGGCGTTCTGACTAGCCGACCGTTACCACAGGTTGCAGATTTTCTGGTTGGAGGCAGAATGGGTGTACACAACAACCTGCTGAGGTCTTTGGGGAGAGGGGAGTAGATGCGGCAAGTGAGGAAAATGAGGAATAACTGGGGGGGATGGGGAGGTGCTGTCCCCATCAGAGACTCTGCTATTATGAGGTCAGAGACTTAAGCTACTATGAGGTCATAGAGGGTGGTCAAGGCTAAAAAAATCAGGTCTAGAAATCAGATGGAGCAGGTGGGAACAAAGCCATAGGGACATACAACAAGAAAGAAGCTGTGGTCTTACCAGGAACCTGAATGCCATGATTTCCCACTGATGAGATGGGAAAATTTGGACGGGTGCCTCAGCCCATACTTAGGGGGACAATTTCTTGATATTTAGGGAATTGGTAGCATTCCCAACTGTGTAATCGCCTTCAGGAGCTAGTAGCTTTGGTCATAGGAAGGAGAAGAAACTCTGTGAACGGTGGACTCAATAATGACTCTTTCCTCCTGGGTAAGGAGAAAGGGGGGGGGGGGGGGGGCAGGGAGCAGGGTCCCAAATGGGATTGGGGGAGATTTGAATTGGCCCGAGACACAGGTAGGTTGACTGTTTTTATATGGGGAGGGCCAGGGCCAGATCTGGGGTCCCTGCTGCAGGCATGGGGGTACCTGCCTGTGCTAAAAAAAAAAAAAAAAAAAAAAAAATGCCCTCCTTCCAGGGGCCCATGGGATGGTGAAAGCCACTGGCCTTGAAGGTAAGTGCAGTTGTTGAGGCATCTGGGGGGGGGCAGCTTAAGCTCCAGCTGCCCTGCTGGCCCCCGCCTTTCCACCCCGCCGCCTGAGGCTAGGAGGTTCCCTCTGCAGGGCCTGGGGTGGCCTAGCCTGCCAATTCGGCACTATGCGGCTTCTCCAGCAGGGGGCAGGAAAGGGCACGCAGCAGCTGGCAGGGCCAGAGCCCTCCATTTCTGGTGTGAAGCTGGAGCCTTCTGAGCAAGTAACAGCTATACACTTCAAATCTGATTTAGGGGTACCAGAGAACCAAAGGAACCCCCGGACCTGGCATTCTGTTTCCATTCCCTCCGGAAATGTGTCGCTTCCTGGTGCGCCCCACGCCTTTGGAAGACATTTGCACTTACAAACCCAGTGATTGCTCCAGTCACTCATATACACAGGCTAACCCAGAGTTTAATTAGAAATGTTGATCAGTGCAATGGATCCATGTCTGATTTGCACGTTCGCTCAATTATGTGCAGGTTGGGGCAATCTGTGTTGCACCCTGGGGACGTAACGAGGGGCAGAATGGCGTAGCTACAGCTTGGTGTGCGCGGGTGAGAAGCAAAATGGGGGAGGCGGACCTTGAACACTGGAAAGAGATGAACAGTTTAGTGGTGGAGAATGGAGATCATTCCCAAGGTGTGGTCACAGAAAGGCCTGGGCCTTTCCATTGAGATGGAATAGGACTGTCTTGGAGCCCACACAGTGGAGCGGGGGGCCAGGGTTTTGCCAATAGCTGGGAGGAGGCTGGATTTGGAGAAGGAGGTGTTTTTTTTTTTTTTTTTTTTAGAAACTAGAGGACCAGGATCCAGGATGGAATGAATAAACCTGAGGAGTCAGAGAAGTCAAGTGTTCTGGTCTGCTTCTGCCCCTCTTCTGAGCCTCACTCGCCTTGTCTTTCAAATGACAGCACTGGACTTGGTGGTTTCTGAGATGGTCGTGACATTTTAGGAAGTGGGTCCATTTGTTCTGGGTCATGAAGGCAGGTCCCCGATAGGACAACATCCCCCCCCCCCAAACCATTTATCCTTTCAAATCACACTTTTTGATATGCTCGCCAGTTTGGGGGAAAATTATACAAAACAAACCCCACAACCACTATACACATTTCATTTATTTTAGCAGTGTGGTTTTATTTTTATTTCATGTGAATGGGACACAGAGGGGAGAAGAGAAGTCCAAGTGGAGAATCTGCTAGGGACCCTGTAACCAAGGCCCTGAAAAGCTCTTTGGGGATCTTATGCAGATCTTCTTCAACTCCGTAACTCAGCCTCCAAACAGAAGGGCTTGGGATAAGAGGAAAGGAAGGCCTGCTTAGGATGTGTATCCTTTTCCTTCCTTCTCCCTCATGTCTCTCTGAGCCAGGTGGACTTTCTGGAATTCTGCATCCTCAAGAGACACTACCCCTAACCATCAACACAATCGCGCCCTCTAGTGACCTCAACAGGGACATGACTGGCAGAGTTCCCCATGCATCCCCTGGTCCAGCTTCCAGGCCAGTGCTGATCTCCTGTGCAGCTCTTAACTCCCTGTGGAGAAGGGCTCCAGTCCTTCCAAATGGCCTGGAGAAACTGAGGCAGTTGCAGCTTCTTGCAGGTCCTTCTGTATGGATGGGGCTGGAAATTGAGCAAGAGAGCCATCTCCCTAGTGCTTAGTTTCCTCCCTCTGGGCCTGAAAAGGGTTCCAGAACTCCTTCCCCGCCATCTTTAGTGCTGGGCCGGGCACCTGCCATGGGAGGGCCCTGTGCTAGAGAGAAGGGTTGGCGGTTAGCTACAGTTCCCCCCGCCCCGCACTCCCCCCAGCAAAGCGGCAGCCCTAGTCCCCAGACAGAGAGGCTGGCAGGAAACTGGAATGCAGCAAAGCTGGGGTGCTGGTAGGCACAAAGTGGGTACACTGACCCCTGGCCCATCCTCCGGTAGGAGGCTAAGCCACAGGTACAGACACAAAGCCATGTAAACATGCAACATGATACAGACACATAATACGGTATATGGTACATGTATGTATGTAATATGGTGTATGGTACATGATGTGGATCAGATGCGTGTCACACACAGCACGGAATAGATACAGTGCACACACAACACAGTGCAGCCCCACGGCACATACACTCTACAGTACCGACACCGTATACGTACCCATGATCTAAACGTGACTGCACGCACACCCAACATGATACAAACTGGACACACACAAAATGGCATAGATCCGACACGGCGCACACACGACAGGGTACAGGCACACAGGGCACCCAAATACAGTGAGTGCGGGAAGCGGCACAGATATACTTGAGCCGGCATGTACTCACACACAGGCCACATCCCTGCACTCCCCAACAAAATTCACCCTGCAGACAGGCCAGAGGAGTGTGGCCACCAGGTGGAGCGCTGTGTCCTGCCAGTCTCATCTGCACTGGCTCCAGCTGTGCAATTGGGGGATTCGAAGTAGGCCGCCCTGCAGTTCATCGGAGGCTAAAGCCAGGGGGAGGCAGGCCTGAGGACAGCTCTTGATCTTGCACAGAAGCCCAGAGGTGCTTGGTCGGTTTGGGCTGGTGCATCCACTGCCCCGCACCTGGCCCTCTGGCGCTGCTCCCCGCCCCCATGGGTGCTTGGTGCCGTCCCCGTGCTCAGGAGACTTTTTGTGGCCACACTTCTTGAGCCCTCTTCCAGTCCTGCCTCTTTCTGGGGCTTTGTCAGCCGGCACTCACCTCCCCTCACCCCACCCCCTTGCAGGCTGAACTCATGCAGCAAGGGATTTTGGGCACACCACTTCGCAGCCCAGTGGGTGCGATCTGGAAATGCTGCTGGGAGTGTGCGAGTGGGAAGCACTCAGGGAATGCCGGGGCCGCTGGGGGACAGACGGACAGACGTGCTCTGGAGTCTCGCCAGGAGCAAGTGGCAGACCTAGGGTATGGCTTCGTCTTCTTATTCACCAGGGGGAAGTGGGAATCATGGGGCTTTTCTTGGCTCCCTGAGGCTTCCGTTTTACGATCTCTACATATCCATCCATCCGTGTCTCTGGATTAGGACCTTGTGCGTTCGGTGTCTTCTAACAGAACGTGTGCTACCTGGGTCTGGCTTTGTTGGGATGTAACATATAGGTGCTGCTTTTCTGTGAGGACAGACACCGTGGAGGGAAGGAGGGGGCAGGGCGGGAAGGACTGCAGAGGGAATATTGGTCTCTTCTTGAGAGGCTCGAGTGATTGTGGGAAAAGGCAGAACAGAGAAGGGTTGGAGACCTTGTCTCCATGGTTGGATATGGAAACCTCTGTGGAAAAGATAGGGTAAACTGTCACCAAAAAAGAAAACCCCAGTATATAGTCACCCTAAGAAATCTGAGAAAGACCACAGAAGACCTCCCTGTTAGGATCAGAGGCTGAGGTCCTCAGCAGCTGTGAGATGGTAGCAGACTAGGGACCCTCCGAGTGCTTCCCACCCCCAAGGCAGTGAAGGAGGTCGCTGAGAAGGGAAGGACACAGAGGTGGAGACTTGGACTTGAGGCATGAAATAGGCCTCCGGAAACAGCAACGGAAGTGAAATCGACAGCATCAGTATTGCCGGGTCCTCAGGAAGCTCAGGTATCCGCAGAGCCAACCTGCATTTGCCGTCATCTTTCAGGTTTCTGTAGTACGCCGGACAATACCACCCCCTGCGAAAATGCAAATACTTCACATCCGTCCTGTTTGATCTATTCCTCCCGAGGACACACGTCCACGGTGACTAGGGCCGGTCTTTTCCATGAGCTAGCAAGCAGATCCAGAGTGGTGAAAGGACAGCAGGTCTCAACTTGAAGCTCGCACTTCAGTGCCCTTTCTGGACTCTGACACAACAGTGCCTTTTTTTCTTTTTTTTTTTTAATGCTTTCTCCCCTGTCTGATTCTCTGCCTTCTCAAGGGGTTTTCTGAAATCCATTGATGTGTGAGTGTGACGTTTGTGGGGGTTGGCTGAGGGACTCGTAGCAGGTGGAGAAAGAGGTTCCTGCACCCCCACGATGCTTCTCTTGGCAGGTTTCCCCAAGAAAGAGCAGCTGAGTCCTTGCATCTTGTGGCAACTGGTGTGCCCAGCACCCAGTCCGTCGGAGCTGAAGGCAGCCCGGCCCCTTCTCATGGGCAGCGCCCACCTGTGCTGAGGTCCTGCGGGAGTGGCGGTGAGAGGTGAGTAATGGACTCCAGGGCAGGGAGTTAGGGATCTCCAAGTCCAGGTAAATGCCACCTTTCCACCAGAGCTCCCAGTATGAAAGACCCTGACCCCACCTCAGAGCCAGGCCTCAGGGCACAGCCCCTCCTTCCTGGGGGATTGTGGCCCTTATGACTGCCCTTGGTTTCTTGGTTCGCCCATCTCTAATGTGGATAGGAATGACAGCCTTGACCTACATTGTAGGGTGAGGAGGAGAAATAACCTAGCAGTCATTGCCAAGTCCGTTGCAAATGCTCAAGCTCCACCGAAGAGCTTCAGCAGAACCACAGACACGCTTCCCATCAAGCTGCTGATTCCTTTCTTCCTGCTTTCCTGATGTCAGGGTGGCATTTAAGCCACATGCCACTAAGTGACCAATCAGCTCCTGTAATTTCTCCTCCACAACTTAGATTTTACCTTCCTGGTCAGAGTGTACCCCAACCCCATCTATCCCAGCTTCTGGGCCTGGCGGGCGTAAACTTTCCAGAACCTTCCCTCTGCCTTCCCAGCCAATCGGAACGCTTTCTCCCCCAGCTCTCCAACGACACTTGAGTCTGTAGTATGTAGTGTGGCCCTTGCTTCTCTACTGCCTTAAGTAATTCTTGCACGGTTTCTGGAGTATTCGTCTTGGCAGGTAGGTTAGACTACAAACTACGTGTGGGCACTAGATTTCACAGGCTTCTAGTCTCTCTCACAAGTGCGACTGACCATTCCCCTGTCAGACTTTTGACTGGCGCCCCACTCGCCCTCTCCACATCTTTCAGGCTCCTTGGCCTGCCTCTGATCATCTACCCCTTTTCCTGTTGGGCGGCCATTATGCCTCCCTCTGTCAGCTGTTCCATCTGGCCTTATGTTGCCATATGCTGCCGTCCAGCTACCTGTCCCTCTCTTTGTCTGGCCTTGTATCTGTCTCCTTGTCAGCTACCTAGCCGTCTCTCAACATGCCCAAGTCAAAAGCAACCAAACCAACGAAACTAGAAAGCCCCCAACAAGAAAAAGAAATGAAACAGAAAACCAATAGGGAAAATGCAGGGCCAGTCTCTTTCCCACTGAGCCTGCCTGCCCTGGGCCTACAGGACAAAGGCAAAGTGCAGCCCAGTGGCAGGTGTTTCTGTGATGCCTTCTCATGAGGGGGAAGCTCCAGAGTTTCGGCCGGGAAATGGAGGGTGTGAAATTACAGCCTTTTGCCGATACTGATGTATTCAGCTTTCTAGAGATGCCGCGGTAGGGGATCCTCTATAGACCTGGAGCGACAGAAGGTAACTAGAACTCACTAAAGTAAGAAGCAAGCCCCCAGGGTCTCTCCTGGGTGTTCTGTGACAGCTACAATAATAATTTGTATTTATCGTCTACTGTTGTGAGCCCTGTGCTAGGCATTTTATTTGCATGAGACCATTTGATCTCCCAGTAATTCTGCAAGGTAGGTATTTGTTTTCTAATAGTTACTCTTTTTGCTCCTGATTATAAAAGTGATACTAGCTCAAGGTAGGTACTAGAATCATTGTCCTACCCACGAGGAGGAGACAGAGGTTGAGAAGGGGCTACGTAACTTGCCTGTAACTGGATACGTGCTGTGGCTTTGGGAGGAAAGACACTTTCTCGAGAGTGTCTCAGCAACCCAAATGATGTTGGTACTCTTGAGTGCTCTGTCTTTCTCTGTCTCTCTCTCATATAAGCATACTGATGTACTCTTGGACATTCACACAGTCCTTATGCCTCCTTGACTCACACTGTTCACACTGGACATGTTCGTGGGGATGATCACTCCTACCCCCTCACCCTCACTCACAGTTGTATTTACAAACATACTACACACAGGTTCACTCCTGCTACCACACTCATTTATATACTCACATTCTCATGCTGACGCACTCCCACTTGCCCTACACCCCGGCCACACGTTCTCACGCACCCACACCTTTACGTTTTCTTACGTTCTTGCACGCTCACAGTCACACCTTCTCGCTCATGTCCACACAGGTGATAGAATCACGTTCAACCTTCCAGTTCCTCCACACTCACACACGGTCTACACACAGACCTACATTGACTGTCCCCTGCCCATTTCTCATACAGCCATATGTATCCAAGTTTTATGCACTCTAACGCATTCGCCCTGTCACTATTTCGTCCTCACAGTAATACACTTAGACAACTCACAGCTCCTCACAGGGACACACACACACACACGTATGCATGCTCATACCGTAAAGGTGGTCTCACCGTTTCTGCTTTTGTGCCTCCTTACAGTCTTACACTCAGGATTAGGTGCTTTTGGACTCCTCCTCGGCACCAGCCCAGCCTCCCCTTCTCTGACACATTCACGCAGAATCACACTTGCACGTGGAAACACGCTCCTTTTGACACACATTCACGCTCATTCTCTCACCTTCACACTGAGACCCGGTTGCCCACTTCAAACTCACAGGTATACAACCTCCAATGTGGACACCCCCACTCAGTTTTGGTAAACTCAGCCACTTTCGCCGACGCGTGTCGCCCTGCCCTCGCGTGCAAACATGGCCACACGCGTGCAGCCGCAAGGACGCACACCCCCATATGCCCACTCACATGCAGTACTCGTGCAAGCTGGTGTGAACACACGGTCACACTTACGGCCCACCCGTGCTGATATGCCGCCGTTTGCACGTTTTCACATATCGTCACATTCACGGCAATACGCTCAACATCCTACGCTCCCGCACGTCACCATCGGCACACAGGCACACACTCACTCCCCTACGCTCACATGTACACCCTTTCACCCTCTAACTGCCATTTCTGCATTACCCATATTCACAGCGGCACCGTCCCACTTGCCGCACACTCGCATTCTCACTCCCGTACTATCGTGCCGTCCCACCACCTACGTTGCTACACGCATTCGCACCAGTACGCAGATAGCGTCCTATGCAGTCATTGACCTGCGCTTACGCGGGCGCACACCAGGCCAGCCCACGTGGTTCATACTGCCGCTTGTCAGTGCCCATAAGTACGTTCATGCGCTCACACGCAGGCAGCTACGGACCCCACGAATGGCCGTGCAGAGTCACGCTCACTCACGCTCACATCCACTCTGCGACGTCGACCCTTAGGTTGACACACTTGCTCACGCTGGTCTGCGTGCCCGTGCAGTCACTGATGCTTAAATACGTCGATTCTAGCTCAGCGTACTCGCCTGAACTGCCACGTACTCTTCCTTGGACTCTCACACGGGCCAGTCGCCCCGACACCATACTCACCCTGACATTGACCTGCACTGCCTCACTGAGATGATCCGACTCATGCATGTCTGTGATTCACCTGTGCGTGTAGTGACCCCGCCCTCCCCCACACTCCCACCCATTCCCAAACTCTTATACGTGCCCCCACACTGATATGGCCACAGTCACACACTTTCTCACTGACACACGCACACTGTAACACACCCCCACTGCAGGTAGCTCGTGATCACGGTTGTCACTTTTTTTCCTACTTACCACTAATGTTCTCCTCTCCCCTGCTATGGAAGGTTTTTCAGCAACCTGTGGCCACAGGAAGAGTGTTGGTCTGAGCCAGGGTACCAGTGGGACTAGATCTTTCTAGAGCAGAAAGGAGTGGAATTGATATCTAGGGTTAAAAAGTAAAAGCTCAAACCCACAGATCAAATTTTATATCCTTTTGCCATAATTTTATTTTACAGAAATCCTCTCTAATAGAGAGGCTCAGCCAGTCTACCCAAACAGGGTGGGAGGTTACATGGCTTATTTTCTGGAAATTTATGGCTTAATGTGTGAACTCCTTTCTCTCCCAAGGGGAAGGGAGGGTAAAGAATGTGTTTCCTTATGCATGCCCAGTGGTTTCCTAGGCAAAAGTATGTGTCTGTGATTTTATATGCCTGTGATCTAGAAGTCCATGCTGATTACAGTAGGCACCTCTCATGTAGCCTAGGTCTGCTTTTACCCTGCCAACCCTGGGACATGGTATTCAAGCAAGAGAAAGGAAAGGTTAATGAGTTAGCTGGATGATAAAAGAAATTTCTGTTGAGCGTGCATGTGCATACATAGACCCCATTGGAATTTCAACAGCTGTTACTAACAAGTTAACAGAGGAAATTTCTCAGTAGGCGTGGATAAAGGCAAGCTGAAGAAACTTCCTTGCACTCCAGACAGACTGTAGATTTCCCTGCAAGAGGGTAAAAAGAAGCACAATTCCCAGGAGTGAACCAGTAGATGAGCTTGGTGCCAGAGTCCTGTGCCACCCCTAGTTCCCAACCAGAGATTTAGAAGCATGAGGCACCTTGTAGGACCCTCCTGAGTCCATGGCTTCCCCTGCTGAAATCTCTCCGGAGCAAAGTGTGTCCAAGCTGCCATTCAATATGGATTCTGGCACCATGGGGAAAGAAGCCTTCATTCTGGAATACCTCGTACTATCCTGTACACCTGAGATTAGATTGAGACTTTCTTGGGAAGCAGAGACCACATCATCTTACTTATTTTGGATTCCCAATGCCTGGCATGATGCCAGGCCCAGAGCAGCTACTTGTGAAACTTCATTAAGAAACTGAAAGAAGTAGGTGGACACCAACATGTCAGAACAGATCCAGTGCCCCTCTTCCTCAATCCCAGAATTCTCATGGCATTACCAGCTTAGACTGAGAATTTGCTATGGACCCTATATAGTGCTAGACCCAGAAGGAGATTCAGATGGAAGAAAGAAACGTACTCTGCCCTTGAGGTACTTGCATTCCAGTGGGAAAGATGAAGTCACCAGACAAGGGTATCACCAGGCCACAGTCTTCAAACATGGGATTGCAGGAATCTTTATCATGTAACCCAGTGGTCTTCAAGCTCCCAAGGCCTTGAGGGCCCAGGAGTGGTTGGGAACAGCAGCCAGGATTTAGGGAAGTCATTTCCCAAAGCAAACCTCCTCGTAGAGCTCTTGCTTAGCACAGAGATACGCTGTCTTTCCGGACGATTGTGTGTGACAGAGCCCTTTGTCACTGTGCCTAAGGTAGAGGAAGGAAAGTGAACTGTAGACCTTAACAGAAATTTTGTACTTAGTTAAAATTTAGCTGCCACCTCCTCCAAGAGATGGCTTTAGAGAAGTAGCCTGGCAAATTTACATTTGATCGTTTCTGTCGATAACGCTGAGTGTCCCCAGAAGAAATTTACATAATTTTACGGGACTGGGTGAATTTTAGGAAGGAAAAAAATGCACTTGCCTGAATTCACTTGAATGCACTGAGTAGTGCTCAGTGCGTAGACCCACCCCTTTGCATTGATGTATTTTATACTTTTAAAAACAGTTAATGACCCATTCATCCATTATGATGGAGGAATCGGGAGCCCCAGCTCTGAAGTCAGCAGACGAACATTTGGATCCCAGTTTGGCCACCTCCTAGCTGCAGAACCTTATTTGAGTCAATTACTTATCCCTCTTAAGCCTCAGTTTCCTCATCCGTAAAATGGGAGTGACACTAATAGCCTCTACCTCACTGAGTTGTTATGAGTGTGAAATGAGATAACATATGAAAATATTTAGCACAATGTCTGACCTACAGGAAGTACTCAACAAATGATTTTATTATCCTCACCACAGCCCTTTGAGGTAGGTGCCATCAAAAGGACAGAACCCTGAGAGAACAGAGACAGAGGATGGTTCTTTGCAGCCAAGGACCTGATTTTCGTGGGACTTGTTGCCTGCTTTCCTTCTAGTTCTGCTTAACCACAAGCTAGGAGTCAGTGCTCATCCCCATTTGAGAAGAGGAGTGACAAATAGAATTAATCTATAGAGAGTTGCCTCCATTCCTTTATCATTCCGGAACATGCGTACCTGGCCGCCACAGCAATGTCTCTGGCTCATGTCCATGTCCCCTTGAGCCCTACAACTCTCCCCTTGACAGCATGGAGTCCTCAGTGATGTCCCCTTCATTTCTGGTATAGAAACTTGAGAGAGAGGACTAGGAGAGACTCCTGATCCCGGTGGAGCTGGAAGCCTGCTCTCTAACTGCAGACATCACTCTGCCCTTGATTCTAACGCTGAAATGTCTGCTTTGTGGGTAGAGGGTCTGCCCATTTCCAGGCTTTGGTCCCAAACCCCACAGTGAAGACACAGTCCACTGTGAAGCCCTAGGAACATTCATGTCCACGCAAAGGCTGTGAGTAACTGAGAACATGTCATACCACGTGAAACCGTTGTGTGATCGAGGAAGCGTAAATTGGAGCGTGGGCTTTGGAGTCCCACAGACAGGGGATTGTAGGCTTACTTTTCCCCTCTACAACCTCAGCAGGTGACTGGAGGTCAGTTTCTTCTGCAAAGTGGAAATACGAATGCCTAATGTGGTTATGCAAGTTACGTGAACTTGTACAAGAATAACTCTTACCAGAGTGCCTGGGGCAGAAGATCTCAATGATTGCTGGCGATTTGGTTTATGGCTCGTGAGGTCTGTGGTAGTAACTGTAAACTTCTTCTGTTGGTAGACTATCTTGAGTCGCTTCCACACATTTCCCACATGTGAGTTATTTGACTCTCACAATGTCTTAGTGGAGGTAGTCCCCTCTTGTACATGAGGAGATAGGTTCAGAGGGGCCAAGGGATGTATCCAAGGTCATGAAGCTCGTTAGCAGCAGTACTAGGCTGAGATGGTACCAGTCCACACTGACCATTTGCATCTTTGCTTGGCAAAGCCTCTGGGGGCTACAGTCAGCAAATTAGAGCTGTTCGAACTGAGCTTAATCCTTATGGGGGAAAAATGTGAACACTAGTTACGCTTTTTCTGCTATCACATTGTATTTCTTTGCATCCTGTACAACGTCCAACATGGTTGCAAGAGTGCAACAAATGTGACCTCATAAGAGCACCCTTTGCAGAAAGGCTGAGTGATGTGTGGCCACAGTGACACTACTGACCACCAAAAGGAAAATCTTTCTCCAGGCACGCCATGTGGTTTTGTTCATTCTGCTCAAGTAACACCAGATATTCAGCGTCTGGGATTTCTTTTTTTTTTTTTTTAATAGTTTTTTAATGTTTACTTATTATTCCTGAGAGATTGAGACAGTGAGAGAATGCAAGCGGGGGAAGGGCAGAGAGGGGGGAGACAGATAATCCCAAACAGGCTCTGCACTGTCAGCGCAGAGCCCAACGTGGGGCTCGAACTCAGGAGACTGAGATCGTGACCTGAGCCGACACCAAGAGTCAGACAGTTAACTGACTGAGCCACCCAGGTGCCCCCAGAGTCTGGGATTTCTTAAAACCTTCTGAAGCACATCCACAGACCTCGGGTGCCACTTGGCTGTTTCTCTTGACGTGAAAATTTACGTGGTTTATAGCTGTCAAAGTTGAGATGCGTAGATATTTGTGTTGCTTCCCACTAGATATTCCTAGTTTAATTTTTGCTGAGACATACAACGTGTCAATGTGGTTTTTCTTTGTGTGTTGACTTTTGCAAAAGTTACACATTGACATCAACCTTAGTAAACTCTAGGGAGAATGTGGGAGGACCCAAAGTGGAGGGCTTTTGACCTTTGTGTAGGATTGATTGGTTGATTGATTGCCTCATAGCCATACTCAAAGTGAAGTACTCTTATCTTGGCTTCTGGGATGTCTTATACCCAGTTTTCCATTTCTTTAACCACATTCCTCAGGGATCTCTGGTTCCTTTTCCTCTTGGAGCCCCTAAATGTTGGTGTTCCCCAGAAGCCTTTTCTTCCCTCTCATTCTGTACTCTTCCTGGGCACTTGTACCTGCTCCCATGCCGATGGTCTTTAAATTAATATCTGCAGCCCCACATGTCCAGCTCTCCGCTGAACCATTTCATGGGGCCAGATGAACATGGTAGAACAGCTGTCGTGTTTGTATTTATCGTCTTTCATCTTGGCATCTCTGTTGAGAGGGCCAGATAGCTAGAGAGATTTTTTCCACCACCTATGAATGGATGTTCCCTCCGGCTTTTTATTACTTGCTATGTGATTTATAGCTCTCAAAGTTGAGATGGGTAGATATTTGTGTTGCTTCCCACTAGATAGTCCTAGTTTAATTTTTGCTGAGACATACAACGTGTCACTGTGTTCTCTTTTTTTTGTATGTTGACTTTTGCAAAAGTTACACATTCGAGATCCATCTGTAGATACTTATTGGTTTTTGTAGAATTTTTATGTTTGTTTGTAAAGTTTATATAAGAATTGAAATGTATTTTCTCTGAAACTCACAAATAGTGTCATATTGGCCAAAAACAGAACAATTTGTCCTTATTATTCTTGTGGGAATATGATTAATACTGGTGCTTTCATGGCTGCTAATATGAAGGGCTCCCAACATAATTGTATTTGTTATCAGTCTGCCAGCTTGGCTAGTATTTTTTCCACCATTCTAAGCTAATTGTTTAGTCTTATTTTATTTATTTATTTATTTATTTATTTATTCATTCATTCATTCATTCATTTTCAGAGAGAGAGAGAAAGAGTGTGAGTAGGGGAGGGGCAGAAAGATGGAGAGAGAATCCCAAGCAGGCTCCACGCTGTCAGTGCAGAGCCCGACGTGGGGCTCGATCTCACAAACCATAGGATCGTGACCTGAGCCAAAACCAAGAGTTGAACACTTAGCCGACTGAACCACCCAGGCACCCCAACTCTTGTTTAAAAAGACCCCCAAAAAACAAATGAACAAAAGCCAGACAAAACAGAAAGTGACACACAGTTCTAGTTGGAATCCAAAACAAAAGCTAAAAAGGTTAAACTGGGGACCTAATATACAGCATGGTGACTACAGTTAATAATACTAGATTGTGAAATCTAAGAGAGTAGATGTTGTGTGTTCTCACCACACCAAAAAAAGTAACTGTGTAAGGTGGTGGATATATCAGTTAACCATTGATAACCATTTCACAGTGTATACATACATCACACAGTATACCTTGGCAGTTTTTATTTGTCAATTATACCTCTGTAAACCTGGAAAAACCCCTAAAGACTGAAAAAAAGAATTTTATCTCCCACATCCTTTGGGGCCTTTTGGGATAGAAATGTATTTCCATTCAGGGTCCTGAGACCAGTTAATCCCACCGGGCCTAACATCCCTGCCATCTTGGGTCAAAAACAGAGGCCCCTCTTGAAACGTCTCTTCTCCTGTCTCCTGTCTTGCTAATCCCATGTTGCCTGTGCTTCCTTCTCCCCCAGCTCACCTTCTCAGTGTTGTCTCTTCCAGAGAAGAGATTATTTCCATGTTGCTACCTGGAACATCCCACCCCATGGGGAAAAATTCCCCCGAGTCTTCAACCTTAGACATCTTGCTACCCTGTCACCCAAGTAATAATTCCGAAATTCACAGCTAACCGTGCCCCCACCACCGCCACTTGAAACCTCTTTATCTTAACAGGAAGAGTCCAAACCCCAGAAAAAGGCATACAAAACCCTTCTTCGTTTCATCTCTACTGATCTTATTTTTTCCCGTCCCTCTTCTTTACTATGGTCAGGCCAAGTGACCTGTAGTTCCTCTGGGGCCTAACACATAATGTTCCTTGTGCCTGAGACACATCCTCCCTAATTCAGCTCAAGTGTATGTCCTCCACGAAGCCCCCTTCATGGTTTTGAGAGTCCCTTACTCTGTCCTTCAGTAGCAACCTGTTGTCATCCTTGCACTGAGCTGTCATGATCAACACCCATGACACTTTAAGTCTCTTCAAGGGCAAGGAGTGTGCCTTGTTCATGTCTTGCCCTGGAGTCTGGTGAACTCCTACTCATCCTGCAGTACCCAGCTTGAGTGCTAGATCCTCTGACTTCTGGGCAGTATGAGTTACCCTTCCTCCACTGTACTTCCAAAGCATCCTCTGCCTACTTGGGCACAGACTATACAGACACTTTGGAAATGCTGAAAGAATGAATTTACTTATGAAGATTGAGTGATTTCCTCAAGGTCACAGAGTGATCCAGAAGTAGATCTGGAACGGCTCTTCTTTTCATTGGAGATAATTCTTTTAGGTTTATAAAAGACCTAACTAAGACCTGGAATTAAAGGTGCATAACAGGGTACAACTTAGTTGTTTTTTTCTTTTTTTTAATGTTTATTTATTCTTGTGAGAGAGAGAGAGAGCACAGGCGGGGAGGGGCAGAGAGAGAGAGACACAGAGGGTGCAA
Source organism: Panthera uncia (assembly GCF_023721935.1). Taxonomy (NCBI): domain Eukaryota; kingdom Metazoa; phylum Chordata; class Mammalia; order Carnivora; family Felidae; genus Panthera; species Panthera uncia. The sequence continues at coordinate 86,838,195 of NC_064817.1, forward strand.
CTTAGTTCTTAAATGAACTATGAAAGGAAGGGTTTTTTTTTTTCTCCAAGTATTATCTTCCTAATACATTCCCCAAAAGAGGTCTGCTCTGTTCACATATGGTTCCAGTTCTAGAATTTGCTGTGTATCAGAACATACGTATCTCTTCTTCTGTAGTTCACTAGGAGCCAGTGGCCTGGCTTCTTTAAAGCGTCATACATGTTACTTTCTTTCAGAGGTTTGAGATCTGTTCTCTCTCTTTTACACAGTACGAGCATCACTTAGTTCAGAAATAGGGGCTTAAAACTAAGAAAGCTATTCTAGCATGATTGGAGTATTTGTTGGTTGGAATATGCTGTTGAATAATGGCCTACACCAACCTAATGCTTTTCACTTTTCACATCCTGGTGAACTCCTCCTCATCCTTCAATACCCCACTCAAGTGCTGTATCCTCTGACCCCTCTGGGGACATGTTATCCTTCCTTCTCTGTCCCTCCAAAACCTCCTATGCCTAGGGTCTCATTGCATTGTATTTCCTATTATGCATGTCTGTTGTCCTGAGCTCTTTGAAGACAGGGACTGGTCTTTATCTCTCTCCATACACCCTCTGTACCTGACACAGCGCCTGGTACATGTGAATGTTGGTGGCATGGAGATGAAAGGCAAGGCAGTGATGTTCTTTGGAACAATTTCAAACACTTCCCTTATGCATGGAAGTATGATTATTGGCACTGATTTCTCATCTAGTAAGACAGTAGTCAGTTAAAGAGTTTTGCCCTCTTGTGAACGATCATGGTCCCTCCTTTTTTTTTTTTTACCACTCTACATTTGGCAATACACATGCAAAATAGTTGTTTTTGTAGTTGTATTTTTGTCTGTATATTTCATGTATGTTTTACATATATAATATGCATCCAGAGAGGAAGCTCACCACTCAAGCCTATAATCTCACTCGGGACCAGGCGTTTAACTATCTCTTACCTTCCACTGCGTGCCATGGTGCCTGGCACATAAGCTTAAATCATTATTTGTTGTTTGAATACATGGGTGCATGCATAGGTGGGTTACTTAAGAGGTGCATTCTCTTTTTTTAAATTTTTTAATGTTTATTTTTAAGTGAGAGAGAGAGAGACAGAGCATGAACAGGGGAGGGGCAGAGAGAGAGGGAGACACAGAATCCGAATCAGGCTCCAGGCTCCCGGCTCCCAGCTGTCAGCACAGAGCCTGACACAGGGCTTGAACTCACAAACCATGAGATCATGACCTGAGCTGAAGTCAGATACTTAACTGACTGAGCCACCCAGGCGCCCCGGAGGCATATTCTTGGAGTTACTATCTAATCTGACCTCTCCAAGGGTAGTAGGTTTCTGTTTTGGTCTCAGCATTCTTTGAAACAAAAGTCGACCAGAAACTAACAAGGAGACTGCACGTAATTCGTTTCTTTTCCTATAAGAAGCAATGTTCGGCTGGCATAAGATCTTTTCTTGTCCTCTCTTTATGCAGCTGTATAGCCTGTAGACCCTTATCATTAAGCTGGGCAGAAGAGTATAGGGCATGCCGAGACAAACCACTGAAGGCCAAAACCAGCTGGCGATTGGCGGACATGACTGTGGGTGCAGGCAAGGGTATTAGGCTCAGTCTTAAAGGAGAAAGAGCACTCTGAGACAAACATTGTGTGACGCAGACTTATAATGCGTAATTATATAATTTATTATGAACTCGAGCCTTCCAGTCCTTTTTCCCACCCAAGTTTTTGTCAGAACGTGTGCTAGGCCACAGTCCAGGCTCACAGGAGTAATCTAGGAGCTACTGCCTGATTCCCCTTCTGGTCTGCTGACTCCAGCTCCTTGTGCCAAGCTCTGCTTCGGCTTTATCTGCAGCTTTCCTACCAGGCTGCCCTACCTTCCTTTGAGGTGAGGGCTGGGCCCCGTCGTCTCAACCCTGGGGCTTCCCAGGGCCACAGAAAGTCTTCTACACAGGACAGTCCTCTTCTTCTGTGTGTGTGAGCACCGAGGAAGCAGAGCCGAACATATGCTGGAGTAGGCATCAGTTCCGGCACGAACCAGTGGTGAGCCGTATCTTCTATAAGCGGACAGTGGCAGCTACGGCCAGGTAGTAGAGTCATGGGCAGCAAGGAGGACAGACTGCTTGGTAGATCCAACAACTTGTAAGCGATGAGCCTGCGTAAGTGGGGAAAACCAGCGTTTTCAGTGGTGAGGTCTTCCTTTAGATCAGGAATTTCTTAGGGTGGATTACGATCTTTTCCCCAGACCTGTGGCCAGTTTTGTGAAGACCAAAACATGGTCTTTGGTGGAGGTAGGAGATGGAGAATTCCTACAAAGAAGGCTACGGCCAACTGAATGTTAATCTACCATTTGTGCAGTGGGATAGATGGAAAATAGGCCATACGGCATCCAATTCTTCCTCCGATATTTGAGGAAAGCCCCCCCCCCCTTTTTTTAATAGGTAGTATTTCTGCTTCTTTAACCATGGGCCCCAAGTAAGACGCTGAGATGCACATTCTGCTTTCTTAAAATGTGGACACATAAACTGAGGTCAAGGGGCAAAAGCTTGAAAAAGAGTGGCAGCGTTTTATGCCCGGCCAAGTTCTTTGACCTCCAGTTCTGACAGGATGCCATTCGCTCATTCATTCGTTCATTTTGGCAAAATACAAACTTTGCCAACTGGATCTAAATTCCTGCTTTAGAGATGATACCAAGGTCTCAACTGAACCCAAGTGTCTCTCCTCTTCAAATACACAATGGTCTCCTTCTTGCAGAAAACCGGTTTGGGGGACAGAGCAGTTGAGAGCAGTGTAAAGACCTACAATGATGAGCCATGGTACACAGGTTGGAAAACAGCATCCAGGCATCTGTTTGGTATACAGAAAGCCTTAGCGCATTTGGGAATTGAATTTTTAGGCCCGAATTTGAGGAAATTTGTGGCTTTTTCACTGGAGTGGATCAGGGGAAAGGTATAATTATCACCCATGCATAGTAACAGAGAACAGCTACAACCCCAGAGACTCAAGACATTGGTTTACCATATCCTGCTCGCTGGGGCTGTCCGCTTGCATCTAATTTTTTCCATCCGAATGCTTCCAAGGATACTAAGTTCTGTTTTGAGAATTAGGAAATGTTTTATTACTAGGTTTTGCTTCTCTTTTCCTTTTCCCACACATTACTTTGAGGCATCTTTCAAGATACTCAGTTTTGGGTTTTTTTATGCTTAAAAAATTTTCTCCTCCGTTCCTTCCCCATCTTATTCTCTCTTCCTTCCCCATCTTATTCTCTCTTCTTAGAAGCATCAGTGTTGGAAATGAAAAGCTGAAACCTGTAATAATGTATCAGTTTGCAAATATAAATACACATCAGATGATCATTAGCATTTTCTTGGCATTAGCTCATGCAGCATACACAATGAATATTAATGTATGGTGCTGCATACATTTAGAAACTTAAGAAAGCCACTCGAAAAAGGACTATTTGTGCCACATGACATATGCAGTGTATGAGGTCTGGATGCTGGGATCTATGTATCCACTTTCTTGTTGGCAACCTATCTTTGAAATTTGCAACTATAATATGCTGGCTTTATTGAATGTAATTAATGTCAAGTTCCTGCTGAAAACAATGGAAGTTGCTCATTAAAGATGTTAGCAGAGAACAGGACCACAGCAGAACTGACCTCATTTGCTTGTGTGTATGAGAGAGAACACAAATGTATCCTGTGTGACTGTGCCTGTATGTATGTCAGTAGCGAGCTATCTCTTGCAGGATCTAAGATTGAAACTAGGCGGCTGTAAAAAGAGCCAGTGCCTCCCTTGCTTGTCCGGCTGCTTCTGCAAATCTGCCTAACAAGTAGCTCAGTTCCTCCTGATCAAACGATCTGAGAAATGGCTTCCCTCCATTACACACTGTAATGGTATCTCCCAGGCGAGGCTCTCTGAAACAGCACACCCCTGTCTCTGATAGCAGAGTTCCCTTGGTGAGTGCCCCAGAACAGACGAGCTCCAAAACAAAGCCGTCTAAGAATTGGTACCACTGGCCAACGAAACCTGTTGGAGTTCTGTCAGAAATCACCTAGCCTTGGGTCTTTGGATGAGAAAAGCAGGTGAAATCAGTAAGTACCGGCCTCAAGTGTGTTGACCTGAAAAAGCTAGAACTGCCCTATGAATATTTGGAGAAGGCAGAAGTGTTTATATGAAGAGCGTGCGTGTCGGGGGGGTCGTTTACTTGGCCACACGTTGTATCGGTGTGATGGAAGGGGAATTGAGAAGAGTTTGAGATTCTCGTCTGCATTCTTTCACTTTGTGACCCTGGGTAAGTTGACCTATGCTCTCTGTAAATCCCTCTTGTCGACAATGGGGATGGTACACCCTTCTTCACCATGCTAGTGTTCAGCTCAAATAAGAGTGGAAGCTCTTTGGGCATGACCGATCGGTAGAGTGAAAAAAAGAGGTGTTGATAATCAGATGGCAGCTGACTTCTACACGGTGCCCAATTGCTTGGCAGTTAGGCTGGTGCCGGCTCTTCCAACCATGGCTTCTTGGCTCAGACCTGCTTTGAGTGGGCATACAGGCTTTTGCAACATTATGAAAAACTTACTCAGAGCTGCAATAAATGCTTAGAATGTATAGAGTTCTGTTTATTACATGACGTGCATATTTAACTCCAGCTGGGAACACGGCCCCGTACTAGGTAGGCGGTGTGAAAGCATAGAGTTATGACTGAGGGGTCCTTACCCTCAAGGAGCTTATGATCTAGTGGGGGGAATGACATGTATAATAACTATGTGCAATTTGAGACAAGATGATGGATATGCTAAGTTGGGCCCATCCGGCTGCCTGTAGTTAGTGGTTGGGTTGTCCCTCCTCCGCCTAGCTTAGGAATGCAAGGAGTATGGGTTTGGAGCTGCTGGGAGATTCCGATCTGGCTCATTCTCCCTGTAAAATGAGATGAATGTCCTTTCCCTTCTCTTTCGGCATCCTAGCATATCATGGGAATTAATCTCTGAAAAGTCGCTAGACATCTTCAGATGCAGGTGGCTGTAGAAATGCAAAGCAATGTATAGTATGTCTTTCAAATTATATGATACGTTGTCCCCTTTATGACAGACTAGGTGATTTTTCTTTGTGTGTGTGTGTGTGTGTGTGTGTGTGTGTGTGTGTGTGATTAAAAACAGTCCACCACATCCCATGTTATCAGTCATAAGCTGGTTGGTTCAGTTGCTAATAATGTGTCCAAGATGAGTGGGTTTAGTATCTGTGTAGGCTGGTTAGCAAAGCATAATTTGTTTTCCAGTCATAGTCCATACCTGGAGTCTCAGCTAGCTATCTTGAAAATGTGTGCTTTTTATTCACAAGGGAGCCAAGGAAGGAGCCAGCAGGTAACTCTCGAACCCTTTTTCCCCACCACCAAAGGATAATTCAGCATATACATCATTCTTCTGGTAGGAAAAGAAGCAACCTCCTCCTTGAATACAAAGAACAGCCCAGCATCAATATCACTAAGGAGACATTGGCTGATGTTAAACCTATATTTATGAACTACCTTCAAGTCTGGAATCTGCCACTAAAAAACTCGGTATTTCTTGCCCTATAGATCTAGTTTTTGTTAGTTAAGAATTCCCAAATTCCAGGGGCGCCTGGGTGGCTCCGTCGGTTTAAGCGTCCGACTTTGGCTCAGGTTGTGATCTCGCAGTTCGTGGGTTCGAGCCCCGTGTCGGGCTCTGTGCTGCCAGCTCGGAGCCTGAGCCTGCTTCCGATTCTGTGTCTCCCTGTCTCTCTGCCCCTCCATGCTCATGCTCTGTCTCTCTCGGTCTCTCAAAAATGGATAAATGTAAAAAAAAATTTTAAAAAGAGTTCCTGAACTCTGGAAATCTGAAATACTCTCTTGTTTTGTTACATGTGTTAACACAGAGTTCTTTGACTTGTTTACTATATTTTTGAGATCCTAAAATCCATCTCCTTTTGTCTGTGCTCTTGTCAGTCTGGCTGTCATCTGATCAACTCGAGATGTCTTGCAACCCTATTCTTCAGAAACGTTAGGGAGTTCCCCCTGGAAATTTCCCCTAGGCTATGTCTCATTTCTGTGTTAGATCCTCTAGTTTGATACGAAGAGGGTATTAAGCAATATTGGTGTGCTCACCGATCTGTAGTCATAACTCTGTGTGGCTGGTGGTTTGGGAACTTTACCTCTGGGATTTTTAGATCATGGCTGTGCATCTGCTGGCCTGGGCTTTTGTTTTTGAAAGGAGGCCAGTATTAATGTGTTTCTCATTGGGGAAATATGCAAATAAACAGTTATTTAGATTTTGAAAGCAGACAAAATGATACAGACATGGGGGTTGTCTCTGATGGCACCAGATCTGATGAAAACATTTATTTCTGTTGCTTGTGACTTAACAGATGGCCTTGAAAACTGTAGGGTCAGTGCTTCTGGATTCTCACCCTTCGCACACCTGGGTAGAGCACCCATGACAAATGGGCACAATGGGCGTTTTTGGTTGTATTTAATTCAACACCTATGCCATAGCATGAATCTTGGCCCCCTTAGCTAGAGAATAATTGATCATCTGTCTTTCCTGTTGACTCCCAGAACCTGCAAGTTGGTGGCTTTCTCTTTTAATCTACTGAGCATTCTCTGGGTGTCTAGTGTGGCCCTGCACAGATTAAGAGAATGCATTTTTGAGGAATGAGAAATTAATGGCAGTTGTTTATAATGCCTAATCATTTCATCTAAAGTTGCCATGGATCTTGATTAAAATGCTTTCCACCAAATCTCTGTTAAAACACAAGTCACTGAAAGGCTGTACAGTGTGTGTGTGTGTGTGTGTGTGTGTGTGTGTGTGTGTGTATTTGAGTATGTGCCTGTGAGCACATGCCTGCCCGTGCAGGCCTGCCCTCACACTTGGGGGTGGAGTATGGTAGAGTGTGGAGTGGAGAGAGAAAAAAAGATAAGGAGGCAGGGAAAGAGAGAAGTAATCATTCCTAGTACTCTGGAAAAGGGGTGTCCAGGCTCCTTGGTTATCATGAAACAAGAGGCTTATTTCTTATTGCTGATGAATTTCAATAACAATTACAGAATGTTGGTAAGCCACATTAAGTCCCAAGGGCTGGATCAAAAATATACACCATCTGCAGGAGCCACTTGAATTCTCACTGAAAAACCTAATAGCCAAACATGAAATCAATTTGTGAGCAGATATAAACTGTGGCTGGTTGTCCATTAAAGTTTGCTTTCTCTCCACGATGCTAAGGGCCAAGCTCTAAAAGTGAAATGAATGGCCTGTGGCTAGATCCAGTGTGCCACTCACTTGCAAGTTTCTGTTGTGTTGCAGAAGTGAACGACAACAGTTAAACTTTAAAGATAAACAGTGTTTTGATTGGGTTCCTGGGGAATAATGGTGCTTTTGTACAATTCTTGAAATAGAGCCTATAGCCGCCCTGAACAAAATAGTCTCTTTCAAGATCTTGGAAATAATGACATCATAGGCAGATTGAACCAGCAATCCATTAATAGTATCCTTTGTAGAAAGCTGTCTCAGGGGAGGGACCTGGTTTAGTAAATTGGTACTGTTTACAAACATAACATAATAGAATCCCCCATTCTTCTACGTCTGCGGAATAATCGGAGACACTTCCCACTTGGGAAACAAACATATTAACATCAAAGCTTCCTCACGGGTCCATACCCTTTCTCCATGGGTCTTCTAAAAGCATGCTTCGAAGCACTTGGTTTGAAGGCAAGTTAAAGATAACAAGAGCCTCCTCACTATTCTTTTGTCACCATCTCAGAATTCTGTGGAATAATTAGAAGATGAAGATTGGTTTGCATTGGAAAGGGTAATAAAGAACTGAAATAATATCAGGACAATTCAAGCAATACCAAATCTGAAATGCCTAAGTAAAACCAAGAGATTATTGGCTTCGTGCTCCACGTTTCTAGTGTGGAACTAGACACAGATCCTTCCACTTCTTTTCCATCTGTGTGAAAGGTGTATTCTGGTTCCTCTTGCAGTCTCCAGATGAGCTGAATAGCGTTAAAACAATCCCAGATTGCTGCGCAGCAGAAAGGTGTCCCATATATGCTGGGTCCTTCACATGATGCCTGTGTTATGGATCACAGCAAGTATGTGGTGGTGAAATTTTGGCCAGGGATATCTGGTGTATTCTAGGGGAGCATCGTTGGAGTTTTCTATCCCAAGTACCCCTTCTTTCCCCAGCCTGAAATATACCTGGTCAAATAAGGTCAGAGTAATCAGGCAGCTTGAAAAGAAGCAGGGCACCTACCTTTTGAGTCTCTAGCCAGAGAGTAATTAGTAACAAAAAAACACCACTCCGTTAGCCACACCTAAATATCAAGAACAAAGGAGCCTAGTATTTTTTTGAATTACGTAGGTGTACTAGAACCCTGATGGGCCCAGACTCTTACTTGCCCTATTATATAAGGTCAGCTTTGTATATCAAATTAAAGAAGCCATGCCTGTTTGTCTAACTTCCATCATCTTAAATTATGTAATATGTCATCAGAAAATATATATCACCCAGCTCTCTCTCTCTCTCTCTCTCTCTCGCTCTCTCTCTCTCTCTCTGTGAGACACATTTTTCAGAAACCTATCTTCTAGGTATTTCTATTTAAATCCTCAGGGTTTTTTTGTTTTTGTTTTTTGCAGTGGCTTTCAATTTTTTTTTTTTTTTTACCAAGCTATCTTTTGTATATCTGAGCTTTATGTAATAATCACCCCATCCATATCCAGGCATTATGTTGAAGCCCAAAAAAGTAAAACAGAAAAAAAAAACCCACAGAAAACAGTGCCTTCTCCTGGTGGCAAATTCTTCTCAGTGACTAAATTAAAACTATGGACCTGTCCGGTACAGAATAATGCCACTGGTGAAGTCAGTCTTAAACTCACTTTTCTTCTGGAGAAACAGTGAATTTAGAAGGGCCAAATTAAAAACAATTTTTTAATGTTCATTTTTGAGAGAGAGAGGCAGAGTGTGAGCAGGGGAGATGCAGAGGGGGTGGGGGGAATACAGAATCCGAAGCAGGCCCTGGGCTCTGAGCCTGAGCACAGAGCCAGATGCGAGGCTCGAACCTCGAACCACAAGGTCGTGACCAGAGCCAAAGTCAGATGCTTAACAGACTGAGCAACCCAGGCGCCCCTAGAAGGGTCAAATTTAAAATGTAAGAGGGAATTCAGACCCATCAACACCGGTTTTATGTACTAGTCGAAGTACGTACTAATGCCAGTAGTATCTATGAATCTGCTTTATCCTTGATATCACGGTTTTTCAGTTTATCTTGTGCCGTGGTTTCGCCTGTATAGGAAAATGTGAGGTTAATCAAGTGGTTGGTGGTGACCAAATGCTTGTTACTATTTTCCTGATCATGATTGCTGAAAAAATACAGAACCAATCTTAAATCCATGAAGATAATGCAAGACGTGACACTTAGGCAAAGAGAAAGAAAAGAGATCTGTTGTCCAAATTAAGATCAGGTCAGTCATTGTTAGCTGGCAGTTACCTGTGCAGCTGGAGAAAATATTAATTGGTACTCACCTATTCTCGAATACTTAAATTGGAGAAAATTTAGGACATAGTAAAATTTGCAAAATTTTCCACATGGCACGATGTAACAATTCATTACCAAAAATAACAAACACATGGGGTGCCTGGGTGGCTCAGTAGGTTGAGCGTCCGACTTCGGCTCAGGTCATGATCTCGCGGTTTGTGGGTTCAAGCCCCACATCGGGCTCTGTGCTGACAGCTCGGAGCCTGGAGCCTGCTTGGGATTCTGTGACTCCTTCTCTCTCTGCCCCTCCCCCACTTGTGCTCTGTCTCCCTCTGTCTCTCAAAAATAAATAAATGTAAAAAAACAAACAAACAAAAAGAAAATAACAAACACATTGTAACTACTAAAGGTGTAAAATAATTACGATAGCTTATTTCTCATTAATGTTGTTGGAAGAAAGTGATCTGCTAAATCATTTTTGGAGAGCTCTTATGCTCCTAAATTAGTGCCAGTTAACACTTGATGAATTTACGCAGATTTTGTTGCAGTGGGATTTGATTTTCCCTGTATTCAAACTGGAGATTCACTTGGAAGATATTCTTAACACGTGATTTGAGATGGCGAGTGTCCCTTTGGGTTGCCAGTGGAGGGACTTGAATTAGAATAGGAAAATACTCAGAAGCCGAAATGTTTCGCTGGGGAGCCCATGCTTTTCCAGTCCACTTTACCTTCCAGTGGGATGAAACCTGAATGTATTCCGTCCTGAGCACAAGATGCTAACGAGTAATGACATTGAGAGCAGGGGTAAGTTGCTAAAACCCAGACCGGCCCTTAACAGCCCTCTTACCGAGGCCAACTCCCTCATTCCTTGTTTCAGGACATAAAGCATGACCAGCGTAAGGTTATGATGGCTCCTCAGGAAGTGGTCCTCTCCTTGGAGCTAGCTCCTCTTTGCTCATGGTGACATTGGCTCAGCTTTATCTTCTGCCTGCTACCTGAAAATGCAGCGTTGTTTCCCCAGTCACTACACCCATGCTCTGCTGAAACTGTCAGGTCTACTAGATCACGCCCCAGTTCTTTCACATAAAACAGTAGAGTGTGTTTTGTAAGCCTGGTACATGCAGGTAAGAATCCAATGCCAGCAGCATCCCAATGTCAGAGCAGCTAACGGGTCATTGTTTGGGGCCATTAAAGATCAACAGCCAAACCCATGACAGCTCCAGACTTTGAGGAGTTGTGCTTCCTGACCGTCATAAAAGTCAGGGTAGAAATATTTCTAGCTTGTTTTTAATGTTCATTTATTTTTTAGAGAGAGAGCACAATCGGGGAAGGGGGAGAGAGAGAGAGAGAGAGAGAGAGAGAGAGAGAGAGAGAGAGAGACTCCCAAGCAGGCTCCAGGCTCTGAGCTGTCAGCATAGAGCCCGACGACACAGGGCTCAAACGCACGAACCGTGAGATCATGACCTGAGTGGAAGTCAGACGCCCAACTCTCTGAGCTACCCAGGCACCCTGGGTAGAATTTTTAAAGAAGGTCATAATTTATTAAAAGGCTAAGAGTAGACGGCAGAAAATAGAGTTTCATTTTTGAGAAAAGGAAGTGTTTTGTGTTATGTGTATAGAAAAGTTATGTGTTTGTGTCTACATCTTGAAAAGCCATTAATTACTGCCTTCACTTTCCTCTCTGGGAAATTACATCATTGGTCTTTCAGGAGGCAGCTCCCTCCCCTCTAGAAAAGAAACCTCTCAAAATGGTCATCACAAAACCCACAAAACTGGAGGCAGCCATGAGACCAATGCTTCTGTGTCTGAGCTGTTAGAGCCCCCATTTTACTAGATGGGTCTTTTAGGCCTCTTCTTTCTTAATTCCTGTTTTCTCCTCCTGTTCTTTAGGAGCTGCGCCATCAGTGGTAACTGAAAATGTCTGACAGTCTGGATAACGAAGAGAAACCCCCAGCTCCCCCGCTGAGAATGAATAGTAACAACCGAGATTCCTCGGCACTCAACCACAGCTCCAAACCACTTCCCATGGCCCCTGAAGAGAAGAATAAGAAAGCCAGGCTTCGCTCTATCTTCCCAGGAGGAGGGGATAAAAGTAAAGTATCAGTGGCCGGGCATTGAAAAGGGGCCAGTTTATTCTTTCCTTGTCACTTTCTTTGTTGGGTAGTCATTTCTTGAGCAGTGGCTGTTCAGGGCCTACCTGGCCTTTGCCTCGACATCTTCAGAGGTTGCCTTTTGTCAGAGGATAATGTTTGATTGACTTACTGTGGGTTGACAGGAAATACACTTCTACCGTGTTTGCCTTGCACATAAAATTGAATTCATAGCATTAAGCCAAGGGAAATCATAGCCGCAGTACTGTCTTGAATCTATGAACAGCGCTTTTCTTTCTGATAACTTAGAGGGGAGAATTTAACAGTAATCCCTTTCTAACTGGAAGTTGTCCTTATTGGAAATTTGAGTATAGGTGGATTTACTTCTGTATACCTTTATGACGACCGTGAAAATTCTGAATTGAGTATGCAGGAGTCAATCCAAGTTGCCACATGATGGTCTCTCTGGCTGTATCCTAAGGTGGAAAGAAACTTCTGAGCCATTTGTTTCCTCCCTCAGTCTCGTGCCACTTGTCCCCTACACGATCAGCCCTATTGGCACTGAGCATCACAATACCATATTGACATGAATCCATGTGGTGTTCATAAAACCATTTGTAATACCAAGGGCTATAGAATCTCTAGTAGATAGTTGTCAGGTTGTGCTAATTAGTGTAAACTTAAACATGGCTTCTATAAATGTGACTACTGAGGTGGAAGAGAGTGAAACAAGTACACTACCCCAGCAAGGAGCCAAAAAGGCAAGCAGGGTGGTGTCTTTAGAAGAGAAAAGGGACATCCGCGATCTGCTCCTTCAAGGTAAAACAAATAGCGTCGCACGTCCTGTGGTGTGAGTGACGCCACAATTTGTACCGTAAAGAAGGCCAAAACTCTTCTTAGAGCCAGGATTGCCTCTTGTACACCTGAGTCGCTTAAGAGATGCTTTATGCCTGCTGACCCAAGGATGGAAAAGACGGAAATGTTAAGCCCTTACACTGAAGACCGGCAAAAGAACGATGAAACACTTTCCGTGCAAGGGATCTGTGAAAATGCACGAGGGATTTCCAAAGACATGTTTTTCAGACACTGAAGTGGGCCCAGCAAAAAGTCCTGCTGGGAGCAAGGAATGGCTTAAGACACTTCTGGTACACCATGACCTGGAGACCAAGTCTTATGTGACAGTGGTGCCGAAGAAAGAACCATCAGACCCTGCAGCTCCTGTGGTGTATCTGCCACAACCACAGGAGGTGAATGAAGACGGGAATCATGTGCCTGCCCAAATCTTCAGTGCTGTAGAAGCCGCCATTTTTGGAAGCCTTTGAAGAATCCCACTTGCCCTTTTGGAGAGCAAGAACCAACTAAGTGATGCTGACGTGAGGTCAGCGAAAACAGAGAGGCTGCTGTTTCTGTTTTGTGCCAGTACTTGGGTGACCTCCTGGCAAAACCACTACTGCTTGACACAAAACTATACCCAAATCTTCCCGGGGAAAAAAAACCCAAGCCAAGTTTCTGGTGTACTGGCACACTGAAAAACATGGATAAGTCCTTCTCTCCTTAAGGAATGGTTTGAACAGTGCTTTCTCGTGGAAGTTCAAGACTAAAAAGAACAATCTGGAATTCAAAGTCCTGCTGATTCCTCCCAGTCGTTTTGGTGCTTCAGATGCATTTGCAAGTGCGCACCCTTAATGTTAATGTTGTCTTTATTTTTCTTATGTTTTTTTTTTTTTTGAGAGAGAGCGAGCATGTGAGTGGGGGGAGAGAGCAGAGAGAGAGAATCCCAATCAGGCCCCTCCCTGCCAGCACAGAGCCCGACATGGGGTTTGAACCCACAAACTGTGAGATCATGACCTCAGCTGAAACCAAGAGTTGGACGCTTAACTGACGGAGCCACCCAGGTGCCCCAAGGTTGCCTTTTACAATGAGTTGCGTGTTTCAGATCCTTGAGCTCTTCGATCAATGTTTGATCCAACTATTCGAGAAGACATGCCAAACTAATGTCCAATTTTGTTGTTGAAAATCTCACCAAGTTTCCTCTGTCTGAAAATCCTACCTCATGGGATTCCGACATGATCACTAATGCTGTATTGGTTTTTTTTAAGTTTATTCATTTTTGAGAGAGAGCATGAGTGGAGGAGGGGGAGAGAGAGAATCCCAAGCAGACTCCATGCGGTCATCGCAGAGCCCAACACGGGGCTTGATCTCACAAACCATGAGATCGTGACCTGAGCCAAAATTAAGAGTCGGATGCTTAACCAACTGAGCTACCCAGGCACCTCACTAATGGTGTATTCTTACTGAAAGAACCAATAGATAGTTCAACAGAGCCTGTCATTAATGCACGCTGACAAAAGATTTGGCTAGGGATGGTGGCATGCCTTTCAGTGATCTGTCCTGAAGACCATGAGTCTTGGGATCAAGAAGAACCTATAGATGAGAATGAGCATTTGGTACAGGAGCACTCTGTCTGAAGTTGGATCTGAACCTGTTGATATTAATTCAAGTGATATGATGCTACTAGAGGATGACTCTCAGGAAGCTTCTGGCACTCCAGAGATGATTATCATAAGTGCTGACAGAGATAATTAGGAAGCTGTAGGACTGGAGACAAATAACAGTTACAAGCAACATGTGCACATTTTTTTTTAATTTGTTTTTTTAGTGTGTATTTTGAGAGGAAAGAGAGAGCACAAGATGGGGAGGGGCAGAGAGAATCTCCAGCAGGCTCCGTGCTGTCAGCACAGAGGCCAATGTGGGGCTTGATCTCAGGAACCGTGACGTTAGATCACGACCTGAGCCGAAATCAAGAGTCAGATGCTTAACCGACTGAGCCACCCGGGCGCCCCAACAGGTGCAAATTTTTTAGGACAAGATTAAAACCTTCTCCCAAGAAAGCAATGCAAATTGATACCTTTACATGTCAAACCTTAACCTGTTCAAAGCCTGAGTGATGTAGCAGAACCTTGTAAAGAGATGCTGTGATGCCTTCAAACAATCACACTGGACAGAAATCATCTTTAGCAGGACTTTAATCATCAAAGAGGACCATTTAATACCATTGCTGGACAGCTGATAAGCTGCCTTCAGACAAATCTTGAATGATTTCATTGAACTCTATCAAGGGGTACTAAGAGCCTTTTTACATTTCTATATTAGGAAGAAAGGACCCTCAGAAGAGCCGAAATCATAAAGTAGTGCCATTCAAGTATCCGTGCCAGACCCTGCGTAAGCTGCTTTCGGACAAACTTTGAACGATTTAATTCGAACTCTGTATGGAAGTGCTAAAGTATCTTCAGAAAAGAGGAGACAGAATGTTCAGAAAAAGAGCCAGTCATTAAGTTTTACCACTTAAAGTCACTTGCTTGATCAGGCTAACAGCACAAGCCAGTTGTTCCAATTTCAGGATTGGATTTCAATGACCGGGAGAATTTAAAGAGCCATGATTTGAGCGAGCAGCTCACTTCCCTTCATCTCTCCACTGTTCCCCCCCACTTTTCCACTGTCATAATGAGGGGTACATCCTCATCACCTGTGGAAATCATCCTAGGCTCTCAATGGAGACCGTGTAGAACCTATACCTATCACTTTGACTAATTTAAGCCACGTAAACTGTCATTATTCTTTTCACGTAATGTACTGTTGTTACTGTTTTTGTTTTACTGTGCAAAAAAATTATTCATGAGGGCTTTCAGAAGTTTGCATGGGACCTCACTTCCCCTGCCCTTTGTTTTTGAAACCTCCTAAAATCATACTTTCTTCAGCTGAACCCTGCTCCCTTGGGGGTTGTTCAGGAATTGACCCTCATAGGTAAGGAGGGGTCACTGTGTCCATGCTCCTGCCTCTAGGTGACTGCCTGGGTTACACCACAGTCAGTCTTAATGAATGGGAAGAGCACTGTACTTGGGGTTCTGAGGAATCTGAGTTTGAGTCCAGCTCTGCCACCGATTATTGTGACTTGGGGCCAGTCACTGAGTCTCATCACCTGTTAAATGCAGATAGTGATACCTGATACCTACCTCGCAAAATATTTTTGGTAGTCTAATGTAATTCTAAATATCAGAGCACTGCTAAAATGAAAAAGTGCTAAAGAATTGTAAGATGTTAACTACATTGGTATCATTTTGGACTTTACAAACAAAACAGCCCCAAATAATTAGATTTTTAGAAATCTTGTTTCTTTTTTTGAAGTTCCTTTGCCCCTAACTAGAATTTATTTGTTGCTAATAGAAAACTTTAAAGAAAATTAAAATTGCCCATAATTTTACAAGCTAAAAATAATAACCATCTGGATCAGTATTTTTCCTCCTAGTCCTCCTCCTCATATAGAACTTGTTTATCAGTATCAAAAAAAAATGGAAACGAAAGCATATAGAAAAAAGTCACCCCTATTCACAAATCTCAGAAACAATGTTAATGTCTTCGTGGATTTCTTTCCAGACATTTTTTGTGGAGATGGTACACACACACACACACACACACACACACACTCATACACACACATACACATATCCTTTTATACAGTTTTTTACATAGTTGAAATCCTAATATGCAGTTTTATATGTTAATTTTTACCTAAGACATGCTTAGAATTTTTATCATGAATATTTTCCTGCATTTTTAAGAAGTTTGATAAATACCATTTTCGACAGGGTGTAATATCTCATCGTGTAGTGATGTCATGGTTTACTTGACCAGTTATTCAGTTGGATACTTGAGGTCCTTTCCAAATTTTTGTTATAAATAATGTCACGGCGTCTATCTCTTTAGTTAAATGAAGACACTTTGGTGACAGCAGAGGTTTTTGCTTAAGAAGTCTCTCTAATAGCTGCATTTCATTGGCCAAATGGAACCTCAAGAGACAGAAGAGAAATAAGAAGCAGTAGATGTAATTTCAAGATTGAGGATCTATCTTTGCTGGGGACCGTCCCACGAGCTGAATCTTGGTGTTAGAGCAAATCAGGGGAGACATTTTGCCACCGTGTTCTGATACTCTCGTATAGAGAAGTTTTCAGAATGTAGAGCAGGAAGAGGACATCCCGAACGAGTGGTTTGATCTCATTTTATGGACCCTGTGCAGTGTGAGACTGATCAGGTTTCTCTTTCGTTGGCTACTAGAAAGCCTGCAGCCAAATGTGCGGCCCATGCGTAGCACTGGTGATGGGACTCTATGGAATGTATGCACTTTGCACTAGCTTTCTTCTGGGCTCCATTTTATGTCTCTGTGTTTCTTTTCCTTTTCCTTCCTTATCTACTTTGAATTTATGGTATCATATTGTGTATATTCTTATAAGCCACCTTAAATCCATTTTGGAGCAAGGAGGGGAATAAATACACGGATGATTAATATATATATGAAAAAAATACGCGAATAAATAAACCAGTAGGGCACATGCAACGAGGCGAATGAATCAGCCAGGCCTCTGAAAATGGCATAGTGCCTCTAAAAATAATCAACGTTAAGGACCCAAAGCTTGGGGGAGCATGTGGGGAAGAGGCCGGTGAGGCTGCATTTTGAGGTGACCTGCTCTGCGTGACGTGTGTGTCTTCTGAAGCGTGCTTTCTCGTGTCTTGTGTCTCGCCCCGCACTTGAGCATGAGATGCGTTTCAGAGGACACGCCACGCTGTGCGTGGGGCTGTGTCTTTAGAGAGCACGGTTTGTGTGCTTGGTTTGTGGGGGACCCAGGGAGATTTGGGAGCTGGTGAGCCTGGGGATGACGCCGGGGCCCCTCTCCCCAGAGGAGCACGGGGGGGTGGTTGGATACAAATCAAGTCAAAGCGAACAAGAGGTAGCCCACCATTTACCGAGCAGTCCCTGGGTGCCAGACCGGGTGCCAGGCAGGCACTTTACACAGATTGAGTCTTTTAACCCTTAGCAGCCACTCTGGGATTATCCCCTTCTCACAGATGAGGTGATTTAAGTTCAAAGCATTTAAGTAGACAGCCGAGAATCACATAGCAAGTGAGGGAATCCGGGAGTCTCCCAGGTCTCTCTGACTCCAAACCTGGTGCTTTGTCTGCTCCGTCACGCTGCCTTGTAACAGGATGAAGGGAACGTGTGGTCAACTCTGCTCTTGGCATCCAAAAGCCAGCAGTGGCTTTCATTTTTCCTTAAGATGGCAGTGCACTTTGAAACCTCTCTGAATTTCAGAAAAGGGGACTATTTTTTTTAATCACCACACAGAAGGAAAGAAAATTTTTCATGGTTTTTTTTTTTTTTTTAACGTTTATTTATTTTTGAGACAGAGAGAGAGACAGAGCGTGAACAGGGGAGGGGCAGAGAGAGAGGGAGACACAGAATCTGAAACAGGCTCCAGGCTCTGAGCTGTCAGCACAGAGCCTGACGCGGGGCTCGAACTCACAGACCATGAGATCATGACCTGAGCCGAAGTTGGATGCTTAACCGACTGAGCCACCCAGGCGCCCCATGGTTTTTTTTTTTTTTAAGAGACGGTAAGAAAATATTCTTGACAACAGACATGTGCTAACATTTGATTTGGGTGTTTTGTGGGTTATATTCTCATTTGGTGTGTATATTTGATGGGCTTAAATATTGCTTAAGTTAGAAAGTCAAGGCTCTAAACGAGCATGTTCATATATGTGAAAAAGTTCTTAAAGTGCGATATAGTGTTGTTATTGTATTGCATACATACTGTTTTGACTCCTAGAGTATGCCACTTCTCTCTACACAAGAAGCTTTACTGTGCAATGATTATATTAAAGAAGACTCTCAGCTTATCCTTTATGGTCTTGTTATCAGATGTTCTGGTCAATGCCCGCTATTAACTTTCGTCCAATTAACACACAATAAAACATACTTAGTGTGATAACTAGACGGAACAGTATGCAGTCTTTCTTTGGTGACGCTGAAGACCCTTTGAGATCTTGCAGTAGCTCAAGATCCTTATCATCGCCGGTGGGAGGCACAATTCATTGAGGGTCCTGTTTATCAGAAAGCCAGATGTCCGAGACTGCTACTTCCTGAATGGTATTTCCATTCCTCTTGGTTCTCCAAATGTAAACCGTACAGCTCAGCAGAGTGCTCTTGGGAGATCACTGCCCTGCCCTTTGGGAAGCCTGGCGGACGTGGCATCTTGCTTGTCTTCCAAGGTCAGTGCTCTGCCCCAGGAGAAGAGCCTCTTTTACTCCTAGAAGTGCCCCGTGGTTGAAATGGTAAGAAGGTGGGATAATGATGCCCTCTGTTTACTAGAGCCTTTGCTTCTTCATCAAAGCCAACAAACAGGGAAATTGGGGACAAATACGGTGGCCCGCTAAAATGAGCAGACGGTCAAGTTCAAGCATGGAATGCCGGATTGGGAGACAGATACGCGGAAGGAAAGAAGCAACAGGGAGATATAAATTGAGAGAGGAAGTGATACGTGAGGGGGAGGTTAGAGGGTGGAGAGGATCCTGGGGATAGATGAGAAGATGGGCAGACGGAAGAAAGTTGTGTCAAACATTAAAACGAAGCGTTGCAAGGAGAGGAAAATTGACACCAGCTGAGGCATATGAGGCTGCTTTCCTCCTTAAAGCAAATGAGGACTTTTTAATTTACCCCTCTCTCAGACTTGCACCCCATGTAATTATCCACACAATCAGGAGTGTCTGGTTTAGGACATTGCCTCATAATTTTTGTTTTTTGTGGGTTTTTTTTTTTTTTTTTGGTCTTCAAACATTTTCCATTGAAATTGTTGCATGTGTGAACTGGGCATAAATGCGAGTGGAAACAGTGTGTGTTGCCTGAAAGGAGATGGGCAAGAGTCCTGACGATTTGCCAGAATGATCGCTGTTGCTGAATGCTTTTGAAGATAATACCACTGAAGGTGATGGCTGTCTGTGTGTGAGTGGAGGTCACTAGAAGGGCTCACACGGGACCATCATTTCCTTTCCCCCATCATCCTCAGGGAACACCCAACTTCTGAATTAGGCTTGTAGCTGCTCTTGCCGAATCAGGTACCACTTTGAAGTTTTTATCTGTACATTAGAGGCTGATTTATGGAGAGTACATATTGTTTTCCATAGCCGCCAAAGACCTGGCAGGAGGAGACAGGCTTATTGTTTCCACAGAGGGAACGAACCAGGCGTAAAGAAATTCCAGATATGCTGATTACATACTGTGACTGGCCAAGGGTGAAATTTTCTAGGTTCTTCTACTGGGGCTCTCATGGCTTCAGCATGCTCTACCTGAAGCAGGAGAATGAACCCTCAACCCTGGGCCCTCCCACCTCTCTACTCCTGGGATTTGCTAATATCATAAAAGATTATAAGAGCAGTGAATGTTTAAAACAGGGCAGCTTAATCCTCTTTCTTGGTAATTCCATTTTCAAGGACATCACCCACATGGTGGAAATGGCAGATTACTTCGTTCTCCAGTAACGAAACAAGTAACTCCACTATAAGTAACAGACTCACTATGTTACTTGAGTATATTGCTAATGAGATGTTGTATTTGGGATAGCAGTTTAGGGATATTATCGTGTTTACAGGGCTTTCATACCAGGTACCTCCTTCAGATCTCTTATCATGGAAGCAAGGACTAGCCCCCATTATATAGAAGAAGGCAGGTTAGAGACTCCAAAGTTAAATTACTTCCACAGAGTTGCCCCACTACCAATTTACAAAGAAAGGCAGACTTGGGCTTTGGATCCTCGCCAACTCCTAATCCAGTGGTGGTGGAACATGATACTGTTCGTCATAAAATGGCAGTTCCCTAACTTGTTTCGAAAATAGGGTCTTAGCCAACGGAATATGCACAAAATGGAATTTTTACAGAAGCGAGTGAAGCCCAAGAGAATCCAACCCACTTTCTGAATCCGCAGTCACAACAGTAGTCTTACCTTTTTGCCTTTACAATTACTCCTGAGGGTCTGACTTGCTAGCCAAAAGTAATGGCCTTTGTAAAAAAAAAAAAAAAAAAGAAAAAGAATTGTCAATTACTTTTCCCTGATTCCAGTGTTATTCTGGGAGCTTTTAAGTCTTTTTCTATTACAAAAATAATACCTGATGCTTTTACAATTAAATGATTAAAGAACCATGTTAAAATAGAACACAAGAGTCACCGCTCATGCCTTCTCTTAGATTCGTTTATAATCCAGTATTTGAAGAGTCGGGTCTTTTCTTCCTCATTTCATAGACACCGTTTTTCCTTTTCCACTCAGAATCAGTATATATTTTGCCCAAGATGCTAGTTTTAAGCCAAAAATACATCTGTTACATAGAACCTCTTTTTAAATCTTTTACCCACCTTGCACTGTCAATTTCTTTAAATACTTAGAGCCAGGAATAAAATCTATTTTTGTGCCTAACTTTCCATTGTCGTTACCACATAGTACTTTCAAGTAGTTCCAATGGGAAAAATAAATTTGAAGACCCACAAATGACATTCGTCCTACCAAAAGAAAGAGAAAATAGAGGAAAACTGAAGAATCATTTTCCCCCATGCGTAAGGAAAAATGCACATTTCATGAAACTAATAAAAAATAATCGCAGATCCCCTCTCATAATAAGCCCCCGAGCCATATGTGTTTATAGAGCAGAGTGCCAGAGATGAGAACCATCTTGCAGATATCAGTCCCTCTGGGACTATTGCTCTCCTGGACACCACCTGCAGGGCTGCTGTTGCCATAGGAAGAATTGGATCCCAGAACTGGTCTGGAACACTTATTCTTACCGAAGTGTAAGGTTTCAGAAAGTTTCCCTCCGGGAGGTTCTGGCACAGTGTGCTCTGTGACCCACAAATCAGACGATGGAGCAGAACGGCATTGTTTTTTTCTCTTGAATTAAAACAACTCCAATACCTAATTTACTTTCCTGTTAAGGAGACACTAAGGCATTTTAATTCTTAAAGGCCACGAGGTTAGCATTCTGTAAATGATCTTTGTGAGGCCTTGACTAGCGGCCTCTTAGTGAATTAGAGAAATTAACGGGCCACAGAAAACACCTATCACCCAGCTACAGAGTGACCAAGTCACTAATGACAATCTACTAGGGAAAGTAAAGGTCGTTTGCCCATAGGAGGTGGAGAGCCCTTTAAAAATACTTCTGTATCCTCCTAACATGGCTCTCCCACAGCAAAGCCAGGAATACAGAGGTGAGCAGTAGGCATTTTAGTATGGCAGATCTCTAACTCAGCCCCTGCCAGAAATGGCTTCTATGTCTGCCCAAGTCTGGCTTCAGGAACGCAAATCACTTGCGCCCAGATTGCACCTGGCCAGGGGGAACAGGTCAAAGAGCAGGGAGAGGAGGGCTTCTAGTGTCGAGCTAAGGGTTGTGGGGCGAGGGTCCCTCCCAGGAGAGCTCCAACCCCAGCAACTTCGGTGCAAGCCTCCTCGCGAAATGTTTCATTAGGCCTCCTTTATCTCCAAGGGCTTCGTGGAAAATCACAGGATAGAGATGTGCAGCCAGCCGATGCATAAATCTGGGCTGCATGCTGACTTCAAACACAGATCTTGTTTACTAGCTGGCTCAACGGAAAAATGAGATAGAACAGAATTGGACGTTAGTATCAGCCTCCCTGGAGCAGTTTTTATAGTTCACGTGTATACTTCACTCAGAAAAGATCTGTGTCTGATTTTTATGTGCCTAGCTCTGTGCTGAGTGTTGCGGGGAACACTGCATAGAAGGCAAGCTTTCCTTCCTGTCCTTTCCCCTGGGTTGTAACTTTCCGTGTAGTTGCAGAAATCACACACACGGTTTCTAGAAAATGCCTAATAGGTGATCTTAGAGGCAACAGATGCGGAGAGGTTCTCCCCATTCCATACCCACCGTACATTTTCCTCCTCAGCCTGTGTGAGAGAGGCTACCGTGTTGAAGCCTGCCCCCACCATGCCTTGTGTACCTAGCAGCACATAGCTACCTGGCTTGTCTTCCAGAGAGTACCTTCTCTATTGTATCATCCACCTGCTCAAAAACCTTTTCTAGCACATTCTTTATTACCGTCTTCAATTTCACCTTCCTTCCTGCTTTCCAAGGCCATACCCTATCTATTTACCCTTCCGTCTTCTCACGTCCTCGTCGATATCCTCCATACTTTCCTACTTGCCAGCTTTGATTCTCCTCTGTTTCTTTTTCTTTTTTTCTATTTTAGGTGCCTTACCCTTTCCCGCCTATCCATTTTTTAAGATCATCTCTCGAGTCCTACCTATTCCAGTAAGCCTCACTGGCCACCACAGACTTCTGTCCTCTTTAGATAGGCTGCCACATTTATACTCTATTCTTTTCAACTCGGCACCTAAGTTTCTTTTTCTAACGTTTATGTATTTATTTTGAGAGAGAGTGAGTGAGGAAGGGGCAGAGATGGAGGGAGAGAGAATCCCAAGCAGGCTCCATGCTGTCAGCACAGAGCCCAACGCGAGGCTCAATCCCACCAACCATGAGATCCTGACCTGAACCGAAACCAAGAGTCAGACACTTAACCAACTGAGCCACAGCTGCTAAGTTTCTTTGGTCTGGTAGTGTTGGTTGCTATTTCTTATTTGCCAAGCATATTTCCCCAATCAGACTGAAAGTTTAGAATATTACTTAAGTTCCTAATGAGCCGCCCAGCACAGTCTGTCACTACACTGATCCACAATTCCGTGGATTTCACTTTCAAAGGAAAAGGAAACTGGGAGAATGGCAGGACAGAGTGGTTCCTAAGAGCCAAAGTTGTGATATGCTTGCTGCTTAGAACTAGCCAGCCTATGTGGGTTTTTTTTTTTCCCCCTTTGGAAAAATTGTTTCTGTGTTTTACTCAATATTTTGCTTTTAGTTTTTGGTATTAATGTGGCCTTATTTGTTTTATGTTTATTTTTGAGAGAGAGAGAGAGAGACAGAGAACAGGGGAGGGGCAGCAAAAGAGGGAGACAAGATCTGAAGTGGGCTCTGCACTGACAGCAGTGAGCCCGATGTGGGACTCGAACCCACGAACCACGAGATCATGACCTGAGCTGAAGTCAGACGCTCAACCGACTGAGCCATCCAGGCACCCTTAATGTGGCTTTACATGTCACCTTTTTATTATGCCATAGACCATAACTTTGTATGCTTTCCATTGCTTTTTTTTTTAAAAAAAGATTATTCTGTGCTTTTAGGCTACATTTATGTAAGAAAGCATTTGTCTATGTTTGTTCTCTGCCATTCCCTTTCTTTTCCTGCATGCTCTGTTTTCAAGGAACGAGAAAGTATTCTAAACTATAATTCTGGATGGGACCATATGACATCATTCAATGAGAAGGCCCAACAACAAAACTTCCAGGAATTTTAGAGGAAGGTGACAAGTGGCATTTCTACAACAAGGAAGACTCAGGTGTCAGTCTTCTAAAACACTTTGAGAAGGCAAGCATAGCGCCATCCAGGGATTTCATCTGGGGGAGAATTGGGTGCTTTGCTGTACCTTGAACCCTGTCCAACTGTGTTGCCAACATATGCATTTGGCCCCGGAGTGGCACCTGGCAAGAGGTATGCCTGAATGAGTGCAGAGTCATCCCCACTGTTGAGGAAAAACAGCAACATTGCTGCCACCATCATCTTCAGCTATATAACAAGTATGTTAAAACATACCCTTCCTCCCTAAGGAATTTTTAGGGAACCTGGACCATTGTCTCCTCATCCATGAACACATAATGGCAGATAGGCATGACCTGTCTCCAGATATTGGGTCTCATTTCATATAATGAAGGTCATTCATCCATTCATTGATTTGTTCATTTGCTTATTCATCAAATATTTATTGAATCGGGTACTGTGTTAAGATAGATGTTGGGTTACAAAGGTGAAGAAGTCCCAGTTCCTGCCTTTAAGGATCTGATGGCCTAGCGAGGCACCCAGACAAGTCAGTCAATGATGAGAGTTTAGCGTGGTAAGTGCAATATAGAAGTGGGCACTGAGGAAGGGCATCTGTTCAAGACTGAGGGGAATTTAGAGAGGTGTTCTTGGAGGAAGTGACCACTGAACCGAGGTGAGTCTTAAAGGAGGAGTAGAACTCGCCATGTAAGGGATAGGTGGTCTTCTAGATAGAAGGAGCAGCATTATGAAGGCAGGCATGACACATTGTTAGTTGAGGCTCTCTGAATTCAACTACAAGTAGTTCCGAATAGCTAGTGCATTGATTGGGGGTGGGAGAGGGGTGGGAGATGGGGCCACGGAAGTAATTTGGGACAGTATCCTGGAGGGCTTGTATATGCCATGCTAAGGGCTTTGAATTTGATTTTGAAGCCAATGGGGAAGCATTGAAGCAGAGTAACGGTATCAGATTTGTGTTTCAAAATCTCACTCTAGCCCCAGGAGAAGAACGGATTGCGTGGAGGGGGGGGGGGATGGAAGGAGACACATCAAGCTGTTGGAGTTAAGTAGGTGAAAAATGACAGTGCCTGGCCTAAGAGCCAGTATCAGTAAGAGCAGAAAAGGACAATGCAGAGGGAATACTCAGGAGGAAGCCTTAACAGAGCTAGGAAACCAAGCAGATGATGAGAAACTGGAGGAGGGTGAGGTAGGGAACACAGGAGGGGTTGTAATTTCTTGCTTCACATGGGAGAAGACAGAGAATTTGTTTACTTTTGAAAATATTTAGAGTGAGGGGTTTGTGAGGCATCCAGATAGAGCTGTTCAAAATGCAACTCCATGGGGTCAGGATACAGCAGAGAGGTCAGGGCTGGACAGACATACAGGGAGTCACTAGTGTAGATGGGAAACCATACAAGTAGGTGAGGTGACTGAAAGGCGAAGCATGTTGGTAAGAAGAGATGAGGACTTCAGACAGCTCCTGGGACCTACCGTTTAGAGTCAATGGAAGACCCAGAAATGCAGGAACAGGCTCTAGGAAAGGATTGTGTGAAAGATGGCAGCAAGGATTTAGTTTCATGAACTTCATGGTCAGCAATGTCAGTTTTGCCTGAGAGGTCAGCGATTGTAAGGACTGGAAAGTGGGCATTTTCAAGGAGGAGATTAATTTGAGACCTCAGAGACTTGTTGCAATGGTTTGGAGAGTGCGGGTTAAGGAAGCCTACGTTGCATTTTCAAGAAATGTATGCCAAAGAAGGCAAGGCTGAGAGACTGTGGCAGTGAGAGAAAGTTGTGAGGTGGCAGAGGGTTTTAATTTTTAACAACAAAAGAGATCTCAGCAGGTCTTAGAGGCCAGATAGGAAGCGTCAGTAGAGAGGGAGCGATCGAAGATACAAGAATAATAGGCAATAATTGGTGGTGTTAGACTCTTGGAGAAGTGACAGGGACTGGCGTCTAAAGCACCAGTGAAGGAATAAACCTTAGGCAGAAGGAGGGAACATCGCTTCCAGTGAGACATGAGAAGATGTTACTGAGGGAGATCAACCCAACTGGAATGGGAGAGGAAGCGAAGTCAGAGGAGTTCCAAACTGATGGCCTCCAGTTTTCTCAGTGAAGTAGAAGGAATTTCATATGTGGAAAGTCAAGGAGGAGAGGGTGAGGCAGATGTTTGGGTAAAGTGGAAACATTCTGGAATATTCAGTAAGAATAAGTGGGAAAGGAAGTTGGTGACGGGTAAAAAGAATATTGTCACGTGCCATCAATGACCCGACTATGATCTCTGACTTTTGTAGTATGAACCAATCTGCGTGGCTGTGTAATTTTTTTTCCTCCAACAACTCATCAGCCTCAGTATAGAAGAGGAGGTTTCATGGTTGGATTGTATCAGAGTAGGTTTTTGTAGGAGAATTGCAAGAGCAGGTCAAAGGGCGGCACTGCTTCCAGGGCAGTGGCTTAAGAGCAATTTACATAATGAAGCACCGGTGCCTGGGTGACTCAGCCGGTCAAGCATCCAACTCTTGATTTCAGCTCAGGTCTTGATATCACAGTTCGTGAGTTCAAACCCTGTATCAGGCTCTGCAGTGACAGCACAGAGCCTGCTTGGGATTCTCTCTCTTTCCCTCTGTCTCTGCCCCCCCGCCCCACTCACGTGCGCTCTTTCTCTCAAATAAAGAAACTTAAATTTTAAATGATGGACGAAAGAGTCTAGGCAGGAGAAAGCTAGGAACTTGGCTAAAAATGGAGGGATCCAAAAACTAGAGGCTTTATTGAGATAAAAAAAACAAAATAAGATTAAGGGCTGGAAAGAGAGGGCTAGAAGGATGGGAGGCTGGGATAACGGAGTTTAATATTTCAATGAAAGGGTCATTCCGGATATTGAAAAGGCCTGGGGTACCTTTGGTCCTCCACTCCATCCGCACATCATCTATGGAGCTTAGAAAATCATTTGCCTAGGTCCCACCCCCAGAAATCCTGCTACAGTAGGTCCTGGGTGGGCCTTAGACACTGGTCTTCCATGGAACTCGACCGGTTATTCTGATGAGCAGCCTTGGTTGAGAACCCCTGCGTTAGTGGTGGCCATGGGAGTAGACTGAAGTCAGAGGGAGCTGAAATTCATTAGAAATGAGGGAGGCCAAGGAGTTAAAAGGAAAGAGTGTGAAAGAAGTGTCTACTCATGTATCATGTTTCACAGAGCAATGTCAGCATTGAGGGAAGGAAGGAAGACTGGGAGCCCAAGTCCTCAATGGATAAGGGGACTTAGACAGGGAGCACTTAATGGCAATAACCTCAAAGGAGGGGGCTTTGTAGGCAAGTGCAGAAGTACTGATCTCAGATAAACGGGTTGGAATGACAAGCGGGCAACCCTGCCCTCCCCCATTCTTCCAGGCCTAAGGACATTGGATGGGGACGAATGAGAAGCATCCATCAGAATGATTTGAGGAAGTGGTACCCTCCTTGGAGGGTAGAATTTAAAGTTGTTTTTCTCCACCCCAGTTGCTTTTTTTAAATGTTTATTTATTTTTGAGAGCGAGGAGAGAGAGAGAGAGAGAGAACGAGAACGAGAGAGAACGAGTGGGGGAAGGGCAGAGAGAGAGGGTGACAACAGAATCCGAGGCAGGCTCCAGGCTAAAGCTGTCAGCACCGAGCCTGATGCAGGGCTTGAACTCATGAACCGTGAGATCATGACCTGAGCCAAAGTCGGAAGCTTAACTGACTGAGCCACCCAGTCGCCCCTTCACCCAAGTTGATTAATGGAAATACCTGAAGAGCTTTAAACATTAAAGGTGCTGGGGTCTCCCCCAGAATAACTGAATCTGAATCTCTGGGGGTGAGGCTCTAATATCTCTCTCTCTTCTCTCTCATAAGTTTCCCAGATGAGAGTGATGCACTGTGAATTTTGGGAAAAGGAGGCAAGAAGTGAAGAGAACATTTAATGAAGAGGTTGAAGGTGTAGGGGGATTGGTAATGGGGCAAGCTGTAGCCACTGGGGAAATGCAGAATACTGATTGGGGTAAGGTGTATAGGAGATGATAGATTATTATAGGGGCTTTTTTTTTTCTTTAAAAGGTGGTGGAATGGAGAGAGATGTCAGGATGAGAGACTCTGGAGGGGTTCGCTGGCCCCTGGAATGAGAACTCATGTACACCCAGAGGGTCCCAGGGCGAAACACTTTGCTGTCTATGATGTGGCCTTCATGCTGTGTTCCAGTAGTACATGGGTGATACCCTTAGAAAGTAGTACTCATTTG
Source organism: Panthera uncia (assembly GCF_023721935.1). NCBI lineage: Eukaryota > Metazoa > Chordata > Mammalia > Carnivora > Felidae > Panthera > Panthera uncia. The sequence continues at coordinate 86,866,281 of NC_064817.1, forward strand.
GGCTTCTGCTCTCTGCAGATATCAACCCAGAGCTGATCAAGCTGAGTCTTATCAACCCAAGATTCAGGTTAGACAGAATGTTAATGTAAACGACCAATGCTCAGCAGAATTTTCTGGAGGAGATATGTTTTAGTGTTCCTGAAAAGAACAAAAGACAAAAAATTCTCATCTACGCTTCTTTCAATACTAAACATTTTCTGAAGACGAGGACTCAAAAATGTTGAGTTTTTTTTTTTTTTTAATGTTCCCGAATAGTAAATAGTGTAACAATTAAGAACTTAGGTTCTAGAGACACAGGCCCTTGGTTCAAACTCTGGCTCTGATACCTGCCAGCTGTATAACCCTGGGTATGTGGTTGAACCTCACTCGCATTTTCCTTATGTAGAGAACAATAATTAAACCATAATCATAAGGCCTACCTAATGTGACTGTGGTAGAGATTAAGTGAATATTCCATAAGTGATAATCATTAAGTGTACAGACATAAGCCAGGTGCTAGGGAATGTGAGAATGAATAAAATATAGGCTTTGATGTCAAGTATCTCAGTTTTAGCTAGGGCAACAAGTACGTAAAGTCTCCAGTGTTGACACGTGCCAAGCTCAGAGTTTGCCCTGGACAGGTCTGTGGGAGCATGAAGAGAAGGGCATTTAGCTTTGTCTGCAGAGGGAGGACAGGACAAGACTTGCCAAAGAAGAGGAAGCCCAAGAGTGAAGAGTAAGGACTACTGGGAGTTATCCACCCAAAGTGCAGGAGGTAGGGGGAGGAATCATGGTAAGAGATAAGACTTTCCAGGCCTTAGCCTAGCATGAAATTTTGGCAGTAAGAGAAAATCCAGCAGTTTGGGGAGCCTGACATGGGTGTGGGACAGTGGGGGCTATGGCAAGAATAGACGATGGAGAGGAAAGCTGGGGGCAGATCCTGGAGGTCCTTGGGTAGCATGCCAACAAGCATGAACTTTTACCATATGGGTAATGGGGAGCCATTTAAGAATAATAAGGGCGGAAATGTGGTCAGATTTGTATATTTCACAGGTTACTCTGGCCACAAAGTAATGAATTACAGGCGGCAAGATTGGAGGCAATAAGACTAGGTGAGAAATGCTAGCACCTTGGACTGAGGTAATGGTGTGTGTGGACGAAAGGAAGATGATGGATTCGAGATGAGTCTAGGAGATAGAATATAACTTGGTGACCAATTCAGATAGAAATACAGTGGGAGTCAAAGAAGCTCCCAAGTTTATGGCTTGGGCAGTTGGGCCAGTGCCAAATTACCTAATAGCCAGAATAAGCAGGTGCTGTGGGCCCAGCAAATTAGGGGCACCCCAAACATGGCCACATATTTATTTTGTACATGTAGTTTTTAGAAAGACCTAACCATCAATAGGCATATAAGAACTTTTTGGACTTTCTTACCTTTTTACGCTTTAGTATTTTTATTTGAATTACCTGTGTGTGTGTGTGGGGGGGGGGTCATAATCTTTTCATTGCTCAGGGCCTCCCAAAGGAGGAGGTATCTGAAGTCTGAATCCTTCTCTGATCTGGGTGGTTAGTGGTGTCATTTCACTGAGAGAACATGGACATTGGAGGAAGGGCAAGTTTGGGCTTCCTTCCTGCCTTTGTTATGCTTAGCCCTGAGTGAAGGGAATGGCATTATTAGGGTGGTAAGGGACTGGAGATCCTTACCTTCTAGAGCCTTGGTCTTCTAGAGTGACTCCATTAAGCCAATTCATATAGATCAGCTCAGGTAGAGTGTTTATGTCCAAGTCAACATGGTTCAAACATTCAGTCAATACTAATGGAAAGTAGGGAGAGACTACTGGTAAGAGAGATCATGAATGCAAGTTGATGCGATGATTGAAGACATAGATTAAGCTACAAGTTCTCATCCTGGAGCCCAGGGGAGTTTTGAACCTCTGAAATTATATGCAGAATTGGGTAGATGTGTGCAGTACATTTTATGGGCAGGAACTCCACAGCTTTCTAAAGATTTTTCAAAGTGGTCTTTGACCCCAAGAAAGTCACCAACCACCAGGAGTAGATGAACTATAAAGTGAATAAAACCTCTTTAGAGTTCCTCACTTGCCTGGGGCTCTTCCAAGGCCCTAGGAGGGGCCCTAGGCAATTTCATATTGTTTTTACTTAAACGGGCCTGTTCTTCTCAAATTGTATAAAGTGTTTGGTCCCACAGTATCTGGATCTACTCCTGCCAACCACAGATTAGGGAATAGTATCTGGGAGTGGATGCCATCTATGAGGAATGAGTTTCAAGAAGGAATTGTTAAAGGCCAAAGACCGCATTACAAAAGGCAGAAGGGGAAGCAATGCCAATCAAATAAATAACAGTCACCAAGGGAGGAGAATCAGACCATGTTGTCAAGGAAATAGAGAGGTAGTCAACTTATGTCCAATATGGACGGGAGGGCAGGGAAGAGGCAAAACAAGGGAATGATCACAGGAGTATCTAGGGCACCTGTGGTGGTTCTGAACAAGGAAACATGGCAGTCAAACAAGGGGGAGTTGGTAGCCATGGTGCAAAAACATGCAGCGAAGTAGGAACACCAACAAAAAAACCTCTACGCTTCACTGTTAGGTTACGATAATATTCAATAAAGTAGGCTTGCTGCAAAACTGACATCTGTACTGAAGTTTAGATGGCACATAGGTACTTTTCAAAATGAGTCCTAAATGTGTTCTATGGCCAGGCAGAGGCACTGAGTGACCCTTGTCCCCCCCCCCCCCGCAACCCCCTACCTCCAGCCTTTCTTTCCTAATCCTGTGTCCTACTCTTCTTACTACTTGAATTTCCATATTTTTTCCCCATATCTCTGTCCTCTGGCTGGAGATAGGGAGCAGAGAGAGAGGGTAGAAAGAAAAAAGAAGCCATAAAAATGACATTTGAACACGAAAGGTTTTGAATCTAAAATTTCTCCTGGGTAACTCACAAAACCAGAATCCATAATATGGTTAATTGAATGTTGTCTGAAATTCAGGCCAAGGAAATATCTATTTGAACCAGAATGTTCTAAATTGGCCACCCTGGGCATTTCTGAGGTTGACTGGTTTCAATTGGGCAAACCATGCTGACTTTCCCATTATTAGGAGGGTGAGTATTATTATTATTATTGTTATTATTATTATTATTATTATTTTTGAGTGTGAGATGTACCCTGATCAAAGTCACATTCTCAGATCTGTTTATATGCCTATTAGGGAATCTACTTGATGCCATTTTACATTTCCGCAGCGACTTCCTCCTGGAATCTATTTCAGGATAAACTAATTTCATTACAGTTCCCAACTTGATCTCTCCAGTGGTGATATCTTTAAAGGCTTTTGACATATTAACTGGGGATGTGCTCATTTACAATTGTGTCACTATGAAAAACCTGCTACTTGAGGACAATGATTTTGAGTGGCTAATATGACAGAATATATCAGGGACATGGAAAAAGAGCTACAGACTAGAATGTGTAAACCAAGGCATTGGTTTGAGGTTACTGAGAACTAAATAAAATTAATTCAGCAGAAAGCAGTGATTTGTGTGTTTGTTTTTACTAACAAAGTGCTGGGTAGGAAATGATTAAAAACATTTTTAAAGATAAAGATTTGTGACATGATTGATCTGCAATAGTGTTCTCATTGGAAGAAGACCAAGCTTCTATGCTTCATAATGTAAACGTGTAAATTAAACAAGTTCTAGCTGCTTGGTACTCAGCTATGGTTGACATGGAAATAGTTCATAACACTTTTATGGATAGCTTCAGCATTTTCCCCTTCGTCCGTCCGTTCTAACAGTAAGCCTTAGCTTGACTTGAGCATAATGAATTTCTTCTTCAGTAAGTCCTATTTGATCCAACAAAGCCAGTTGAGCACAATCTACCTAGATAACTACTGGTTACATTATTCGACTGGTAAAGGAGATAAATCAGTTTGACCACAAGTTTTGTTTGAATTGGATTTTGGAAATTTGTAAATTATGGGGATGTAACGTTTTTGTCAAACTCTCAGCTACTTCTGCAAATGAAATTGTAATTTCTGGAGTGGAATACTGTGAAAGTTGTGTTGGAATCGATTGTCTTTCACCTTTGTAACTGTTTTCATGAACCTAATTGTACAACTTATGGATGACAAAACTATAGCCCAAATAAATACATGTTAACATTTTGCCTTTAGCCAATAAGAAGAAAGAGAAAGAACGCCCAGAGATCTCTCTTCCTTCAGACTTTGAACATACGATTCATGTGGGGTTTGACGCAGTCACCGGGGAGTTCACTGTAAGTAAGCTCCTTATTTTGTTTTGCAAGCCATGAAAAGTTCCTTTGTGAAAATAGGTTTCAAGAAAGCATTTCCATGTCACAGACATGGACACAGACAGAGACAATCACAGGTGGAACTAGAGAGTGGCAAGAGTACTGGTAAAATTATTTTGTCCATTATAAAAATGTCTGATCGCAGTTAGTCTGTTGAGTCTGCGCTTTATTGTTTGAAGTGAATCAGAGAATCATGGATTCAACTTGACCAGCGAAGACAGCCTATCTGAATAATTTGGGCTTTACATTGGAATCTGGATTACCCAGATCAGCGAACCAAGCTAACCAAAAATCTCTGTAAAATCGACCTGTTCTCCGCTTTGATTCCAAGAACATAGCTTATCTTTAGACTTATTAACGGGTGTATTTTATAGACATTCAAAACAGCAAACCCCATGTTTCGGGAAGAATATTTATGGATATAAAACATGTGCTATAGTGGTCATGTGCTTTATAGATATACAGTCCACAATTAATATCAGTAAGAATTCACCAGAAAGACCATAGCTGTAGATTCAGCCTTTCTTTGGATATATTTTTTTAAGATCTGGCATATTTGTCTTTAGATGGATGAAGGAAAAGATGTGGCTAGAAATATGTCCCCAGGAGGATCAACTACCTTTTTCCATCCTAGTAAGGATCTCAATAAAAATGTACATTCTGAGATAACGAGTAATTTTGAATGCCTTCAGAAAAAAAAAAAATCTTCGATGGTATCATCACCACTGATTCTTGGGTTCTTAAACCAGAGATAATTTTAGATATTAAATAATTGAAGTTTCTGTTTTTAAAACTTGATGGTTAGTGAGTAGACTGTCATATGAATAAGTGAACAAAAAAGAGAGGGGGACACATTAACTTGCTTTGGAGAAGCAAACCAAGGTCTCTGAATTGACAGCCAAATTACTTTTTATTTTTTTCTGGAAGTAAGCAATACGAGAATAAAATCGAAACTGAGTCAACATCTTGGCCTTGTAAAGTGATGTGAGCTGATTATTTCTATGCTCTCAGTAGCAAGCAGAAGAGAACAGAAAGAGGTACTGTCATTGATAAAGTCGAGATACCGGTAGGATTTAACCAATTTCGTTACTGGAGTCAGAGACATTATTCAAATGGCTTTGAGTTTGAGTCTGGCTGCTGTTCTTTACTGTATTTGAGGATATTCTCTTAGCTGCACTTCGGAAATATAACCTTACTGACTCCACTGCAACTACCACCATCACCACTAATAATAATAATAATAATAATAATAATAATTTTTATAAGCTGACTTTTTGACATTCAAAACAGTAGAAGCACTTAAACTATAAATTTTGTCTAATAACTCTTCCCTGTTTTTATTTTAAGAACATTATGTTTCTAGCTCGGACCTTTTTTTGTTTTCTATGTTGCTTTTCTTCTGTTTAAACTGCTCTTAGGTTTTATTGCAGTCATGCCATGTTTTTCTTTTCTCTTCCTTTCTGTGGTCTGATGTGTCTCTTCCTTTCTGTGGTCTGATGTGAAAGCTTTCTCCTCTGCTGTTCTCATGTGACATTCTGGTTCCTTTCCAATTTTTTTTTTATTTCTTCTGCTCTTTCCAACTTGCTTGACATCTTAAGATACGATCTATCTTTAGCTCCTTCTTTGTTCTTTTGGGGTTCTGAATGGAAATGAAGGAAAGTGAGTCACCATCATCTTGCTGACCACATCTTCACTTCGCTGTCAGTTAGAACCCAAAGAACCAACCAGAGAGGGTGGGGTGGGTGGGTTATGTGATGGGCAGGCTTTCCAGTTGTGAACAACCTGTTCGATGCAATTGAACCAAACCAAAACATCTGCCCCTTGGTCCCCCAAGCCCAATTTAAAATAAAGCATCTGTTTGGATGCAGTCAGTTGTTAGAAGTCCTTTGAAATATACAGATAAGACACTGGCTAAATTTGGGTATCTGATGCACTGTTGGCCTCTTGATGATCTTTCAAAACTGCTTGTCCGCCCGTCATATTTAAAGACGCCAAATTCTTCCCTTTTTTACTATCTTCACCGATGGTTTACATTTCCTAACTTGAAAAACTACCATAATGATCAAGAGCTTTTAAAATCATTTTGTTGGTAGCATTTAAAATTGGGTCCTATCTGCCCTGGTACCACTCACTTATTGTGTGTGTGTGTGTGTGTATGTGCGCGCGCACGTGTGTGCGTGCAGAGGGGGGAGGGGCATATTACTGAATTTGATCACTGCGGTGGCTTAGGTTGGATTTTGAGCCATCTGTTGAACTGTGTCGTTCAGTTGTCTTACAAGGGCCTGTCATTGTCCTACGGCTAGCTGGCCCATGTAATCTTGTGTACCTGGGTACACACTTGGACCCTGAGATTAAAATTAGGTTGGGAGGTGAGATTTGGGGTACCGAACTATTACAAGTCCTTACCCTTTATATTGCCATTTTTGTCCCAAATACTTTAGAACTCCCCCTTCCAGACCTCTCGACCTGTGACGGTCGCTTCAAGTCAATCAGAGGGAAAAATGGTATGAGTGATATAAATGATCATTTCTTATGATAAGATAAATGCTTGGCCTGTCGTATCATGCTGCCATTCTCCTGGGCTACACGGGACAATCCCCAGCTTGTCGTACATCTGGTCGTTATTGTACACGTGGTGAGGCATTGATATGTGCTCCTGCTTCTGATGCTCATACGTCTAGGCCTCCATTAGCTGTCTTAACTTTTGGGATTTGTACGTCAATTTGGAGTAATGAGATGGCTTTCTGATTATGTGCCTCTGTGGCAGACATTCAAATTTAAGGGTCAGGTTTCATTGATGAACTACTAGTTTATCTCAACTTACAAAAGACAAAAGAAATTGTGTCAGCAGTGTAGCCATGTGGTAAGTACAGTTGTCTGAAGGATCTTCTGCAATTGGCAGCATGTTTTCCTGCTGTCTAGTGATCTCCAGACATTTGTTTATCACAAAAGTTTAGAAGTGCCATGAGAATGTATAATAACTGCAAATATTCTAATAATTACGGTAATGACCATGCCAGTGATGTCTGCTCTAGTGGTTATGTGCAACGCATACCTGGTTTTGTAACACTTAATAACTCCTTTGGCCATTATAGTATTAACCAAATGCTATTAATTGCACTTAGAATCAGAACTGGGATCATGCATGGGCTCCTGAGTTCAAATATTTGGCTTAAGGCTTTAGCATCAAATTGCGTGATTAATGCATGTAAAAGTGTCGTTTTCACTGTGCTTGGAGTAACCCCAAATGCCAGGAATCAAAGACCCATGTCCCGAATCGAACCAGTTGGGTCAAAGCATGTTTCTGTAGCACTGGAGACAATAGCTTTATTTGGACAAAGCTGTTATCTTTTCTCTGGTCTTCTTTTGTGGGGAGTGAGACTTCAGAGCTGTAGCATTAACATGGCAATTACTCATATATGGTTTGAAATGAAATGGTTTCCCTGCCCCTGGTCTAAAGGAACTCAAAGGCCGAGTCTGGCTGTGTGGGAAATCCTTAATCTAGTTTTCGTGACACCGGCCACGACTTTAACTACAAAGTACAGAAGAGTCACATCGATGGGAATGAAGTTGAATCTAGCGTCCCCACGTAGCCACCCTTTCAGTCGTAGCCACACAGACACTTCCCACGCGAAGCTGAAAATGGTGAACCAGAATTGGGAACTGAAATTTGTAAGTTCATCACATGGCCCCTGGCTACCTGTGATCACCCGGTTGTAAATACAACTTACAAATTATTGTCAAAGCTTTTCACGATGCCATCCTTCTTCCCTCCCCCACCCCCGAAGTCATGTTTTCGCCTTTTGGTAATCTCTCCAGTCATTTAATGGTAATTCTTATTATTGCATATTTATGGAGGACGCATCTGGCCAAAAGTGGAATTACGCATCCACTCCGTAGAACATTGTCGTTTTCTCTGTTTTCTTAAATCTGTCCTGCCCCTGATTTAGTTAATGCCTCTCTATTTTCATAACCGCCCCACTTTAGAAGGGATTACCCCCCTCCCCCATCCAGACCCATTGGTTTCATCTCCTCCCACCTTCTCAGTTGTCCCGCATTCTGTTTTAACTTTCTTTTCTTTCTTTATTTACGTCCATTACAGCCAGATCTCTATGGCTCACAGATGTGCCCAGGGAAGCTCCCAGAGGTGCGTCACAGGCCCAAAAGAAGCTTGCATCAAAGTGCTTCTTTGAGATGTCATAGCACTGCAGCAGCAGGTTCATGTGTGTGCAGTAGAGTTGTTGCTTGGCTTATATCACTTTTTTGTTGTCATTCCCAAACTCTGGAGGCCCACGTCACACATTGTTTTGCCGAGACTTCGTAGGACAAAGCCGCACAAATTGGGTCTAGATGCACTTCAGGAATGATGTGTCTGTCTCTCGCTCCAAGTCGCTCTTGGAGGGCGGACGATTATGAAATGGGGACATCCGGAGGCTGAATGTGTAGGAAAGAATGCTAAAATCCTCAAGGCACAACTAACCTTTCCATGTAATTGGTGCAATTGTCCTTGGTTAGATTTCCAAATACCCCTTCCTCTGTGCTCTAAATGCTTTAGACGATTGCAAATTCTCACAGGGCTTTGCCATGGTTGTCACAGTCCCCAGGTTCTGTGTGGCCAATGAACAAAGTGGGGAGGAGGGGACGGAGGGAGGAGAGGAGAAAGCTGCAGGGAGAACGCCCAAAGCAGCGTTAATGTTACCGTTTTGCATCTCCATGGTTATCGCTCCTCTGCTATTCTATTTTTGTCTCCTCTCAGTCCCCCTCTGTATTAAAGCCCTTGACACCCCCTCCCCCAAATTACATTTTGTAATCACAGAGTATAAACTGAACCAAGGGTGAGGCTTTTCTTTTATTCGGAAAGATAACTCCGATTCCAACGTGCCCAGAAAGAGCTTATGTGTTATTCCAGTCATACAAAATCCATTGATCTGCACTATACTATACGGTGCCCAAATTTAGAGAAGTCTTGCTATGTCTGCCCTGAGTCGCCAGAAAAAATAAGCTAAGCCGTAAACATCATTTCATGGATGAGCAGAATTAATATGGAGGTGATTTTCATGCGCTTTTTTTTTCTATCACAGTCATACTCCCACCCACCCTTTTTAAGTTGGATCCTAGTTTTACCTATGTGTTTTAATTAGAGAAGAGAATGATTGCATTGTTAAGTTACTAACTTTAAATCGAGAGTGTAACTTCAGTTTCCCAAGTGTAATCCTACAGGTAGCATGGGCTTCTTGGTGAAGAACTTTACTGGAACATGAAAAGGCAGCTTACTGAATGTTCTGAGCTGCCATTCTTTCCCTTTGGTTGTCCACAGGGAATTCCTGAGCAGTGGGCACGGTTACTCCAAACCTCCAACATAACAAAGCTGGAACAGAAGAAGAATCCACAAGCTGTCCTAGACGTTCTCAAATTCTACGATTCCAAAGAAACCGTCAACAACCAGAAATATATGAGCTTTACATCCGGAGGTAAGAGTACATCGGAGGTATCAAAGAGAGAGGTGATTCTGATCTCAGAGCCTCAGGATTAGAACAGAATGCCTGGAGGGCGTCCGAAGTCAGTTCTGGTTCATTCTTCAAATGACTTTAACATAAGCAAATCGAAATATGGCTTGGGAGTTGAAGTTGATGTTAGGAGATTTTCTTGGGTGTTCGTAGAACTCAAGTAGGGATGTTGTTCAGTGAAGAAGACACTTAGTCACTTAGGATCAGGCCCTGTGATGTGCTCGTGAAATAAGAGGTGTATGGACCAGACCGTGGTCTCTCGAAGTTTATTTTATCTTTTAGATTCATTGAATTGTACCATGATGATACAGCACACATTTCATGGTTGCCAGGTTATTTTGATCCAACCTCAAAATGAGACCTAAAAAGGGAAATCATGTCTGTCTATTTATATGAAATCGAAATGACCGTATTTCTGCCAAATCTTGACTTCATTTGCTAGCATGTAGACCCAGCCATTGTTTGAAGCTTTGATGTTCGAGTTTGTACTATACGCAACTGAAAAACATATACCAAACAATATTTTGGCGTTTTGAGGAAGATGATCTGGGTTGCCTCCCTAGAACAACTTACTGTGTAAGTTGTATAACGTCTAAAAAAAAAAAAAAGAGAGAGAGAGAGAGAATCCTATCATCAGTGCCCCAGCTGTAAAGCGTCCCTACCTCTCAGCATTGATTTAAATATAGGACAGGCTTGAAATATCTTCAAGAATGGTGCAAAGACACACCTGGAAGGGGAGGAGCATCTCATTTGGTCATAACAAATGTCAAAGCCCAAACTTAAGGCACATAGCAATTCACCTGCTCGATGGGGCGATTTTAATGGAGAAGATTGCTTAACTGCCATTCTCCAGTGGAGAAAACCAAAAAAAGAAAAAAAAGCAATCAAGGAGAGCTTTTCATGGTATTTAGTCTTCCACATAGAGTAAAATATCTAAGAGATCCTAGTGACACATCAAGCAATGCTTAATGTGAGGAAATCTAGAACTGTCCTCCAGGTTCACTGTAGAACTACAGGCGACCAAGACCAAAAATGCATCATTCCAGTATTTGTCTGAGCTGAGTGAAACTCACCAGACATTTTTGGGATGCTCTAGTGTGGCAACTAAGGAATAGGGTAGGAGGAGGTGGGGAGAAGAGAAATCGAAGGGAAGGAAGGGAGGGCGGAAGCGAGGAAGGAGAAGGAGAGAGGAGGATAAGGAAGAAGGAGGTGGGGGAGAAATTCTGGATATAGATGTCTAGGTTCATACCAATCAGGAGTAGGTGATCTCAATATTCTTCCATATGGATGAGATTTGCTGGAGGCCTTCATTAAGGTCTATAAAATGGTGTAGTAAGGATGCAGGGGTGTGAGCTATTTTAAGAAAAGTGAGGGGCGCCTGGGTGGCTCAGTCACTTAAGCGTCTGACTCGTGGTTTCAGCTCAGGTCATGATCTCACAGTTTGTGGGATCGAGCCCCACGTCAGGCTCTGTGCTGACAGCGTGGAGCCTACTTGGGATCCTCTCTCTCCCTCTCTCTCTGCCCCTCCCTTGCTCTCTCTCTCTCTCTCAAATAAATTTGATTGATTGATTGATTGATTGATTTTAGAGAGAGAGAGGGTGAGTTAGCAGGGGAAGGGCAGAGAAAGAGAGGGAGAGGATGTGAAGCAGGTACTACGCTGACAGCAGAGAACCTGATGTGGAGCCCAAACTCAGAGCCATCAGATCATGACCTGAACAGAAGTCAGATGCTTAACCGACTGAGCCACCCAGGCGTCCCATCAAAATAAATAAATAAACTTTAAAAACAGAAAAGAAAAATCATGTCATTGTCATAGCATGTATTTAATACCGAATTGGAGAATCTCCTTCTGGTCAAAGGTTAAACCTGCATAGGTTATTATTTTTTTTTTTTTTATTAACTGTGGTCTCTAAATGAGGCAGTCTTTATGAAATAAAGGTGACATCTTTATCTTTACTTTTCAGATAAAAGTGCACACGGATACATAGCAGCCCATCCTTCGGTAAGTGAAAAATTGAAAATGGTTTAGAGTCCTCAGTGTTTCTGGCACTCCAACAGACTACTGTTGCACAGATTCAGCTTAGACATAGAATATTTTAAAAAACAGTTTTTTAGGGGTGCCTGGGTGGCTCAGTCGGTTAAGCGGCCGACTTCGGCTCAGGTCACGATCTCGCGGTCCGTGGGTTCGAGCCCCGCGTCGAGCTGTGTGCTGACAGCTTGGAGCCTGGAGCCTGTTTCGGATTCTGTGTCTCCCTCTCTCTGACCCTCCCCCGTTCATGCTCTGTCTCTCTCTGTCTCAAAAATAGATAAACGTTAAAAAAAATTAAAAAAACAGTTTTTTAGAGGTATCATTTCGATATATAAAGTAAAAGGTATCATTTCAATGTATAAAATATATAATTATATATATAAATATAAAATATAGGATTTGTGTATAAAATGTACAGAACATAAAATATATAACCCATTTTTAAGTATACAGTTTGACGACTCCAGGTAAATTTACATACGAGCGCTACCCTCACCACAGTCCAGTTTTAAAATACTTTCATCACCTCTTAAGATCCCTTAGGCCTGCTTACTGTTATTCCCCATCCCACCCCCACTGTAGCCCCAGGCAGTCACTAATCTGGTATTACAGATTTGTCTTTGTGGACATTTCGTGTAAATGAAATAATACAGCGTATGACCTTTCGGGATTGGCTTTCTTCACTCAGCATAATGCTCTTAGGATTCATCCAAGTTGTGTGTTATCAGTAGTTTGTTCCTTGTTATTGCTAAGCAGTATTCCATGGTATGGGTGTACCGCTGTTTAACAGTCTACCCTTTGGAGGATCTCTGGCCTGTTTACAGTTTTTGGCTATTCTAAATAAAGCTACTGTGAACATAGATGTTTAACCTTTAGGTAGTTAAATATGTTTCTCTTACATATAGAATCTTGCAAGTAATCATAATGATAGGGACTTCTCTTTACTGAACACTTAACAATGTGCCAGGCGCTGGGATAATAACATTTTTTCTTCATTTATTTTGAGAGTGAGAAAGAGCGTGAGCAGGGGAGGGGCAGAGAGATAGGGAGAGAGAGAGATCCCAAGCAGGCTCTGCACTGTCAGTGCAGAGCCCCGAATGAAGCATGAACGCATGAACCGTGAGATCGTGACCTGAGTCGAGATCAAGAGTTGGACGCTTAACCGGCTGAGCCACCCAGGCACCCCTGGGATCACACCATTTGACATTCACTTACCCTTTCTTGCAACCAAATTAGGTAAATTGTACCATTGTCTCCGTTTTACAGATGAAGTTCAGAGAGGTGAAGTAACTCATCTCAGGTCATACCCCTATACCTTTTAGTGTCACCTGTTCCAACAAACTGAGGTGCAGTGGCGAAGGTGACTTTGCCCAAAGTCACATAGACAGTTTTATCAGAGAAGTGACTAGAACATAAGTAACCTAGTTCAGAGTTCTTGGAAGTGATATGGTATCTGCAACCGTACCCATACGCATTAGACAGAACATTATCTTAGACAAAGCTTCCCTTTGTGTGATTTTATTTTGATATTTGATAGAAATTATTTCCTGCTTTGTTTGCTTCCTTAGGAGTGAAATAATTAGCAGTGGTCCAGTTTCCTGTTGGTTTGAAGAGTCATGGGTAATGAACCTTTTATAGAGGACAGATAGATGCTGGCCTCCTTGATATCACCCTGAGCAACACGTATGACAGCAGGAGGTCATTAGTGGTGAAGAGTAAAGGCTATGTAATAGCATGGCAGCTCCTCAAAAATTAAAAATAGAATTACCAGGGGTTCCCGGGTGGCTCAGTCGGTTAAGTGTCCAACTTCGGCTCAGATCATGATCTTGTGGTTCGTGAGTTCTAGCCCTGCGTCGGGCTCTGTGCTGACAGCTCAGAGCCTGGACCCTGCTTCAGAATCTGTGTCTCCCTCTCTCTGCCCCTCCCTCCCTCCCTCCCTCCTTCTCTCTCTCTCTCAAGAATAAATAAAATATTAAAAAGTACAGAATTACCATAGGATCCAGCAATCCCACTTCTGGACTTATGCCCGAAAGAATTGAAAGCAAGTTTTCAAATGGATTTTTATACACCCATGTTCACAGCAGCATTATTCACAATATATAAAAGGTAGAAGCCACTCTTGTGTCCATCAGCAGATGATGGATAAATAAATGTGGTATATCCACGCCATGGTATATTATTCAGCCTTAAAAAGGAAGGACATTGTGACACGTGCTACCACGTGGATGAACCTTGAGGACATTGTGCCAATTGAAATAATCCAGTCATGAAAAGACAAATCCTGTATGTTTCTCCTTATATGAGATATAGAGTACTCCATAGAAAGGGTTAAATTTTTGCAAGATGGAAAGGGTTCTGGAGATCGGTTGCACGACAGTGTGAATATACTTAATGCTACTGAACTGTACATTTGAACAATGGCTACGATGGTAACTTTTATGTTATGCGTATTTTACCACAGTGAAAGAAAAAGAATGAAGGCTCTGAACCTAGGTGTTTTTAGTCTTACTCCTCCACTTACAAGCTGCGCAACTTTGGGAAAGCGGCTTAGCTTTGCTGAGCCCATCTTTCCTCAGCTTTGACTGGGTATAATAACGTTACCGACCTCCTAAAACCATATTACATACCATCAAATATGTCCATTTGCTATGAGAACTCAGAGAAAAGAGTTTGCTCTTCGCTGGGGAGGAGAAAGGGAGCAGGCCCTAGTCTCTAAGAGCTTAAGCTCAGTGCCTGGTACAAAATAGGTACTTGGTACATATTAGTTGAACACTGAGTTGGAAAATGCTTCATATAAAAGGTGGCATTTGAGCTAGATCTTGAAGGTCAGGTGGGATTTGGATCTGTGAAGATAGCGTGGGGCATTCTAAGCAAAAGAAAAAACATGGGAAAGGGCACAGTAGTCGGGAGGGCACGGGAACAAAAAGGTGTGGGTTTGAATGAAGACTGAGATATAAGAAAGGGAATCATAGGAATTAAGCTTTGAATGTTAAGTTGGAGCCAGATAATAGTGACCTTTACATACTAGTCTAAGAAATCTGACATTTTCTAGTAGACATTGGAAAGCCCTTGGAGTTTTTTGGACCAGGAGAATTAGGCAATTAAGAGTTATTTGACAGCAAATGTCCAAAATGAATTAAAGGCAGAAGATGAGGCTGGAGGAAGGGAGACCACTTGGGGGAGCAGCACAAGCATCCAGGCCTTAGGTGGTAATAAGGGCCTGAGACAGTAGCAGTAGGAATGGAGAGGAAGTTCAAATTCCGGACATGTTTAGGTTATTGACTGGATGTTGGAAAATAGGTTAAGGTCAAAGATTCATAGCAGGCTTAAAATGATATGAGGATGGCCAAAAAGACAAAGACACCCTTGTTCGGGAGTTGCAAGTTTTGTGAGAAGATGCTGAGTTTCCTGTTGGATAGTTCTGAGTTTGAAGGGCCAGAAGGACTTCCAGGTGGAGACATTTGATTAAACTACTTAACTAAGGTTGTGTTTCTATTGATTGAATGAACTGGATTAGACCCTTGAGTTCAGATTGGATCCCTTCAGTGGGACTCAGCTACTTAGGAATGGGGAGTAGAGAGGACCCTGTGCTCTCCTTATGGTTCTAGGAGGAGATTGCACTCGACACTGCTTATGTTTTTTTTTGTTTTGTTTTTCTTTGCATTAGGAACCCTCCCAAGTAGACCTAGCTATCCTATAGGATCTGACTTAATGGGGTTGGACTATCCCCTTATAAACGCAGCCTAAATTGATCACCAGTTTTGGCCTCCTTTACTAGCCTGGGTGGGAATTAAAATCGAAGCAGTGCTGTAGTCACTAAATATTTTTAACTAATGACTATATAATTAATATTGAATTCAGCAATACCTCCCATGGTCCTGTGACATCTGCTTTACTGCTCACTTGTGGTAGCTTCTTTGATATTAGTATATTAAACACTAAATATTATTCAGGGACCTACTCTTCAATTTAAGGCTACTTTAAAATGTTATATGTTTATTGTACTATTGAGAGTGAAGTAATGCGTTTAGAATCCCGTACCGGTGTTCTGAGCGGAAGGTAACAACAGTAATATGAATAGGTCACGATTTGTGTCCAGAGAAGCTGGGTGTGTAGTTGGCACAGATTGAGCTTTTGATTTGAAGTCCTGGTTTATTTTGTTCACCTAGATTAGTGGTTCTTTCACTTCAGTGTGTATCAGAATTGCCCGGGGAGTTCGCAAGTCGATCGTGAATGGAACCCTCAAATCTCCCTCTTAAACAAGCAGGAAAAGTGACCAAAGACCACATTTTGCATTATCTAAAGGCTCTAAGGTCCTTACTTCTAATTCCTTTGACCTTTAACAATTAAGCTCAAAGAAAGAAGAGTTTCCTAAGGTAGCTTCTCTAGCTAGTGTATTCTTCAGAGCAGGGTTTATAACTTATAGGCCATATGGATGGGCTTCAGAAGATCTATGAACCCTTGATATTATATGGAAAAGCACATATCTACCTGTAATCATTTGGAGAGATTGGCCAAACACTTCAGAATTCTAAAAGACTCCAGGACCCAGCTCGGGTAAAGAATTACCTCCCCTGCTGCACTGTGTGGCAAAAGAAGTGTATCACAAAAAATTTTTTAAGCTTATCTATTTGAAGGGGGGAGGGGGAGAGAGACGGAGACAGAATCCCAAGCAGTCTCTGTGCTGTCAGCACGGAGCCCGACATGGGGCTCGAACCCATGAACCTGAGATCGTGACCTGAGCTGAGCTCAAGCGTCAGACGCTTAACCAACTAAGCCACCCAGGTGCCCCACAAAATTTTAATAAGACAAAAATATTCTTTACTTGCTGTTCATCTATATTTTTTTGGCTTCTTTAAAACTTATTTTTAAGTTTTTATTTAAATTCCAGTTAGTTACCAGTGTAATTACTGTTAGTTTCAGGCATGCAATAGAGTGATTCAACACTCCTGTACAATACCTGATGCTCATCACAGCAAGTGCACTCCTGAGTCCCCATGGCCTATTTCACCCGTCCCTCTACCCTCCTCACCTCTGGTCATCATCTGAAGAGAAACCGGAGTATCTATATATTTTTTTCAAGTTTAGACAGTCATAGTAATTTTCAGCCTAGAAGGAGGAGCATAGCGACATTATACCTGTGACTCCCAAAAAAGACCACCTGAGAAACCTGTTAATCAAGTGAAGCTGTTTATTAAACTTTAGCCGCAAGTAAGAGCCCTCCCTTTATAGAGCTTTAGCAGTGTCTTAGACAGGGGCTGTCAGGGGAGAACATTTGTAGGGTTTTAGAGCATGGCTATGTGATTTTAAAGCAGGTCTTATAAGGTTAGGATTGTGCGGTGTTTATGGTTAAATAGCTTTAGATTGGTGAAGCGAGAGTCTTGAAGAGAGTCTTGGTGAGCAAGGTGTTATTATGACTAAGTAAAATACTTCAGTCTTATCTTTCAAGAACAACCATTTCTTGAAGATGTTTTTGCTTGCTCTCAGTATTGTTTAACGTTAAGAACAGGAAAATATGCTGTCTCGATGCTGGTTTACCACAGGAAAAGAAAAATAACACTGCCCCGCCCCAGTGTTAATTACACAGGCTGGACAAGGGACCAGTGCCTGGTCCTGGTATTATTTAGCACAGGGGCAGGAAATTATGTTGATTTCAGTTCTCCGTACCAATGCCTGGTGTTCTAGGTGTGTTCTGGGTAGCTAATGTTCCCTGGCCCATCCATCATGCAAAAGACAATGTCCCCTGAAGGACGCACATTCTTCTCAACCAACCAACCAGCCAATATGACAGCCTAGTGTTTGGTACCAGATAAACAGAAATACGGGTCTTCCTCCTCCCTTACAAACTTTCAAGAAGATGAAAGACTTTAGGTTTTCCAAATAGTCCCTTAGTCCATCCTTGGAGATGGAGAGTGTCCCGATATTAAACGGGAATAGTGAGGATGGTAATGAATGTTGAGAAACTGATATTTTGCAGGTGCGTCTTGTTTACTGAAATAGCGATGGTTGAGATGTGCAAGCCTACATCTTGGTTAGTAGGACTGCTTGGTCTTTGTACCAGTCTGAGAAGCCCAGACCTAGGCCCATTATATTTGCCACAGGGATTATTTTTAGGTGCTCACAGGTTGTATATACACTCTCTTATGGAGGCCGCATGATGCATCGTATCAAATATATTAAAGGGCTCCCATATCCCATTTAATTTTTTTGCCATACACTTTTTCAAGTGATTTTTTAAAATAGTGCTTTTGACCATTAGTTGATTGCAGGTAGCATTAGAGTTATGGTTAGGCGTAATTTATTGGAAATCATCATAAATACTGAAGAACTGTTGCTAAATAAGACACTCTAACCTACAATTTGTTTTTTAATGTAATGCAATTCCTGTAAAATATATACTAAATTTAAGTAACTAAGTTGACATGTAGTTACACTTCATAGACACATAATGAGACATTAATGACTTTAGATTTTAGAGGTTTTTGTAGCATTTTGGAGCCAATGATTTATTTCTGACTTCTCATATTTTCCTAGGCCCTCATAAAGGTTACTATCCCTAGGCATGGTTCATATTGCCCGGCAGATAAAATAACTTTGTTTGCCATATAAAAAGTAGTCAGTTGATAGGCAGGTTCTGCTCCTTCTACCAACGAACGGTAATTAGGTGCATTCTTGATCCCAGCCGGCAGAACTTTCTGAAACAAAGTGATAGCAAAGCAGACACCAGTAACCTAAAGGCAGTTTCTTCCCGTGACCACTGAAGTGCCCTGAAGAGTTAGTCTTTCATAAGAAGAAACTGATTTTTTTTTATCTAAAAACTTAATGTCATTAACACATGTTGCTTTCAATGCAGCCACAATACAATGTAATAGCCTCGCTATTTTGCCTGGAATAAGAACAAATACAGGTGTATAAATAAGAAAACCAGGGGCACCTGGGTGGCTCAGTTGGTTGAGCGTCTGACTTGGGCTCAGGTCATAATCGCACAGGTTCATGAGTTCGAGCCCCACATCAGGCTTTGCGCTGACAGCACGGAGCCTGCTTCGGATTCTCCATCTCCCTCTGAATGTGCCCGTCCTCCAATACCTCTCTTTCTCTCTTTTACTCTCTCTCTTTCTCTCAAAAATAAACATAAAACTTAAAAAAAAAATAAGAAAAAATAAGAAAACCAATATCAAGTAAGCATTATCAATTTCAGTCTATAAACCACATATCAGGGCAAGCAAATATTCTTTCAAGTGCTTATAAATTCTAAGTTGTCTTCCTTTTCACAGTAGATAAATCTTGCTGTCTCCAATCCAATATATGATTACACCTTATAACTTTACCATCGGTTTATACATGATTGTAGAAAATCCATGTTGAATTTTCATCATAGGCTGAGGTCCTTTGAGGTAATAGTCCATTAGTAGGCTCCCTGTATCTACCTCAGGAGCTTTGTCCTCAAGAAATGAAAATTCTTTTTAGGATTAGCTTGAGCCAGCATACCCAAAGGCATAAACAAAAAACAAATACACACACAAAACAAAACATAAAAAGACATCTGTAATAGTACTTTCCAACAGAAGTGAATGTTATGAAAGCCATATGTGTAACTTTAAATTTTCTAGTGGCCACTTTGAAAAAAAGTAAAAAGAAATAGGTGAAATTAATTTTAATACTATTTTATTTAACTCAATGTATTCAAGATATTACTATGTCGACCTATAACCAACATAAAGGGAAATATTTTTCATCAAGGAAATATTTTACAATTTTTTCATGTTACATATTCAACATCTGGTGTATACTTTATACTTACAACCCATCTCAATTCAGACTAGCCACACTGTGACTCTTCATTAGCCATGGAGAGCTGGTGGCTGCCATCTTGGACAGCACAGACCTATATCATAGTTCAGTGATTTTTAAACTTGAGCCTCAACCAGAATCACCTGAAAGGGTTGTTATAACACGTTGTTAGACCCCACTCCCAGATCTATGATTCATTGGTGTGGATAGAGCCCAAGGGTTTGCATTTCTAACAAGTCCCTTGATGACGCTGATGAGGCTGGCCTGGGGACAACACTTTGAGAACCATGGCTACAGTTCTTTCAAAATTCTGCTTTGGAACGTTTTACCCGGCATTAACATGAATGATCAAGAACCGATCCTAGATACTACAGGTGTTGTTATTTTTGGTGGTGTTATTGCCATTTTTAACATTGCAAATCACCATTTACCTGTTGGTTAAGACTGAATAATTATTTCTGTTGATGAATATCCCTTAGCTCTCCATGTCTGTTACTCTCTGAGTGCTTCTTTCCAGGAGGATGAACAGGGGAGCAACATTTTTGGGCTTGCTTGTACTTAGTGAGTATTTGCAGAGCTGTATTAATACCATATCCATACACATGCTCTGATCCTCAGGCACAACATAGCCTATTTCTGGTCGACAAAATATCAATCAACAGGTTGACAAGCTGCCCGGTACAAATTGAAGGCTTTATAGCATTTAAAAAATATATTCATTGATTTCACGAGCATTGAACTTTCACATATTAAATGACTAGCCCACTGTTTCTGAGCCCAGTGGAAAATAACAAGATCTTGAAAATTTCATGATGTTAAAAAAATTTTTTTTTGTCATGATGTTTCAAACCGTGGCTTGAATTCACCTTCGAATGTGGGCAGAACTGATCACCAAATTGTAGATGGTTCTTCTGTTCAGTTGTAAAAGGTGCGGTTTCTTCATAGCTCATTTCCCTTTGCTCATTTCTGAAGAAAAACAACGAGGCGTTAATACCTGGTCTTTAAACTTTGTTTTTGTCACAAGAGTACAAAAACAGCGTCAGAGCCTCCTTTGGCTCCTCCTGTGTCCGAAGAAGAAGACGAAGAAGAGGAAGAAGAAGAAGACGACAATGAGCCCCCGCCGGTTATTGCACCAAGACCAGAGCATACGAAATCAGTAAGCCACAAATGACTGTTTTCTAAATGATTCAGAAGATGCCCTTTGGAGCAATCGTGAAGTCAGAATCTAGTTAATCAACTAATACCTATTGAGGATCCACTGTGTTCCCAGAACTAGAATACAAGATACAACCTTGGCTGAAGTTGCTATTTGAGCATACAGGGTAGTACGTGACAACTAGAGAATGATACTGAACAATGTACAAAGAAGTGCTAAGTTATAAAATTGCTGCAGATGTTAAATTAGAGAAGGAAATCCATGTGAATTAAGTAGGAAGAATTGCCTAAGCAGAGACACTGAGACCAGAATTAGCTCAGGATATGTGAGGACCTCAAAGGACTGGGTCCTGTGAGCTCCCAAGGGCAGTGTATTTGAAGCAACTTAAAGTTCTTTTTTTAATAATCAATCACTTGTCTTTAAAAACTTACTGGAGGTAGGGGTTGGGGTGGGGAGGAGGGGTGAATAGGCAGAGCACAGAGGATTTTTAGCTAGTGACAAAACTCCATCACCATAATGATGGATACATGTCATTATACATTTGTCCAGACCTATAGAATGTATACACTAAGAGTGAACCAGATATAAACTATTGACTTTGGGTGATTATGACATGTCAGTGTAAGTTCATCAGTTGTAACAAATGTCCCATTCTGATGGAGGGGGTGGTGTTGGTGATAAGGGAGGCTGTGACGTTTTGGGGGGGGGGTAGATTGGAAATCTGTACCTTCCACTCGACTTTGCTATGAACCAAAATCTGCTTTAAGATTTCATCTTAATCCAAAAAAGAAAACCTCACAGAAATGTTAGCACCTTGACTTCATATTCTTTCCTTGACCTACTGTTTTCATCGTAGAACTTTTTTTTCTTGTCTTTAAGATCTACACTCGTTCTGTGCTTGAATCCATTGCTTCACCAGCAGCACCAAATAAAGAGGTCGCACCACCTTCTGCGGAGAATGCCAATTCCAGTACTTTGTATAGAAACACAGATCGGCAAAGGAAAAAATCCAAGATGACAGATGAGGAGATCCTAGAGAAGCTAAGTGAGTTTTTCTTTTTGCCGTCATTACTTTCTTCATGGGATGGCTTCTCAAAAAACGTTTAAACTGAAAAACTGATCCTTTAAAAGTTTGGGCCTGTTTGCATAAACTCCAGGCTCCCTGAAGTCAAAAGATGTAAAGTTTGGCACTTGCTGTGTATTCCAGATCACTCCTTCCCCCACACTCCAAATCTGACAGAAGCTAAATATTTTCACTTGAAAAGATCAATTAAGGTGATAACTTGACATAATGAATCAAACAGTAAGCTTTATTTTAAGATGACACTCCCAAAAGGAATAAAATAATCTGGTGACATCTTTTGATCATCGCCCAAGGTCTCCCAGCTGATCTGTCATGATAAGTAAGTCAACCTCAAAGCCCAACACAGTCAATCAAACCAGCAGCCACAATAATACAGCATTTTCCCTTAATTTAGGCGCATATCTATGTGGAGAAGGGGGCAGGGCCAGCAAATGCTAGCAACCCTCCCACCCACAGTGTCATTTTTGTGTACCTACTTGTGCATATACACTGACTCCAGTTTGACAAACCGTCCTCTTTCGGTGAGCTTTCTGGGTCAAGGAGGTCTAAGAAAAATACATTGTCTGCTGAGAAGAGTCACAGGTTTGTGAAGCACGTTCGTTAAGCTCATACTACAAAAACATCTAACAAATTTCTACTTGTAGGCAATTGGTGCTCCCAGTGTCACTAACTCCTACTCATCCTTCAAAACCCAACTCAAAAGTTGCCTCCTCAGGAAAGCCTTCTGTGCTTCTCCCAGTCTGAGTTAAGGCCCCTCTTCTTTGCTGCCTTTATGGCAACAAGTCACACCGTACTCCTCCAATCTTTCACTTAGGCTGTGAGCTCCTCAAGGGAAGAGACTGTGTCTCCCTTTCCTGTATGTCCAGCTCCTAATAAAGTGCTTAGAACATAAAGGGACTTAACAAATACTTTTTGAGTGAATGAATGTAAAAATGAGCAAAAAGTGTACCTTTACTGAGTTCCTACTTGTCTGTTCCATGCAAGAATTTTTGGAGGAAAGCATAGAAAAGCAATTTCCTGCTATCGAGAAACTTACAATTTGATTTGGATGATAAGATTCGATAATGTGATACAATTAAAGCGTAGGAAGCCTTCTTGTTGATGCAAATTTCCATCTAAAAAGCCTCAGAAAAGAAAGAGAGCAGTGCCAGCTATAGGCCACAGGGAGACTCTGCAGAGAGGGTTGTGGGGCCGTTTTGCCTTTCCAGGAAATACTTGGCAACATGTGGAGACCTGTTTATAGTCACAACACAAGAAGTGCTCTATCTAGTAGATAGAGGCGAAGGAGGCTTCCAAAATCTCTACAATGCTAAGGACAAGCCCCCCTCCTTGCCCCTCTGCAACAAAGAATTATTCAGCCCAGAAGGTCTGCAGTGTTGAGGTTGAGACATTCTGAGCTAGAGGTGTTTGGAAAGGCAAAGTTTTGGGTTGCAGCTGGCACTGAGCATTTGGAACTGGAATCACTCGACTTCAGCCAACTGACTTCACTATACGTGATTAAATATGCCTGTAGTGCTAATACCTACTATTTGCCATACTAACAATAGTAATACCTCCCATTTATGGAGCAGTCTCTGTGCTGGCCACTTTACATACATCAGAACGTTTACTTTTCTTAATAAGCCCTTGTGGTAGATTTCAACATCCTTATTTTACAGATCAGTGAGAGTCAGCCTCAAAAAGAGGCTAAAGCGACCAAGTCACCAAACTAATGAGTGGCAGAGCCAGAGTTTGAACTCAAATCTGTTTACCTTCAAAGGTTACAACTCGTTCTGTTACCCACTTTACTTCTGTGCATCCCTACTGTCTGTATATGTAAAAGGGAAGGAAAAAGAAAGAATTGCCTGGGTAATTTCAGTTCAGTTATTCAGACTGTTAACCTCAACTCCCCCCCCCCATTTTGTACACAGAGACATGACCTATGAGATTTGATCAGACTTTTAAAATCTAACAGCATCGCTTTAGTAAAAATGACTGTTACCGGCATTTGTTTCAAATCTTAATTGATTTATTATAATTAAAATGCATTTTTGGTTTTTTTACATTCAGTGACAGAGAAACAAGCATTCTTCTCTTGGGCCAAAATCCTGCAGTATTTGCACACTGCAATGGCCCTTGAGCTCGGGCCTTCCTTTTTTTTTTTTTTTTTTAAATTTTGTAATGTTTATTCTTGAGAGAGAGACAGAGAGACAGAGTGCGAGCAGGGAGGGACAGAGAGAGAGGGAGACACAGAATCTGAAGCAGGCTCCAGGCTCCAAGCCGTCAGCACAGAACCCGATGCGGGGCTCAAACCCACCAACCACGAAATCATGACCTGAGTTGAAGTCAGACGCTTAACTGACCGAACCACCCAGGTGCCCCTGGTCTTTTCCATTGGTCGTTTATTCTGCCCTGCACTGAGCAACGTGATGAAGAGGGGAAGACTACATTTGATTAAGAATTAAGTGTTTTCTCCTCTGTTGGAGAATGCTTGGGCCTCGAGAGACTCATTTTCTCTTGAGCCATTGGACCACCGATGACTGCCAGCCCTACCTTGTGCTTCCAGATGTTGGCAGGGAGAACCTGTAGAAAAATGGCGGCGAGGGAAGGGTATTTTTCACGGAGTGGGTCCAGGCTGAGCTATTCTGCAAAGTCTGCAAAGTGGGGTCTTTCTTGCTTCTGTTGCACCATTGCCCTCTGTGTACCCCCTCTCTGCCATGTGCTTGCTGTATGACTTTAGACGATTTATTGAACCCCTCCGAGCCTCAGTTTCTTATCTGTCAAAAACCATAACTACATTTCAGGACTGTGTCTATCGAATGAATTTTATGTAGCTCAACTATGACTAAGAGGAAAATATTGGAGCCAGAAATGACCAGCCCATTGCTTGTGTTACTTTGGGCAAGTTATTTAACTTTCCTTGACCTCTTATTCCTCACCTCACACCCCCCCACCCCCGCCAAAAATAGGGGTTGTAATAAAAAATAGCGTTATAATAATTAAATGAGAATAATGCATGTAAAAACCTCAGCAACAGTACCTGGTACACAGTAGGAGCTCAATAAATGGCAATTACTATTTTATTACATGAGTATAAAGCCTTGATAAGACAATAGGACAGGCTTTGGAATGAATCATAAGGAAGTCTAAGTTCTAGGCCCACACTCGCTGTGTGGCTTCAGGCAAATCACTCAACTCCTCTGAATTTTAGTTTCTTCGTTTGAAAAATGGAGGTCAGGGTGCCTGGGTGGCTCAGGTGGTTGGGCATCCAACTCTTGATTTTGGCTCAGATCATGATCCAGGATCATGGGATCGATCAAGCCCCGCATCAGTCTCCACACTGAGCGTGGACCCTGCTTAAGATTCTCTCTCTCCCCCCTCGACCCCTCTCCGCCACTCACATGCTCTCTCTCACTCTCTAAAATGAAAAAAAAAAAATCTTCGATTTCTAAAAAGAAAAATGGCAGTAATAATAGTACGAATGTGACAGGGATTTTGTGAGGACTAAACAAGGTAAAGTATGTAAGACGCCAAGCACAAGAAAGAGTAGTATATAACTCTGATGTTGTTTTTGCAAAATGAGAGCAACCGGATTTTGTGACATGAAAAATTGGAGCGTGAGGTCTTCCAGCGGGACGGAATGTTTGAAACCAGAAATAATCCAAGACGTATGGTCCCTATGCGGCAGTCACTGGGGGACCTTGGGATCAGGCCCCTGTTGGAGCTTCGGGAAGGAGTAAAGGACCCTGTGCTGAGAAGCCAAGGAGAGGAGGAAGGCAGACAGAGCGCTGGAGGAATAGCCCACAGCCCATCCCAGAGCGGACCCCACCATAAGCACGGGGAAGTAGGGAGAGCAGGCTCAGGGATCCAGTGACTGTGAGGTGGGCAGCACAGACCACAGAGCCGCCCAGCTATTCCTCTTCGGCGCAGATGCTGATTGTGGGGGCCAGACCATGGGATCATTAATAGCTGAAACAAACAGATCATCTTTCAGTTTTACACAGACAGATAGCCTGGGTCTGGCTTGTTCGTTGTGGTCTGTCTGAATCTGTTGGAAACTAAAGAAACCCCTACATGTTAGAATTTCCAAAAGGCGCTGTCAGCGAAAATGTGCAACGCAGGAAATTTGTCTTGGGCCCCATAAGTCACCTCCGCTTCTTGTCCCTCCCCTTCTCCTGCACCGCCCGCCCAAGACTTTTCTATCCCCTCAGAAAGGACTAATAGTAATTTCGAGAATTCTTTTGCTTTTTTCTCAGGAATCAAAACCTTCGGTCTGTAAGGGGCTAATAATCTTTTCATGGTTGGAGTTCAACTTAGCTTAATATGTAGGAAAATCCATTGATCGGCTTTCCTGCCACTGAAACCACATCACAGACCCGATTTTCAAATACTACTATTTAGTGATTTCTGAAATCCTTATACTTTACAATGAATAGTTTGTGTCTTATTTAAGAATTTGCCCTGGCAGGAAATTGTTCTGGTCTTGCTCTCGGGGTGTTTTTTTTTTTTTTTTTTTCTTCTTTTTTGTTTGTGAGTAGCTGATTTTTTTCACTTTTCCCCCCCTATTGTGTCACAGTGGGCTTTTTCCCCTTTCCTTAGTGTAATGTATAAAAAAGCAAATTACAGTGGCTCTGATGAAAGGGGTCACTTGAAAAGCTTGTGTTGTGACTCGGAATCGTAAACAAGACCTCCTGTGTACTTGCCTGACATCAGTAGATGGCAGCACGCGCTCTCCTGTGAATGGTAATGGGTGTGGAGAAGCCATTTTATCTGAATAGCAGTTCAGAAGCAGGAGCTCATCAAAATGGTTGTCTTTTGGTAAATCCTCATGAAAGGATTTATTTCCAGTTTGTTTTTTTTTTTTTTACTCTGCATACCAAGGAAATAAAGGTTGAGTAATTTACTACCATAAAACCTCATTAACCAAACCCTGCCAATTGAAATTGGTCATAATTCAGAAAGCGGCTTGGGCTGAAGCTTATTTGCTTTTTGTTCAGTCTATGGAAAAGAGTTTGCTCAGCAACTTAATAGTATAACTTTCTTAGAAGACTATAAACTCCTAAATAAAATGATGGTTTCAAGTGATTTTGAAATTATCATTTCATTCAAAAGAAAAAAAAAAGCAAACGTCCAGGCCCTTATCCATTAATTGCTGACTTGAATAAGGATAATTAGTTCTCAATGATGTAGAGATCTGTAAAACAATTTGAAATGTGAAGTAGCAATGCAGAAACTGTTAAATTGGTGGCATTCTATAGCAATAAATCAAGTAAAATACCTTCTCCAGCCCCTGTCTTAAAATATAGGGCAATTTCAAAAGGAAATTCCCAACTTTATTTGAGTTTACTTCAACAGACATCTATTGAGCAACTAGTGTATTTCTCACACAACATTATATAAGGAGGTACTGAGGATAGAGAAATGAATGAGCGATGACTCTTGTTCTTAAGATACAGTCTATAAGGGGACATCAGATACATAGAGATGGATACATGGTGTATTAGGTATAGAGAAACGGACTAAGTGCAAAAAGAGAGACCGAAAGAGAGAGAGAAGGTACAGTACTAGAGAGAAGCAGAATTATTAATGTTATTCAAAACAAGTCAGGGAAGGCTTCCTAGAAGAGGCGCCATCAAAGCTGAATTGAAGCATGAAAATTGGAACTTGAAATTTAAGAACATTCCAGGCAGGAGGATAGCATGTGTAGAAGGTATGAAGGCACATGCCTGGGAATGCTAACTTATTCAATGTCACTTGAATATAGAATTAGTAGGTGGGCGGTAGGATTGCAGTCTTAAGAGAGGAAGCTCAACTGGAAAGCAGGAGCATGAGTTGCAATTTGGCATAGTCAAAACATGAGGTTCTAGTGGTGAAGTGGGGAAGAGGAGATGGGAAAATGAAGCAAGAATCAGATAGGAAGAGCCTTGTACCCCATACCAAGGAGTTTGAGCTTTACCCTGGAGGTGTCAGGGGAGTGTCTAGGACCCGTGAACCAGGGAATCACATGATCGGTTTTGCATTTAGAGCCTCCTGCCAGAGAGAGGTGTGGAGCCTGGACTGGAGTGTGAAGAGGCTGACGGTTGGGAGTACATTTAGGAGGCTGTTGCAATAGCCTGCCCAACCAGAACAGTAGCAATGAGGAGGGTCCACATTGCATAGGTATCTTTTTTTGAGAGAGAGAGAGAGATTGAGAGCAGGGGAGGGACGGGGAAGGAGTTATATAGAGGATCCCAAGCAGGCTCCACACCATTAGCAAGGAGCCCGGCACTGGGCTCGATCTCACGAAATGTGAGATCATGATCTGAGCCAAAACCAAGAGCTGGACGCTTAACCTACTGAGCCACCCAGGTGTGCCACTGAAAAGGTATCTAGAAGGTAAACAGACATAGTCTCAAGACTCAGTGGACAACTGCATTGGGGGAGTGGAGGTGAGGGATGAGTCAGAGATGACTTCCAGGTTTCTGACTCAGGCTACTGAGTAGACAGATGGTAGGACCACGGACTGAGATGAGAAATGCAAGAGAAAAAGAATTAGAACAGCTCACACACTGTCTATGTCTTATTTAACTTCACCGAAACATGGAGCTCTATTATAAAAAACAAACCTCCGCCGCCACCACCACCACCACCACCACCACCACCACCACCACCACCAATAAACCTAACAGCTTGATGAGCAGTCCATGGCTGACACTTTTTTTTTTCAAGGTATACCATTTACTGGTAGGTCTGAATTTACATGGGGTGTTGTTTGTAGCACACAGTTTAGCACTTGAACGCACACTTTCTTGTTCTCATTAATTTAGTCAACAACTATCTGTTCAGTGGTGGCCATTGATCTAGGCACTGAAGTTACAGGGATGAAAAGACAAGGTTCCTGCCCTCAAGAAGGAACATGGAAGTCTCATTAGAAGGATCAGAGGAGAATTCACAAAATAGGATGGCTTTGAAATGATGTTTAAATAATAAATAGGAATTCATGGGTTCGCTAGGAAAGGGAAAGGGGGAGCATCTGCAGAGACCTAAGCCTTGGATAGTGATACCATTACTAGGGTGTAAAGTAGGAGGGATGGAGAGTAGAATTCTATGTGGTCAGTCTGGTTAGATAAGAGTTAGATGGTGTTAGACGGTAAAGAGCCCTCTGTGCCAGACTGAGATTTGAATTTGATTATGTAGCAAGGAGAAACTTTTGAGGAATTATAAGTAAGCGTGAAATCATTCTGAAGTAGGGTGACCATACATCTCAGTTTATCCAGGACAAACTTAGTTAGTGAATTATGTGGTCACCCTGTTCCAAAAGCATTGCGGAAGATAATTAGAGAAGGTAGCATTTCGAAGTAGGTAATGACTAGTGCAATTGTTTGGGCAAGAGATGTTAAGGGCCTGAACAATGGCAGTGGCCATGGGCGTGAAGAGGAAGGAATGAATAAGAGTAACAATTAGGAGGTAGAGTCTATAGATCTTCTCTTGATTAGTTCATGGTATAAATCTTATTGACTCTACACTTCTTTGGAACAGGGGCCATATTAGTAAGATATAATTCAAAGGTAACAATAATGATATGTTTGCTTAAAAGAAAAAAAAAAAAAAAAAGGGGAGACCCAGGGGTATGCAAAAAAAATTCCCTTCAAGGTAGTCTGCTTGAGAAGCTGAACCCATATTCCCACGGTGCTGCTATGGCCCAGAATTTTTCTGCACCCATCTGAACACCATTTGAAGAATCAGTGGTACTTCCTTCGGATTTATTCCGAGTGGTGGCAAATATTCATCCTCTGAGTAGTAAATTTGATATTTTGAAATAACAAAACCAATATTTTCTCCCAGAGTCAAAACATGATAAATTAATGGTTTTTTTTTTTTTCCTGGGTGGTTTATAACCTTCCTCTACAGTGTTTGGAACAATCCGTAGAAACACAAGGTAGATTGGTGGTTGCCTGGGGATGGGTTGGGAAACCAGGGCAGCGGATGAAGAGTGCTAACAGGTACAAGGTTCCATTTTGGGGATGACCAGAATGTTCTAAAATTAGATGCTGGTGAAATTTAATAAATTTGCACAACTCAAAAAATTTACTGAAAACCATTGAATGGCACACTTAATTTTTTCCTGTTTTAAAAAAATGTTTTACACTGTTTTTGCTGCATCCCACATAATTTGGTAGGTTGTATTTAATTTTAATTTGGTTCAAACTATTTTTACATTTCTCTTGAGGTATCTCCCTTCACACAAGTCTTATTTAAATATCTTGGGATTCTCTAGTCATCTTTCTGTTCACTGAACTTTTATTTGCATCCATTATGATTAAAAAAGGCATTTTGTATGATTTCAATCTTTTAAAATGTAGTAAGACTTGTTGCTTAACATACAATCTCTCCTGGAGAATGTTCCATGTGCACTTGAGAAGAATGTGTACTCTGCCATTGTTGGGTGAAGTGTTCTGTATCCGTATTAGCTCCAGTCAATCTATAGTGTTGTTCACTATTTCCTCGTTGATCTTCTCTCTGGTTATTCAATCCATTATGGAAAGTGAGCTATTAATTATAGTCGCTGACCAGCATCATGTTGCTGTCGATACCCCCTTTCGTTGCTGTCAGTATTTGCTTCGTATGTTTGGGAGCACTGGTGAAATCATATTCGAATACAGTTGTTGCAAAATGTCTGGAGTGCAAGTAGGGCCCTGGGTTTGGGAATGTAGATTTTCCAAAACCATGAGTCTCATTACTTTGTGATTAGACTTTGTTCTTTATGAACCCATCACCCTTATCACAGTACCGGGAACATAATAATTGCTCAATAGAGATTTGTCCAGAAGAACTGGATGTGATGTAGCTCTCAATTTTACTCCAGTTCAGAGAAGATTGTGATTCTATTAAATAGTGCACACAAGTCCTTAGATGTTTTTATCTCCTAGTCTACTGTCTCCTTTTATGGGAACTTTTAATAAATGTTGAGTTGTGTCCAGTCCTTTTTGTTTCCCAAACATCATCAATTTTGAATATAAAAGCAGCATGGGTTATTACAACTACTTTAATTAATGTATTACTGTGTGTTACTTTAATAAAATGTATTATTACCCATGTAAATTACAGAAATTACATGGGAATATCACTCCAATGTTTTGTCATGGACTCGGGCATTGTAATTTTCAGTATGAAATGAAGGGAGATAAACCAATTTAAATCTTTCTCTCTCTCTTCCTCTCTCCCCCCACCCCAAACACAGGAAGCATTGTGAGTGTTGGTGACCCAAAGAAAAAATACACAAGATTTGAAAAAATAGGTCAAGGGTAAGTGATTGTTATTTGAAATATCAAAAGATAAGCACCAGAAACATACCTTCGCATTCAATAGCAGCCTAGCTTAAATTCCTGTTCTGCGTTCTCAATATTGGGCTTTCTAGCTGACAGACTGACTGTTAATTAACCTAAGAACACATCCTGCTGGAATCCGCAGGAATATTGGGCCAACAATGAAGTGTTTAGGGACATTTGAATCCCATATGGTTAGAAGATTCAAACTGATTTCTCTGGAAAAGTAGTAGAGGCATAGAAACCTCTAACTTGTGTGAAAACCCCCTTCCTGCCTGTCCCCCCTACATCTGTATGGATGTTATGCTTAAGATCCTGTTTCATTGTCCAGTTGTTAAGGGCCAGAGTGGAAGTAAGGAAGGTCCTTACTGAGTAGTCCAGAGGCAGGCAGAGTTGACTGCTCAAGTAAGAAGGAAACAGATTAATCATTCCTAAATGAGATGGAGTACATCATTTTCACTTGGTATACTTGTTAAGAATAAAGATCTCTAGGCCCTACCTCCAGAGATTTGATTCAGAAGTCTGGAGTGGGACCCAAGAATCTGAACTTTGGGGAAGTTCCTCAGGAAATCCTGATCGTCAGCTAGACAAGGGGACCCACGGGGCCGAATCATTCACCAGAGCTGAAGGTGGGAGTCATCGGTTCTATAAAATGACTCTAACTAGGCATGTTTCTCAGACCTCAATGTGAAACTGATCATGAGGGCCCGAGTAGGCTACAAATGTTTGCAAAAGGGAAACGTTTTGTTTAAAGACAAATGAAGTGCTCTTAAGAGAGGTCCTTAAATGGGGGATGGGACAAGATATTTAGATGCATCAACTACTCTATGCTGCCAGGAGCCCAGATGGTACATCTCCAGAGGTCTCCTGGCTAAGAAGGAAGGGGTACTGCTAATGTGCCCACAAAATTATGCTTGCCCTGCAGCCAGCGGAGTCTCTTTTCTTCACGTACTTTGCTGCTTTTCCTTGGACTCTTACGTTCAGAAAATTATATATTGTACAGAAGCTTGACGAATTTTCACGATTTTTATCCTTTATTTCTTTTTTTTTTTCCTCCTAGCTTCTGTACTAAAGTTTCTTTTGAAATTGCCAACTTATCTCAGGAAATAAGGGAAAGCGTTCGTTAGATATTTTGGCTAGGAGGTAAGAAGGGCACTTGTGGGGAATGTGCCTGATGGGAATCAAGGTAAGAAAACCATAAGAGGGAGACAGAAACTCAGGGAAAAATATATGGCCATCGTTGTTCTTCCAGTGGAAACCATAACACGGCTGTATTCGAAGTTTCTAGAGGCCAAAATGCATACCTATGTGTGCTTTTGCTTCTTTGTCATTTGATATCACTGGTATTCTCTGTTGCTCATAACAAAAGGACTTTTGTGGTCTCTAGCGATGCCCGTCACCTATCCAGTCAAATAGTATTTCTGCCCCTCACTCTAGAACAGTGCTGTCCGAATAGAACTTTCTACGATGATGGAGATGTTCTATATTTGTGCTGTCCTATACAGTAGCGGTAGCATGTATGGCTGTGGAGCACTTGTAATGTGTCTAAGGCAAATGAGAAACTATATTAATTTAATTTAATTTCTTTGTTTATTACTTACTCATTGAGCACCAACTATGTGCCAGGTACTTTTCTAAGCACTAGAGAAACAGAGCTAGGTAATGATGTGAGCCCTCAAGGAACTTACAGTCTATAGCTGTAAATGCCTAACAGAGGGTTACATAGGGTGCAAGGAAGAAGACATTAAGACAAGTCTATTCACCTCACCGAAGTGCATGGCAGGGCTGGCTTCTATAGCCATTATTTCCTACCTGGAGAGAGAGGCGGGCAGAGAGGGAGGGAGACCCAGAATCTGAAGCAGGCTCCAGGCTCTGAGCTGTCAGCACAGAGCCCGATGTGGGGCTCGAACCCACCAATCGTGACATCGTGACATGAGCCGAAGTTGGACACTTAACTGACTAAGCACCCAGGTGCCCCAAAAGTTGCCTTTTAGATTTTATTATAATCCAGTTGGGGTTTTGGTGGAGCTAACAATAGGAAGGGATACACAATCCACAGAGAAGCAGCATTTCTGATCTTTGCTGTTCAGTATGGTAAGCATGTGACTGTGGAGCATTTGAAATGTGGCTAGTCCAAACTGAGATATGCTGCAAGTACGAAATACGTGTTCATTTCAAAACCTTAGCATGAAAAAAGGGTGCAAAATATCTCAGTAATAAATTACATTTTGGTTGCCTGTTGAGATGGTATTTTACATGCCTTGTGTTAAGTACGGTGTATTCTTAAAATTGATTTTATCTTTGAAACTTTTTAGAATATAGCTCCCCCCATATTTAAAATACGGCTCACGTTATATTTCTAACAGGCAGCTCTGTTCTAGTTTCAGATTTAAATAGGAGCTATTTGTTTATTTATTCAAAAATCAGGGTTGGTTTTTTTTTTTTTTAGCTGTCTTTTGGGGAGTGGGAAGTGGAAGATGTTATAATTCTGTTTTGCTTGCTCTTTCCCACTAAGACCCAACTGAGCCAAAAAAAAAAAAAAAGCATTGAATTTAAAAAAGAAAAAAGTAGGAGATGGTTTCGAATATCTCCCAGATACCAGGTAATGAAGCAAGACTGATTTCGCCAAGAACAAACGTGAGGCTGCCAAGGAACTTTGCATACTCCAAAGACATTTCCCCTCCTAGTTATTTATGCTGCTGACCTCTGAAGGTGCAAAAGGAAAGTTCTGTATTTCTGCCTAACTTTGTAAATCCTCTGTAATCCAAATTGAAAAGTCAAATCCCGCTTGCCACCGCGGAAAGGTCTGTTTTAAATTCCCAGCCAGTTCATCATTTTAAAGAATGTTGAACCCAGTAGATTGTTCACTCATATGCCCAATTAAACTTTTAAATACATCCTTAGAGGGTAGGAGGTCATTTTATTCCTCCTTTTGTCTCCTTGGGTGTCTATCACAGTGTTTTTGTACTTTAGTAGCCCCCCTCAAAAAAAAAAAAAAAAAGAGGAAACAATTTTGTACAATTTTGGTCAACAGCAAGAGTTTCCTTGGCCAAGGTCAAAGACGTACAGAGCTTCTCCTGTCTGCCTCTCCCATCTCTCTGGATCTGTTTTTGCCTCAATAAATATTTGTGGAACAAACAAGGAAATGTTTGTTCTTTTTAGCTCTCCTTTTCCTCCGTCCTCTGTGCTTTCATATGTACATATATGTCCATCTTGTTCTTTCGGTCCTCTGTCTCTCCCTCTCTCTGTCTCCATGTGTCTCTATCTCTTTTTTCTTGTAATAACTCGTTCTGATTCCTTATTCTTTGGGTATTTGTGTGTGTTGCACGTCTGCCTTTTTCGTTCATGTTGGCTTCATCTTCCACTGCCCATTTTCCAAACCCAGATGGTAGTAATATAAAATCAAGATGCGTTTCTAAATGGCTTTTAAGATAGAAGTAACTTACGATAGAAATAACCAGAATCTATTCATTTGCTGTGATTTCAGCTTGTATTTAATTGACTAATTTTGGTTTTTCATTTTTAGTAGATTTGTGTTCTCCGTTCTTCATTTTTCAAGTGAATGAGCAAAATATGGATTTATTTCTCACTAGACCAAAAAAAGAAAACTACTTAAATTAATTTTCCTTTTACTTAAATTTCTCTCAATGGATTTTTTTTTCCATGAATGATTGGCCTGAGTTAGACAAATGCGTCTCTGCTCTCAGTATATAGGGTTTTTATTTTCTTTTCATTAAGCCTGGTTGTTTTTTTTTTTACTTGTTTTTGCTTTACCTGTTATAACAGTGAAATTCAAACTTGTGTCAGGAATCGTTTGGTGCTAGGAATAATCAGCCCCAGTATTCCAGTTTTGGTCAGCTCCAGGGAACACAGCAGCTTACCCCTGGGAGCCGGATTTGAGAAGAACCTCTCCATTAATCACCCTCATCTACTTGGAAAACTGAATTTTTCCACTATGGGCTTCTGCCATTATTTCACCAGGTTTCTGTGAAGGCTAAAAATGACATTATTTCACCAGGTTTCTGTGAAAAGTGTTCTATCATTGGCCACCAAATCTGGATGTTTTGAGCAGATGTATGTGAAGTTTAGAAAAAGAAAAGGAAGGAAAGACAAGAGGCCGGGCACCTTCCAAATTACCATTAACAGCATGAGTCTGTCAGAAATCTATCCGGTGAAGACTTCAGAATCTTCACTCTGTGGGATAGTTAATTAAAAGAACTTGTTTAGCAAAGGGGGTGGAGCGAGACAAGAAAATCAAATATTTAGTTTCAGTCAACAGCTATCACTGGCGAGCCTGTGTAATTCTCGAAGAGGCAGCAGCCATGTCCCTACACAGGGCTGAATTTAGTAACACCAGCAACTGTCCTCACAGGTTCCTCATTAACGTATTTGAATTTGTTTTTACGGCCTTTTCCTAAACGAGAGTGCACTGAGAGGCAGACCCCCTTTGTCTCTCGGTTTCACGTTTGCTCTCTCTTCACTGTAGTAGACACACATTTTTGAGGACACAACTCAGAGGCAGTTTGGATCCAGTTTAACACATGACTTTTCCAATTCAGTGAATTTTTCCTGAGTGTGGACTACACATGATGCACGGAACAGAACACAGTAGTTAAGACCCGGGTTCTGAGAGTCACGGTGACCTCTGTGTTCACCGTCTTTCTGAACATCTGACAGGGCAAAAAGGAGAGTTGGATCAAGGAATGAACAGGGACCCCCTCACCTCCCTCCCAAACATGTGTACTTTTCGCCCACAATTTTATCCACATGTTTTTCTTCACCGCCTTCTCCCCCACAGACCTCTCCCTGGCTGCCTTGGCCCTAACTGATCTTTTCTGTCTTCAGGCCTGAATCTTACAGCATACATATATACATCACTCATATCTGAGCTTGCCTTGCCACGTAAAATCGCTTGAAACTGGGAAAACCACAGAGGAGCGAAGGGATGGTTTGGGAAAACCTTGAAGAAAAACAAAGAGCCCAGATTCTGAGCTCAGAAGTCTGTAGGCCAATTAGTTAATTTCCGAAAACATCAGTGTTGTCGTTCGTAGCACACAGAAGACCCATACCTCATAAGGTCGTGAGATGTGAAAAAGGGAAGGCGCTTAAAATTTTTTGTAATGGTTATTTGTTTTTGAGAGACAGAGAGACAGAGCATGAGCAGGGAAGGGGCAGAGAGAGAGAGAGGGAGACCCAGAATCGGAAGCAGGCTCCAGGCTCCGAGCTGTCAGAACCGAGCCCGACGCGGGGCTCGAACTCATGAACCACGAGATCATGACCTGAGCCGAAGTCGTGCGCTTAATGGACTGAGCCACCCAGGCGTCCCGGGAAGGCGTTTAAAGTACTTAGTGCCACACGTGACATATAGGGAAGTGCTCAGTAAATGTTAGGTATTATTAGAGGTGAAAGGTGCACCCACGGCTACTGTTCTGTAGAGCAGAATACACTGAGGAGTGCTACATAATTACAAAGAGCTATGGGGACATGTGGATGGAGAGGAGGGACAAATCCTTTCTAGCCAGGGAGAGGGGATAAGGAAGGATCCTTAGAGAAGGGTGCATTGGAATAGTGACTTGAGAAGGTATAGGATTTAACAAGTGGGGATTATGGGCAGTTCGGTTGGGGAAGGAAACCAAATGAACACCGGCTTCGGGCTGTGGTATCGCTAGGGCCTGCAGCGGTGTCTGGCATAAAAGAAATCCTTAGCCACTGTTTGGTGACTGCGTATCAAAAAGACCAAAAGAGGCGATCAGCAGCACCAGTCTCATGGACAGTCAAACGTCCAGTTTGACCGGGGAGTTAACAGGAAATCATGCTAAAAAGATCTGTCCGGACTGTGTTATCAAACAAAGTGAGAGATACAAGATGCACTGTAATTTGTATTCGTTTGGATCCTTTTTTTAAGTACGTTGTACTTGGACATGGTGTAACCCTCTGAAGATTCACAAGAGTAGGCAGTGAAAAGTCAACGTCCCTCCAACCCTTGTGCCTTCGCCTCCGTCTTACCTTGTATAGAGGAAACCTCCGGAAAGAATTTGTTACTGGTTTCCTAGGTAAAACTCTCATACACTCTCTAAGCACACACACACACGCACACGCACACGCACACACACACGCACACACACACATACACGTACTCATACATCATGTATGCTTGGATAAAAGGTCACACCATGACATAATTTTTTTAAAAAAATTATTTATTATTATTGAGAGAGAAAGAGAAAGCACGTGAGCGGGGAAGGGGCAAAGAGGGGTGGGGAGGGAAAGGAACCAGAGTGGAGACTGTGCTGACAGCAGAGGGCCCAATGTTAGGCTCGAACTCATGAACTATGAGATCATGACCTGGGCTGAAGCTAGCCGCTTAACTGACTGAGCCACCCAGGCGCCCCCAATGACATAATTTTTAAAAACAGTTTTTTTACTTATCTGAACATGTAAACTGTTAGATATGCAAATGGTAAATGTCTATTTATGATGTTTAACTTGCTAATCACTCTTATTTATATATTTCAAACCACACATTATATGGGGCACCTGGGTGGCCCTGTCAATTAAGCATCCAACTCTCAGCATCTCAGCTCAGGTCTTGATCTCAGGGTCATGAGTTCGAGTGCCGCGTTGACCTCCATGTTGGGTGTAAAGCCTACTTGAAAAACCAGACAAACCCCCCCCACACACATTATATAAAATAATGTTTACGTTGAGATTTTTCTACTCTCGCATTCCTGAGTATAATTCAAAATCTTAATGTGCATCTTTAACATCATTGTTTTTGTAATCACTAGAGCCCTGCTTTGAGTCACCCAGCAGCAATCCAAGTACATCATCTGAATCTCCTCTAACATCTTTAGATACAATATTTTTGAATCCACTGCTATTGTGTCCCTGGATATTTTATTTCTGGTTGCAGTTACCCACCCATATAACATTTACATGATTATTTTGCAGGTGTATATTTAGATCTTCACATCGTAACTCTCTGTGATACCACTTTTTATTTTATTTTTTTAGGTTTATTTACTTACTTAGAGCTCCCTGGGGAGGGAGCGAGCAGAGAAACAGAGAACCCCAAGCAGGCTCCACACTGCCAGTGCAGAGCCCAGTGTGGGGCTCAAACTCATGAATCATGAGATCATGACCTGAGCCAAAACCAAGAGTTGGACACTTAACCGACTGAGCCACCCAGGTGCCCCCAGATCGTGATTTTCTAAAACTATCATACCTTCTACATTTTATTACCTGCAGTGCTTTTGTTGAAAAGAACTTTACCTCATCAGCTGGGGGTCTTTGGTTACTCTGAAATATAGTTCATATAGGCAAATCAAGTTAAATGCTTAAGTTTTAATTGCCAATTTCAGTGTAAGAAGTTGGTACCTGAGTTACTTCCAGAAGTGTCCTATGAGGGGTGTTTTGATTTTAAGTGAGAGAAGGAAGCATTTTCTTTTATGAAAAAAATTTTATAAGCTCACAGGCCTTTATATATTGAATCCATTTCAGTCAGTTGTATTCACTGTTGTATTTGATGTTCAAACTCTCCTATCGTTGGCTAATGGGTGCCCTTTTCACTGCATTAATTTTGAAAGTGACCTTTACAAAGCTTGTTTATGACATCCAACACTTGCAGTTCTGATCATACCTTCAGAAATAATTTATTTACATCCTTTCTTTCCAATTCTGACAGATATTCTCTATGAGTATCCAAACTGGCATTGATTGAGAATATTTCAACCTAAGGTGTCAATCCCAAATAGTACTTTATGGATAAAAACAAATGAACATGAAGAATTACCATATTACAGGAGAGATTTTATAAGGATTTGAATATAAGGCAATTCCCCTTTTTCCTGAGGAAAAAACTGGGGGGAGTGGATACCATACCTTGTATTTGGGCACATGTGGTACATTTCTGTGTGTATTTGTGCATGTACACATGTGTTTGTTGTAGGTATATTTTTAACACAGGTGGTAACATGTTATGAATCTCCTATTTTGTTCTTTGCCTGTGTCTTAGAGATCGTTTCGTATCAGTACCTCATTGTTTTTAACAGATGTGGTATTTTTTTTTCTGGATGTACCATAATATAGTCAATCAGCGCCTCATCAATAGATGCTTAGTTGGTTTCCAGTATTTTGCTCACATAAACAAGGCTTCAGTGAAGATCTTCACAAAGAAGCCATTTCATACATATGCAAATCGATCATTAGGTTAAACTACTGAAAGTGGAATTGTTACATGAAAGGATACTTTCTTTATAAATTTTTTAATGTTTATTTTTGAGAGAGAGAGAGAGACACAGCGTGCAAGTGGGGGAGGGGCAGAGAGAGGGAGACACAGAATCCGAAGCAGGCTCCAGGCTCTGAGGTGTCAGCACAGAACCCAACATGGAGCTTGAACCCAGAGGTGTGAGGTCATGAGCTGTGAGATCATGATCTGAGCCAAAGTCAGATGCTTAACTGACTGAGCCACCCAGGCGCCCCACGAAGGGATACTTGTAATGGCTAAGTTGCCCCCCACCATAGAGGTTGTTCCATGTGACATGCTGACTAACAATGTACAGGAGTGCCTGTTGGCCCACACCCTACCACCGCAGCCCCGTTAATTTATTTGGGAATCTAGGATTATAATAAAAACTCATACACACACTGATTTCCAAAAGGGAGAACGTTTAAGAAGGGGCTCTAGGGGCGCCTGCACTGCTTGAAACTGATTTCCTCCTGTGAATAAGGACATTTGGCCACAGGGATTTTGTCCAACATCTGGATCTTTGCCAATCATATAATTTTATGGAATGATATGATCAAGCCATCGGTAATTGCAGATAAACCTCTTCTCTCATTGTTTTGGAAGACTTCAGTCCCTGTTCCCCTCAACTCATTTTCATTTTAAGGCTTGAGAAAGTAAATATATCATGTTAGGCCTTTCTCAGACTAATCTTTGCTACTCAGTGAGGAGCCCTCTTCTTCTGCCTCTGACATAAAGTTCCCATATGGAAGATGAATCGTTTTGAAACTTGTTTCTTAGAGGACTTGATGAATAACAGCTTGTTAAGAGGACCTGACAAAGGGGCGTAAAGCATAGAACTCAGGGATAAGTGCTGAGAATAAAACCTCCGACTTGTTTTGCTTTGTTCAAGAAACTATGCACAAGAGCACAAGCGGTGTCTAGTGTGCTTACCCAAGCGATTCTTTGGGTAGGACCACCCAAAGCAGAAAAGTATTTGCTTCCTCATTGGATCTGTTTTGGGCTATACAAGGTAGCGCACAGCTAGGAGGCACTAAATAGATGTAGTCTGAGCTTTATAATAGCCTTTGTGATGAAGGAGATTGGGAATACATTAGCATTTGTGAAGAACAATGTTTATAGAGCACTGGAAGATGCTCTTTGTTCTACTTATTGCTCTTAAATGCACTGTGTTGTGTGCTGTCCCTTGTAAAGAAGGATGATGCCACTCAATCAGCCACCATTAGCAGGGCTTACACTTTGTTTTTTTTCCAGCCATAGTAATGAGCTTGTATGAAGCCGCCTGCCCCCCTTTCCTGTCTAGGCCGTCTTGAAGCCAATGGCGTGCACTGTGTGAAACAGCTGGTTAGGCTTCATGTTGGCCTTTCCAGGGATTAAAGCCTGTAACTGTGGCCTCATTATCACTAGACTGTAACACATGGAGCTCCCTGGCCCCACACCCATAATGTGTTACAGCTCTATTTAAAATTAGATGACCACGGATACTCTGGGGAACGTCATGCCCTAGCGAAGGAACAGAAAATTCCCTGTTCCAATCTATAATTCTAATAAGTAAAGACTGGACCACCTGGACCCGGCTCCATTCTGGGTACTTAGAAAGACACTTTGACAACATGATCTGTACAAAACTTTATGGTGGTTTTTTTTTTTTTTTTTTGGATTTAGTGATACATTTTTAAGAGGCAAACTACACAAAAGGAAACACTGGAACCCCCTCTGAAAGAGCTGTTGCCTGAGTGGTGACACTGTTCATCACCATTCCTGAACACAACAGGGCATGTGCCTCAACCAAATGAGTAGATGTGTGGTAGTATTGGACCATATGATATCTAGGTATTTTTATGACAGGTGCATTAGTATAGCAAGATAAGGGCCTACATGTAGTAACTGTGTTTTGAATACTCAGCAGAACAGAAAGTCCAGCCCTAAGAACTAGCCCACTCTTGGCCACATGAGCAATCTTAATGGAGTCTGAAAACAAAAGAACCATCTCCTATTGTTATGCCAAAGGAATCAAACCAAGTTGCGCAGGGGCAAACTAAATGGCTTACAGAGGGGGCATGTGGACTAAGTTAAGCAGGAAATTAGAGGCAAGAGAAATATTTTAGGGAGGCACTTTCGCATAGTAGATACAAGGCCAGACTTTAGGAAGTACTATGCTTGCCCTTAGCATTGATGTACAAAAGCTAAAGATCTGTAATGGAACATGAAATGGTAGTTAAGAGCGTGGACTGTGGAGTCCAACTAATGCATTTGTGACTTCAGCTGCTGACAAACTGTGTAACCTTGGGCAGGTTACTTAGCATTCCCCAGTTCCAGGTTCCTCATTTGTAAAATTGTATAGGGTGAGCAGTGAGATCGCCCATTTGTAGAGAGCAAGCAGAGTGTAAGGTTCAATAAACAAGATGGCCTTTTCTAGCAGCAGAAGTAGGAGTAGATGTAAAAAAACAACCATCCTTGGGGCACCTGCGTGGCTCAATCGGTTAAGCGTCTGACTTCAGCTTGGGTCATTATCTGGTGATTCACAGGTTCACGTCCCATGGTCAGGTTCTGTGCTGACAGCTCGGAGCCCAGAGCCTGCTTCAAATTCTGCATCTCTCTCTCTCTCTCTCTCTCTCTCTCTCTCTCTCTCTCTCCCCCTCCTCTACTCACTCTCTCTCTCTCTCTCTCTCTCTCTCTCTCTCAAAAATAAGTAAACATTAAAAAAAAATTAAAAAAAAAATCTCAGTGTGGATTAAATCCCTGTGACCTCATTAGCATCATATTTATGCTTATAAAACCTTAAATGTGAATACTGCCCTATCCTTCTGGCTCCCTTGCTCTTATTACCGTGAGGCTCTCCTTGGATCTCCCTGAGCTCTCCAGTCGTCTTGCCCTCTTCCTGTTCTCTTAGTCTGTGAGCTTCCTTCTAGCCTCACTTGCCTGCCTTTCTTTCCCTCCTCAAATCCATTTCCATGCTGAAATACGAGTGATTAATCTAAATTATAAATCTTACCATGCTGTGGCTCTGGCAACTACTCATGATCATGGCTTGACATCGGCTCTTAGCAGGAAGCATCAAAACCTGATGAAGATTGCTGATAATTAAATGGACTTGTCTTGGGAGGAAAAGGGAGAAACAGTGCATTGTTTGTTTCTTTCTAGACTCTTTAGGCTAGATGCCAATGTTTCCATTTGAGTACTAAGTGCTTGGCCAGGTCAAGAAGAAATTGTTGATGAAGTATCTAATGTGATGCCAAGAACCCAGCAGTACTCATCACGCTGTAATTGATGATGAGGCCCAACAGTTGAGCAATCTGTTGGTTTAATATTCTTGAACCATCGTGGAGGTTAACTGAAATATCTCTTGCTCAAAATTGGGAGGCTTTTGTTACTTACTAGCTGTGTCATCTTGGGGCACATTCATCCTACTCTCTTGGCTTCAGATTTCCCATCTTTAATGAAGTTAAACTGGATGATCTCTCTTTTCCCTTGAGTCCTGATAAGGCATGCTTTCTTTATACCATCTGAGTGACTGAGGTTTGGAAGAAACAAAAACCCCATCATAAACAAATGTTCCCCCCATTGCAATCTGGCTTCGATATAACTGGAATGGAGAGATAAGAGAGATCAATGTAATTAA
Organism: Panthera uncia; assembly: GCF_023721935.1. Lineage (NCBI taxonomy): Eukaryota > Metazoa > Chordata > Mammalia > Carnivora > Felidae > Panthera > Panthera uncia. The sequence goes on from NC_064817.1 coordinate 86,909,309, forward strand.
CTGGCATAAAAATTAAATTGACAGTGTTGACCATTTTGGCCCACCAGCCCAATATACTCGAGAATTGGGAGTTTTAACTTTCATATTTGTTAGTTTGATTCCTGGCATTCTTATGTCCCAAAATGCTGCATGGAACTGCCTTTTTTTTTTTTTCTTAAAGTGATTGATTGATTGATTTTGTAAAGATAGCCTTTGAGATACTTCAACATAGCCCAGGCTGTTACAAGGCCCATTTTGGGGGGAATCAGTGTGACATGTTTGTTGGTTCAAAGATTGTTTCTTTAGGAGTATACACTACTGTGCTTCCCTCTTACAAGGAAAGTGCTTCCCAGCTTCACCACAAAGGATCCCTTCAGTTATTTGTTTTTATGAACTCCAGGACATGAATAATTAAAAGTATTAGACCATATTATTAAACAATAGCTTATTTCTCAGACTTTGTTAGGCAAACATTGTGTAACTGCTGCTTAGAGCTTTTGATCAGTGAGCTATGCAAGATAATCAAAAGTTATCATTCTAGCTGAAAAGAAATGTATTTCTTTGAAATGAAGAAATGAAATCTTTTCTTATGAAAAGAAAATGATATTTTAATTAGTTCCACCTTAGGTAAATGTAAAATTCCTGTTAGGAATTTGGAAATCAAATATCTTGGAAACTCCCAGATATTTAAATGAGATGCCTAATAATAATATAATATAATATAATATAATATAATATAATTCCTAATAATAATGGCTATTATTATCATATTAATGGTTATTATATTAATAATGGTAACTATTATTATTAGGTTGGTTGTTGCCTAATATATTCATTAAGTTCCCAAACTATAGACTATGGATGATGATGATGATGATGATGATGTCATTGCTGATGTGTATTGGCAATGTGTTTGAAGAACTGGCTTTCACCACCGTATACATTTAATCCTCCTTTGTTCCTGAGCTACGTAGAGGTTAAATTACTTACCCAGGGTCACACAACTAGGAACTGGTGGGATTTGAACCCAGGAAGGATTGAGCAGATGGGGGCAAGGACTGTGGTTCATAACCTATGAGCAGGCAAGGAGAGCACTTGGCTCAAAGGAATAAGTGAAGGAGAGACATTCACATTCATACCAGTTGAATCTTAAATTGTTGGACTATGGGAAAGCATCAGAACTGTCGTGTGGAGAAGTGTTTGAGGTACAAAGATCAAGTGGGAGGCAGGGCACAAAATTGTATTCTGCAGGTTAGTACCTGAGTTTGCGTTGAGGATTCTGTGAGGGCCAAAAGTTGGGCTGACCAAGCTCTATTGATCAGAGCTGTGAATTCCAAGCGCCTGACATGTTTGGGGGTGGGGGGTGGGGTGAGAAGAGGGGTGGAAGAGAATGTCACCATTTTAAGGCTGGGAACAAGAGTTGAAGGAGAAAATGGCTCCCCCTGGACAATTGCATGTAGGCGCTAAGGTGGGAGAAGGGAGAATGAGAAAAGCTAATTTTTTAGTTAATAACTGATGTTCTAGAATTTCAGGGCCTTTAAACCTCTGTGGATTAGGGATTTGTGGCAATTCTATACCACAGAATGCCACAAAATCCAGGATATTGGGATTCCAGCGTTAGGACTCTAGCAATTTAAGACAATGAAATGCTGAGGGAGGTTGGGGGGCCCAAAACCCAAGGATTTGAAAGGTAAATCTCTAGAGATGTTAAACACTAATCCCCTTTGCACTCCAAGTCAATCACAAGTTTAGCTTTATAGGACAGTAGAAATGGGATTGGGGGCAGGGGACAGGGTGGTGAATAGGGGAAAGCCACTGGGGCAGGGATGTTGGGCCTCTCTCCCTAGCAGCTTTAGCTGGAGCAGCTCCTATTTTATATTGAGGGATTTTTACATATGGTTTTGTTCAATAAAGGCATTCCAAAAAGAAAGAAAAAGGCAAAAACACTAAAAAAAAGGGACGTGGAACCTCTATAAAGCATTCCAGTAAGCCCCCTTTGTCCTTTGTCCTTTTTGTTTCTTTTTAAGTTTATTTATTTATTTTTGACAGAGAGAGAGAGAGAGAGAGAGAGAGAGAGAGAGACAGAGAGAGAGAAGGGGAGGGGGGAGGGCAGAGAGAGAGGGAAAGAGAATCCCAAGCTGTCAGCACGGAGCCCAACGTGGGACTCGATCTCACAACCGTGAGATCATGACCTGAGCCGAAATCAAGAGTCGGCTGCCCAAGCTACTGAGCCACCCAGGTGCCCCACTACCTTTGTCCTTTTTGAAAATAGGGATAAGCACTAGCAAGGATGTTTTGGCTTGGAGATCGGGAAGTAAATTGATAATAATAGCAGTTACCATGTTAAGCGCCAACTCTGATCTGGGCACAGGACTGAATGCTTACATAGATTGTGCCTTTCAATTTCCTGTGGGTCTGTGAGGAAGATGCTATCATTGTCTCATTTTGCAGATACTGTTACTTTTATGGCATCTGAAGGAAATGTGCAAGAAAAGGTATTTTTTAAATATTTATTTTGAGGGAGAGAGAGAGCATGTATGAGCAGGGGAGAGGCAGAAAGAGAGAGAAGGAATCCCAAGCAGGCTCAGCACTGTCAGTGCAGAGACAGATGTGGGACTCGATCTCATGAACCACGATAATCACGTTCTGAGCTGAAATCAGGAGTCAGATGCTTAACCTCAGACTGAGCCACCCAGGTGCCCCAAGTAAAGGCATTTTTGAATATAATTCTACAAACAGATTTAGGTAGTTGTTCGGGACTCATGCAGTTGAAATACACACCAAGTCAAGGTGATCTATTCTTTTGAGCCCAGGTGATTCTGAGTTCAGAAGGACCAATCACAAAGTGGCCCCTGAAATCAGAAATGTCTGATAGCTTATTCCACAAGGGAAGTGTTTTATGTTGGTTTATGTAGAAGATTCCTCCACAGAAAGGAAAGGTTTTGTTGCAGTTGCATGTTTGTTTGAAAAGACTTTTATTAATTTTTTCACTCAGCAAAGACTTAATGAGCACAGACCGCGTGCTCTGAACCCAGAATCTCAAATATACAAAACTGAGAGGCTGATTTCACATCAGCCTCAAACCTGAGGAATTTCTGAAACTTGTAAGTCCTGCTTTAGGTGACACCTGTTGAGTAAGGGCAATCTTTTAGTCAAGTTCCAATAGATATGTATGTACCTATGCAGAATCAAGAGAGCAGAATTTGGAGATTGTACATCATGAAATTCAAGAACGTTAGAAATTAGGGAGCTTGGCTGGCTCAGTCAGTGGAGCGTGCAACTCTTGATCTCGGAGTTGTGAGTTCAAGCCCCACGTTGGGCATAGATACTACTTTGAAATAAATTTTGTGGGGCTCCTGGGTGGCTCAGTCAGTTAAGCATCCAACTCTTGATTTCAGCTCAAGCCATGATCTCATGGTTTGTAAGTTCAAGCCCCAAGTCAGGCTCTATGCTGATAGCACAGAGCCTGCTTGACATTCTCTCTCACCCTCTCTCTCTGCCCATCCCCCACTCATTCTCTCTCTCTCTCTCTCTCTCTCTCTCAAAAAAAAAAACCAAAACCTTTAAAAAATAATAAAAATAATTAAATAAATTTTGAAAATTTCAAAAAATAAAGAACTGTAGAAATAAAGTCGCCCATTTCCTATATTTTACAGGTCAGAGAGTCAGACAGACTTGGACTATAAGCTGTTTAACTTAGGGCAGGTCACTTCACCTCTCTGAGCCTCAGCTTCCTTGTCTGTAATGTGGAGGTAATAGACATAAGGTGATTTATATTAAATTCTTAGTGCGTTGTCTGACATGCACAACATGCTCCATATATTTTTACTGTTCTTGTGATCACTATTTTCTCAGTTGAGGGGACTGAAGCCCAGAACAGGGAAGTGACTGGCCCAAGGTCACACAGCTTGTTGATGTTAGGATAAATATTAGGACTCAGATCTCTCTTAGTAGTCAAATATTCCTTATACTACCCCACTCATTTTATTCATTAGGAGCAGGTAATGTAAACTTCCTAGGCTTAGGAGAAATATTTTGGTTCATCCAAGTAGAAGAAGGGAGAAGAATGGCAAAGAAATGGGTGACATAAGAAAAGAAATCCTGGACCCAGAAAACAAAAGAGCAAGTGATGTATAGAGAACAAAGGAGAAACAACAATTACTAGAAATTTTAAGTAGCATTGTTGGAGCATTACCGTGTCCTGTGAATCACAGGACTGATCTCCATTCTTATTCCTTTACTCACCACAAACATTTCGATGAAATTGACGGGGTTTTCCTTTTTCTTGGGAATAGAGGTAGGGATGTGGTTCAGAATGCATGTGTGTTTCACAGAACGTTGTCACTGTGAATTCAGCTTCACTACACAATTTCTATGTGCAAAGCAAAGGACCCCTACAATTGAAGTTAGAATGGGAGCATGAATACTACCAGGACCTTAGGAATGATAGATTTTTAAAGGGTGATGGGTTGGAGGGAAACGTCATAGTAGAAGCTGTTGAGAAATTTTGAAAAAAAAAAATGTCTCAATAGTAAGGCTGTGTTGTCGTTAACTTGGTGTAGCTGCAGCACTAGGTAAGTACGACACTGAGTGTGATTGATTTGTTACATAAAAATATTCTTAAGAGTCAGAAATCTATGAGGGGTGCCCGGGTGGCTCAGCTGGTTGAGTGTCCGCCTTCGGCTCAGGTCATGATCTCACGGTTCGTGGGTTCGAGCCCCGCATCGAGCTCTGTGCTGATAACCCAGAGCCTGGAGCCTGCTTCGGATTCTGTGTCTCCCCCTCTCTCTGCCCCTCCCCAACTCATGCTCTGTTTCTCTCTGTCTCAAAAATAAACAAACATAAAAAAAATTTAAAAAAAAGAGATATCTATGGGAAAAGCACTCTGTCCATGTGCTAAGAGGAAAGGTTAATTTACAGTTGCCTAAACAAGAGATGATGTATTATTTCCTAAACCGTACTTCAGTTTAATCAGAGGACTACAATGTTAGCTGTTGCCACATCCGGGGAGTATTCAGAATATTCCAGGAGCTTCCTAAAAGGAGCAGGGCCATTTTGCTCAATTCATTACTGCATAGTGCTGGAAAGTCCGACTGGAATTACTGGCCCACCCAAAGGGATACATTAAGACTGTTACAGCTGTAATTACCACACAAAAGGGGTGTTCCGTGGTTATTTCATCCTTGAATCTTGAGTTTGCTGATTTCCCTCTCCTAAAAATAATGACATTTTATTTCAAGTAAAATCTATGGATAACAGCTGGATTGCTTATTCATTTGATAACTTTCACCTTCACAGGGCATCAGGTACTGTTTATACAGCGCTAGACATTGCAACAGGACAAGAGGTGAGTGCTAACATTCAATCCTGATTTTTTAATTGTCCTTTAATTCATATGAATCACATTTCTTCTTTGATAGCACCTATGTCTGATAAAATGGGTGGCACTGGGTTGACGTGGGAATCTATTTCATAGATGTCCAAAGTGTCTAAAGTGGATGGTTTACTCGTGATTGACCAAAGAAAAGGGGTATGGGTTTGTGGCACTGAGAAAGAGCCTAGTAAGATAAAGAATTTGTATGCCTTACTCTGTGTGCCATATATATATATGTATATATATATGTATATATATATACATATATATATATGGATGTGTGTGTTTAATGACTGTAACTCATTTGTGCATTTTAATCACCATTCAGGTGGCCATAAAGCAGATGAACCTTCAACAGCAGCCCAAAAAGGAATTAATTATTAATGAAATTCTGGTCATGAGGGAAAATAAGAACCCCAATATTGTTAATTATTTAGATAGGTAAGTGGTTTCCCTCATTGTGTACTTGTTTTCTTTTCTTGGCAAATTATTTTATTTAACATCTGTTCATTTAGCATCCGTTCTCCAAATACTTCTCAAATGCTAGAAAAACCTCGCGGATGCTGCAAAAGAGTAGAGTATCACATCTATTGCTAAATTTGCACCCACTTTTCTTTGTCCACCATCAAACATTTGAAGACACATTTTATGGTCTCGCTTCTAAGCATGAGCAGTTTGTGTAATTTCCTTTTGAGCATCGTGACTCCGTGTTGGCAGGAAATAGACTACTGCGTATAGAGGAGAGCTGCGGTGTTTTAAACACTTCATCAACTGTTTGGAGCCAGTGCAGTCTCTGGGTGTCTAAGTGAAGAGGGCTGGCTGTAATGGCCCCGCTTTAATGGGCGCTTTGTGATTAACTGACAGTGAGGTCTAGGGAATTGAGACTTTAATCTCAAACCTTTTTCCTAGACCAGGTAATTAATGTCTCTTTCATCAGTGGTATTAGCAGTGGGTTATAAATAGGCATTTAAAGACAGCGCTAACTCTTCACTTGTGGTTAACATCTGTCTCATTCAATTTCAGTAAGTGTTTGTTTAGCACCGCTGTGCTGTGTACTCTGGGGGGATATAAAGGAAGTAAGACTAGGTCTGCAACCTCAATGAGCTTAAAATCTTGCTTTCTGTGTTTTGTGCCAGGTGGACCGGTGGGAAAGAAAGAGGGGAAAAGGGAGATTAAAAAAAAAAAAAAAGGAGTCAAATTTTACAGGCGAAGCCTATGTTTCATAAAGTGCCATTTAGGGACTATCTGTAGCAGAGGGACTTCACTCTGCTTTTTTCATTTTGTCAAAATGGCATTTGTACAAAATGGAGATTTCTAGGATGCTTTCTGTTACTGATGAGGTAGAGCCTGTAATTTTCACATTTAATAGGCTCCCCAGGTGAATCTTATAGGCACTGCAGTTCGAGCACCACTGGATAGAAAGTCTTGCTTCTTATTGATGTCAAACTTAGAGCAGGACAGGATCAGTGGGCTCACTCCATTCTCCAAAATTTCTCTCTCGCTGAGTTGGGGCGGGGAGGGGAAGAGAGACCCAATCATCCTGCTACTGTGCCTTCAGATGACTCCAGATGTTTTGAATTTTGTCCAAATTGTAGGGCTCTGGTGACCTTCCTCCCCATGTTTGATCATCTGCGCGTGCTCCTCAATAGGTGCCTAAAGAAATTGGGCATGTTGCCCCTGATTTCTGCTGGAGGATTGAGACCTCAGCACGGTAAATCCATTGTGAACAGGAGTCTTTTTGATTCAGAAACTGCTTGAAAAGAGTTCAGTAATTAATCCAGTAGCCTCAAAATCAATGCTGAGATCTGAATGCATATCTTGCAACTCTGTATACCATGGGCCAGTTCAGTCCAAGAAGTCAACATTATGGCATATGATATAACATAGTGGCTATTCACTGATCCTGTTTATTGAAAGTAGCTTTTATAGTGGAATGACTGACAGTAGTCAGTCACCAGAGGCCTCCTTGCTCTTTTCCTCCCTCCATGGTGTGCAGTTATATCTGATGATCCTTTGACTTTCATGCATATTCTCTAATGCTAAGGAATATCTCATCACCGTCATGGATATTTTCCTCTTGTTATATAATATGGCCAAATGCAGACATTAATTGTAAATTACCTTAATGGGGATATAAAAGAGTCCCCACTTCCTTAGACCTGAGTCAAAGTCTTTTTATTCTCTTCTTATAGCTACTTAGTGGGTGATGAACTATGGGTGGTCATGGAATACTTGGCTGGCGGCTCTTTGACTGATGTGGTCACCGAGACCTGTATGGATGAAGGCCAGATAGCAGCTGTGTGCAGAGAGGTAAGAAAATAGAGCGTTTCTAGCAGATGACAACACTAAAACCGGCAGTCCTTTTTCTCTGATTATCCAGAATGTGTAGAACATCAGAGCAATGATCGCGTGTCTTTTCTATGGAAAAAAATTGGAGAGCCTAACTTCAATTTAAATCCTTTCCTAATCGCACTTTCCTACCCTCCCTTCCCAGCCTGTTGTATATTCTGGTCATTTTGCTATGGCTCTTTTGAACTCTGTTATGCCATTTGCAAGGTGAATGCTCGGCCTGCATGTTGTAGTCTCGATGAACACGGAAAACAGCAATGGTGGCACGGAAGTTTTTTCACATTTGGGGGAATTTTTACACGCTGATGATTTTGTCCTGCACGCACAACGTGAGCCACGTGAATTACAAACCACTATAATCCCATCATTCTCGAGAAAGCAATTTAAGCAAGGTCCTCCCTCAGCCCAGACAGTCGTTGCTTTCACAGTCCAATTTGGACATCCCTCACCCCCCTCCAGGGGGCCTGAGTCTGCCTCTTTTCCAATAACGGTGTCATATCCCTGGTTTTGAGCTAAACGGAGGACATGTTTTCTTATATTTTTTTCAATATTTAAAAACACACCCCTCTCTGGAGTCTCATCCGGGGCATTACCCTCCACCCCATTCATTGTGGTGAGGTTTTCTCTAGACACAAATAGGAACTCTGACCCACTGCTGCAACTTGAAAACCAATGGTGGGAACACAAAACCAAGTAATTTCAGCCAGTCTTTGCTTGTGTTTTATTTTAAATGGTTTGCTCAAATTTCCTCCTCCCTTGCTCTCCTCCCATCTGCCTTTCCTCCTCCCCAAGGATGTACGCATATCCACCAAACACATGTACTTTCTATTCATGCAGTGAAGCAAGCTTCTAATACTTAGGAGAATATTCTACCCTGAGTCTACGGTTTCCATGTTGCATGATGCAAAGCCATTTCCAAGCAAGTAACTGTAGCCACTTCATAGACTAGAAGTGGTTCCCAACCATGGCTGTCCATCAGAGGTAGCTTGGGGCACTCGTTTTAAAGGCAGATTCCTGGGTCCCACTTCAGGCCTACTGAATTAAATACCGTGGATACAGAAGCTTAGTACACCTGTATAAGACCAAGCTGAATCCGTACCCTCCAGATACTAGGTCAAAGTATGACTATTAATTGGTTAGTTTGGCTGACTCAGAAGCTTTTATAATGTATTCTGCTAAGTTACAGCATTGATGTAAACAGGAATGTGATTTCAAAATGATAATACAATAGTAATCTATTTGACTTGACAATGCAAAAGTATGCCTTTGCCCCAAGTATATCTAGAAACAAAATGTAAATTGTTTTAAATTCTTTGCGATATAATCAGAACTTTTTTTTTTTTTTTCTGATTCAATAGTGCCTCCAAGCTTTGGATTTCTTGCACTCAAACCAAGTGATCCATAGAGACATAAAGAGTGACAATATCCTTCTTGGGATGGATGGCTCTGTTAAATTGAGTAGGTATTTTGGTTCAGATGGTGTTTGAAAGAATATTGGAGGATTTCTGCTCATTTACTGTCTATCTTGAGACGAAAATGGCTATTGAAGGTGATTGGTTTAAAGGCATTTAGAGCCCAGTTTGAAGTAAAGAATTTTTTCTAATTCTGTGTTCCTGTAGATCGTGGCCAGATTCTGAGGGGTTAACATTTCAGAATTTCTAGTGACTTCTATCTGCTGGATTATAAATACCTAAATAGAAAACTGAAAGATTCTATAAGTTAAAAGGAACAGTAATGGGGAGGGAACCAGACTGAGGTCTAGGAAAAATGACATCACATTCATAAGTTATTTCAGACCCTTTTAAAATCAGGGCCACTGGAGAGATCAGGTAATAATAGATATGAGCTAGGGAGTTGTGGAAAGCTCAGTGTCGAACAGAAGAAGGTACAGCCATATCTGAAAGTGATCTATTGTTAAAAAAAAAATAAGAAGAATTTGGGGCACCTGGCTGGCCCAGTCATTTGGGCGTCTGACTTGATTTCAGCTCAGGTCATAATCTTATGGTCATGGGATCGAGCCCCTTGTTGGGCTCCGTGCTGAGCCTGCTTGGGATTTGCTCTCTCCCTCTCTCTCTGCCCCTCCCCTGCTCATGCTCTCTCTCTCTCTCAAAATAAATAAACATTAAAAAAAAAAAAAACAGAGGAATTTGACTTGATTTTAACGGACTTTCCTTCTCTGCAGCTGATTTTGGGTTCTGCGCCCAGATCACCCCTGAGCAAAGTAAACGAAGTACTATGGTGGGAACTCCCTATTGGATGGCACCTGAGGTGGTGACTCGAAAAGCTTACGGTCCGAAAGTTGATATCTGGTCTCTGGGGATTATGGCAATCGAAATGGTGGAAGGTGAACCCCCTTACCTTAATGAAAATCCACTCAGGGTAAGTAAAATGAAAACATAGGTAATTCAGCCCCAGGAAAGGGGCCAAATGTCATTCCTTGTCTCCACCAAAAGTGCCCAGAACAGGCCCTTCCCTGAGACGAGTGACACAGAAGCTCCAAGTTCTACTTCGCAAAATTACTGTGAGCTCATGTCAGTATCTCTTAAGGTGTCTCCGCGGTTTTTCCAGGTGCTTTGATATCAGGATTTCTAACGGCAGGGGTCTATAAAATTCTTTAGTATCGCTTTCTACTGTTAAAAAAAAAACATAGCTAAAAAAAAAAGTGAGATGTGGGAAGAAAAGTATTTTTTATCACATGCCATGGTTAAATGATCTATCTAGGAAACACTTGTTTTACAATCACGTTAACAAAGTGAATAAACGCATTTCCAGAACACCTATAATTTTTAAATTAGATTTTGTCTCATTGTCAGTAATGATTTATTGAGCAGCCGCAGCTGGGTGGGTATCGAATGGAACACGAGAGAGACACTGTGCCAGCCTGGTGGAAGCACAAATTTAATTAGACTGTCTAGTAGAAAATTAATGGAGATAGTTTGTGTTGGGTAACTCAGTTTGCTACTGCAGAAGCAGGTTTGGTTCTCTTGTGGTCTGGTTACCTCTGGAAAGAGAAAAGCCCCGTTTCACAGCCTAACACCATCTTTCTTCAGAGATAAGCCATGGATCACGAGAGTGAAGGGCAAAGGAGCAGGAACGAAACGCCCACTCAGCCCTGAAGTGAGCCAGCAACTATTTTGTTGTGTAGAGGCTAAGGGAGAGCCAGAAGCTGTGTTACATATTTAAAGGGGATCCCGCTTTTGAAAAAGGAAATGCGCACACATTCAGATTCTACTCTCAAAACACAAATAGGGTGCCAGCGCCAAAGGCATCCTGTGTATTGTTTACACCATTACCACTGAGTCTAAAATCGAATTTGGTCCTTGGTATAAACAAATTGTCCTCGGTAAATGGTTCGGCGTCTACGTGTTAAGCTGATACAATCCATCTTCAAGCCACATATACGTGGCTTTCTGGATATGTAAAGCAACCTACAAACTAATTGTCTAGTTGTTTTCACATTGAACCTTTTGTAGTTGGGAGCTGTGTTCCCGCGAATGGAGAGGGGGACAGCCTCCTCCTCGTCCCCTCCTAATTCCTCTCTGGCACTTGGCCTCTTGTCCAGTCCCTGCACTGATTAGAAAACAACAGATAGGAGCAAATGCCCTAATGAATGCTACGGGCTATTGCTCTGGTCTCATGAAACAATCTGGAAGTGAGATGTGCACATTGATTAGCTGCCTGCGGGGCTGAGTGGAAAAGAAGGGGCATTTTCCCACCGTTTGTGGGTCAGCCCTCCATGAATTTAATCAAGCCCACCCCTGACCTATGGACCAGCGCATCAGGATAATTACTTGGGCTTATCCTTATTGTTTAACCACCTTTGCCCATTAAGAAATAGCAGTGAAAGAACACATCAGGCCTCTTGTTTCCATGGATTTCCTCCACTAAGTCTTCGGAGTTTGGAGGCACTAAACGGATTACGGCTATTTTGCTTTCTGCCTTCTAATGAGTAATTTACAACCTGCAAAATTTAAGGATTAAATAAATGGTGCTGTAAAGCAACTGGTCTCGGTAATGCATTTATTACCTTCCTCAGTTCCCCGATTACAATTGATCGCTCTTTAGCTAGGCTGTTAATTGTTAGAAAAAAGGAAACAAGTTTTAATCTTTATAGGCATCTTCCAGCCTAGGATTAGAACTCATAATGAACAGCTTGTCTCTTAGAATCCACAGCCTTGTATCTAAACAAGTACTTTCAGATTAACAAGCCACCAGGTTCAGGAAGCCTACATTAAGGCCATAACAAAGACTTGTCAGAAAGACCACCCTGTTGAATTCCACTGATAAGGATTTAGTCTAACTTTGCTCATTACTCTCCGTGTGTGATCAACCCCCAATGACTCAATCAATCAACAGGTCCGTATTGAGCCAGTGCTCTCTCTCTCTCTCTCTCTCTCTCTCTCTCTCTGCTAGGTGCCACAAGTGTTTTTTGAGTTTTGATTTTAAATATGTTGCCCTCGTGTTTGCTTAGAGAAAACACAAGGACTTGGGATGTATGCCCTTATTTGGGATTTGCAAAATGTGGTCTCCAAAACCATAGAGAGATTGGAGAGGAAAAGACATAACATGAGCCTGTAAGAAACCTGTATTTTCTTGGGTCCTGGTGACCAGGCTATGTGTGGGGAATTGCAGAATTACAGAGCTTTGGGAGAGGTATGAAAGAGAGGTAGATTAGTCCTTCTTTCTTTGAAATCCTTCCCATACTACCACCCACCCACCCCTTTGGGCTTTGAGGAGGAAAGAAGGAAAGAAGTGGAAGGAGGCAGCGTGGTAGAGGGTCGCACATCATAGTGACAGTTTTGGCCCGTGTAGTCAGGTGGATCTGGGTGTGCCCTGCCTCCACAACCTAGAACCTCTATAACTTTCAACAAGTCACTTAAAACCTTTGTAACCCTGTTTCCTTTGCATAAAATGGGGGTAATACCTGTCTGGCAGAGGTAGCGTGAGCACTAAATAAAATAATGCATGCAAATCACCTAGCACAGTGTCTAGCTCATTGTAGGAAATACATATATATGTATATTGTCTTCCAGTTTAGACAGGGTTCTGTAAAGCTCTGCCACAGAGCTTTGGATTCAGTTTAGTCCTTGGCGTGGGAACCTGACATCACTGGTTCTTAAAGCTCCTTAGAGAGATAGATTTATTATACAAATAGAAAAGTCAGAAAGGAAAAAGAAAGGATCCTTAGAGTGCTTTTTACACATTCATAAATGGAAATTGGATTCCCCATTTCTGCAAAAACTTCCCCTTCACAGTAGCTATACTCCGGTCCCCGCAAAAAGTAGACGGTTCTGCAGAGCTCAGTAAAATTACAATGAACAGGTAACACAAGAGAGGTTCAAGGTGAAGACTGGGGCTGTACATTTGGGGGCTGCTTGCCTTTTGTTGTGGTTTTGTGCGTGTGTCTCTATTGGGTCAGTTACAACCGAGCAAGCTCTTTGTGAATGCTGCCAGTTAACATATCACTGATGCAAGGAATCAGCTACTTCCCCCCGCCCCTAGTTATAAAGTGGTTGGAATTGTTTGAATGTAATTCACTCCGTACTAACTGACCCAGTTTGCTCATAAAATGAGTTTTAAAGGTCGTAGAATTATTTACTGATGTTATGAGGTTGGTACCCTTCCAGAGACAGAGAGGAGACAAGCTTCTTACCGTCCCCCACTGCCTGAAGTCTTTGCGCTCAACATAATTGGCCTTGAACATGTTGTTCTGTGACCCATGGACATTTTTAGTGCAGTCTCCAGTAATAAAGTGCCTCGTTTCTTCTGTTTGCCAAAGCGACGGGATAAAATCGAACTTCGCCTGTGGATATGCCAATCAGTGTTGGTGTTCTGCTCATCTCCCCAACTTTTTTTGTGAATTGGAGATATGTGGTCTAAAACCTGTGGTCACAGTGACCCGCTTCTAAATAAAGAGGGGCGATCATTTCCATAAAACGGATCTTTTGCTTGTTGTTCTCAGCCCCAAAAGAGTACCCCTGTATGAACTTTGCATTCACATGTAATTGGGCTGTTCTTATCAATGAGTTTTGATGGAATTTGGTATTTGTGAAATGTCCCAGTGACATCCGGTTGAGGTCCCTAGTGGACTGTGGGCACATCCCTTTTTTACATGTGATTTTCCAAACCTTTATCCTAGTCGAAATGAACTTGAAATGTTGTCTTTCTACCCTTGCTTCAAGCGTCTGTGACACAGTAGCAAGCATTGGATATTTGGAAGGCTGTTACTGGTATTAATAAGGGACGTCTGAATGCTAAAAACAGTATATAATGTAGGATGCGAACCACTGACCCCATACCAGTGGATCTGCCCCGTGGTTGTGCACTGGAATCACCTAAGGAGCCTTAAGAACCAGTGATGTCGGGTTCCCACAGCAAGGACTAAACCGAATCCAAAGCTCTGTGGCAGAGCTTTATAGAACCCTGTCTGAACTGGAAAACAGTTCTTCGCCAGCCCTGTTTGAGCATGATTCTTCAACCAGAAAAGACCATACTGTTATTCTGTACACATTTCTCCGTTTCCCCTAAAAAAAATAAAATACCGTGAGTAACTCTGTCAGAGCCCTGTTGAAAAATCCCTTTGCACTTTATGGCATTTTCTGATTTCCCAGTCCAGTGGCACTATTAGAAAAAGGAATGACCTTAGCTCAGCATATACGTCCATGATACGCCATTTCTTTTTCAATTTTACTGATCCCAAAAAACAGAGTTTATCATGACGACGTGCTAGCTGCTGAGTACATTATTTATTATTTATCATCGGTGATAACAAAGCTATCAGTCTGACTGCTCACGATTAGGAGTGCATGACCCGGATGGCCAGAGAGAAGGGAGGGCATGGATCAAAAATCGGTCCTATTGCGTACCCTACGAGGACGACGAGGCTCCCTGTTCTCCCTTTCCCCGCACCTAAAGCACTGCGCTAATGTCAGTTACCCTTACCCTTTATTACAGCACTAGGGAAATTCTGGTTGGCTTGGATGTCTAGAGAAGAGAGTTAAGCAGGAGAAATCTCTAGCAACTGAAAAACAGCAACTAGGGGCCAACGTGCTTCTAGCTCCTCCAACCACTGGAACCTGTGCTGTGGATTGGAATGTCTGGCTTTGATGGCGCGTGCTCATTTGGAATTAAAGTCAGACATAAACTTCCTGAGCGCCGGAGAAGCAAGCATACTTTGCTAGCACTCAGTCAATATTGTTTTGAATGTATTTCAGGAAGAGCTGGGAGCATTCCCTTCTTTTTCCATAAACCACTGTGGAACAGCAAGGTTTGCTGATGGTTTGTTGACACTCCTACTCTGAAGGCAAACCTGTGCCTGAAAGGAGGGGCGAGTTGGGACCAACTGCAACTAAAATAATTATAGAACGGTAACAGGGTTTCTTTTTAATCAGTAAAAAAAAAAAAAAAAAAATACTGCCTGTCAAAGGATAGACAGCTCTTAAGAATCATTGGTTGTCAGGAATTTAGCACAGGAAAATGGGACCTAGCCATAGGAAAGCTGCAACTCTCATTTAGATTGTAATTCAGAAGCAGACGGCTCAGACTGGTGAGTTATGACCCGGAAGACAGCCAAAGAAGAAATTGATTCCACAGCACGCGAAAATCTGAGACTCTGACCAGGCAAAGAGGAGGGAAAGGAAGATCAAAAATGCAGTGACCGGGGACTTACTGTTGACCGAGACGGATAGGCCCTTATCCTGATATCACCTTATCATTCCTTGGTATCCTTAAAGCATGACTTGGGAATAAGCCAAGGATGCATATGCCTGTTGCCCGAATAGCTACCAGACCCATAACGAAGCAGTTAAGTCCCTCGAAATCAGAGCCCATCCTAAACAGACAAATCACGGAGTGTGCTGATGGGCTTTTGCCTAGTGAAATGCCCACTGGCATGTTTTATCCTGTGGCGTTTTCAGTCTGTGTGTTTGCCGATGAAACATAACGTCACTGAGAAAATCTGGGTTTTCTTGACTACTAAAGATGATTTCTAACTTTTGTCACCATTTTGAAACATACCTTTGTCAACCCGGTTGCGACATCATTTCAGAAGACCCTTTGCATCCTGATAAAAGGATGCTCTGAGATGTCTTACGTGAGATTCTCAGCAGAGAGAGTTTAACTTGATGAAGGCAGTCTTACCTCTGTAGCTGGGAGAGGCAAAGTGCTAACATTGTCAGGAACAAGCTGATCTTTTTGCCGCTTCTTCTGCTTCCTTCCTTCTGTTCCTTCCTTCCCTCTTTCCTTCCCACCTTCCTTCCTTAATTCCTTCCTTCCTTCCCTAACTTTTCCTCCTCCTCCTCTTCCTCTTCTTTCTCCTCTTCCTCCTCCTCCTCCTTCTCCTCCTCCCTCTCCCTCTCCCTCTCCCTCTCCCTCTCCTTCTCCTTCTCCTCCTTCTCCTTCTGATTCTCTTCCACCCTCTCTTCCTCTTCCACCTCCTCCTTCTGTCAGGAATCGTCCCAGTGCTTAGATGGCAAAATTCATCATCACCTTTCTTCCACGAGTGGCCAATAAATGTGAGAGGATGAGACAAAGAGCTTTCTATTGTCTCTACCACTTGTCTACATTATGCGAATTGAAGAGTGAATTCTCTTCCCAGGTGTGCCAGTCAGGAAGTCCATGACCTTGCACAGGTTACTTCTTCCTTGGCCTCCATCTTCTTGTCACTTCAAAGAAGTGGAGCTTGATGAGATTACTGGTTGCCAGGGGACTTCACAAGGCCCTAGAATTCTACGGAGCTCCTTAGGCTTAAAGGGCCCAAGGGAGAGGTCACATGGCTCTTGATTCCACCAGAACAGTCCTCTTTAATTGTTTTTCTGTATTGGGCTTCCACATGAGCGGTACCTAAGGAAAAGGAGAAACTCATGAGTCTCTGACTCTGATTCTGTGTTCTTGAGCTGTAGGTAGGCTACAGCCTTCCCTGACGGCTGGAAGAGCCATGGTTTGGGTGTGTGTTGTCTTTAGGACTGCTTCCAGAGGAGTGACCTTCAGGAAGCAGCTCGGAGATGTCTCTCTCATCACCTCCTGACTAAATCTGTATCCCGTAAAGAGGGAAGATCCCCCTTCTCCTACCAAGCAAAGATACTTGACCATGTTGGGAGTGAAAGAAGGCTGCATGTAGGGCCACACAGCCCGCTCTGACAGGACTCTTGGGGAGAAGCCGGGAAACAACACTGCAGTGATAGAGCTACCATAGGGATCCATAGGCTGCACTCTGGGGCATGAAGGGAAGAATCATATGCTACCGTGTACAGAGCTGGTCAGCTGACCGACTGCTTACAAAGTAGAAGTCGCAACCAATTGATGTGAGCAACATAATGCATGTTTCACAGATCATGCTGTGGTTGGCTGTTTTGAACCCAATACAGTAATTTGGGTGAAAAGCCCAGAAGAATCGGGGAGTTAGTGCCCTACCTCCTCTAATGTTCTAAAATGAGACATGAAAAATGTGTCGTGTTCAATGGCACCTTAGAACCAGAAAGCAGGTGCGGGTTGAAGCGAAAATGGGAGGTGAAGAAGCCCATACACTAAAACTACAGGCAGTGCTTTGAGAAATTGTATGCAAGAAGACCAGAGAGATAGGGCAGTAGCAGAATGGGACTGAGGATCGGGTCCCTTTGGCCTCCCTGATTCTTTAGCTTCTATCTTCATTTCTCTTCCTCTAGGTTCCATCAGCCACCCTTCTCTCCCCATTGTCATTTGGCCCCTGTCCTTGCCCTGTGATCATCTGCTCCTTCTGCTTCCCCCAGCTTTTCTCCTCCACCTCCTGTCCCATTTTGCTTTGCCTCTTCTCCGTGCCTCTGCCTACCCTCATCCCCACTTCCAGATCCCCTCTGGTTCTCAATCCTGGGTTGCCACTTGGGCTGCCCTGGGGTTTCGTTGTGAACACACATAGCCTGCTCCGTGTTTCTTGACAAGCACTATTAATCCTGAGAGATTAGAACGAGCACACCCATTGTTGGAGTCATCTGGTCTTTATTTTCTAGCAGTGGCCAGTCCTTTATGCTCGAAAGGAGCACTCTAAAACTAGACCGACACCTAATCAGTCACTGGTACCTAATTACTTTTTGCCATCAACCTGTAAGAGGATCGATCTGTAATAGGTTCCTTTTGAATGACTTTTAGGGATTAAACAAAAACAAGCACCGTCCCCCCCAACCCCATGATGTGGTGACAGATGAGAACCACTATGGAAGACAAGTAGGGAACAGAATGACACCACACTGCATACTCAGCGATCACGCTGGACCGTTGGGATAAACAAGTCAACGTATGGAAGAAAACGTTAGGTGTACTATAGTAATTTCTTACTGCATATTTTGGCCCATTCGTTTTCTTCTTAGAAAGGAACATTAGGGCCTCTCATGACATCCATAAACACATCAGAGGTAGCAGTACACTCTGGCCTTTGACCTCTGAAATCCCAGGTAATGAGTAAACTAAGCCATGAGGTGTCAAGTCACTCGTTGCCAAATAACTCTCATAAAACACTCAAGGGTAGTTGGAAAGCCTAAGATGAGGGAGGAACCAGGACAGCAGGAGACTGCAGAGTACAGAGCTGCTTATAAACTCTCAACATACACATAGACACTGGAGAATACAGTGTGAAACCCTCTAACTGGTGACCTTTGTTCCCCATTTCCAAACAAGTGGAGAACGAACGATTGACCTCATGAGTGTCCGTTTCCTCTGTAGAGGTAAAGGCGAACTTTTCAGTGTGCCTCATTCCTTTTAAATGTTTATTTATTTTTGAGAGGGAGAGGGAAGGACAGAGAAGGAGCGAGACAGAGGATCTGAAGCAGGCTCTGTGCTGATAGCAGAGAGCCTGATGCCTGCTCCACCCTCAGGAACCGTGAGATCATGACCTGAGCCAAAGTCGGGCATTTAACCCACTGAGGCACCCAGGCGCCCCAGTGTGCCTCATTTCTTGAGGAGCCCTTGTGTGCCTCTGCTAGGAGAATTCCTACCTCAGAGACTGCAAACAGTGTGAGGTGTTATTTGCAGTGGTCAAGAGCAAGAACTCTGGACTCACACTCCCTCGATTCAAACATTGACTTCCTCGTTGCTAGTTGTGCGATACTGGACAAGCTAAATTAGTCCCACAGGCCTCAGTTCCTTCATCTGTCCCCGGGGGATCATAATCGAGTCTACCTCAGTGGGTTGTTGTGTGGATTAGGTCACCTAATAGTAATCACTGAATAAATGTTAGCTAGCTATTAAGACTTTCCATGGACATAGTATTTATAGAGATATTGAGACACAGATGAATAGCCTTCTTGGTCTTAGAGTTCAGTTACATTGTTTTGTTAAATAGATTTTTATTGGCTAGGTTGGGAGCCTTTTCACCATGTATAACACGATTTCCGTGGGAAAATGTGTTTTGTGTCCCAGATAGTCAACTTAGAAAGAAATGTTTGTACCACACCCAATCGTCTTTGTAAATTGAGCCTTTGTATCGGTGCCGGAGCCTTTCATGGTTACTAACACATTGCCATGTAAGTCCCCTGGTTTGTTTTCTAACATCTTAATCTAAACTTTATAAAGTGTTATAATGAACTGAAGTCACAAACTGAAGCTTTTTAATTAAATGGTTAGTCCTGTTGTGAAACTGCCTTAATGAAAATTTATTGGGTACATATGGATTGTTTGGGGGCCTCTTTGGAGAAATGTGGTAACTTCTAAGATGACTGCATTGATCTTTTTTAACCGAGGAAATTGCCAATAAGGTAAATTGAATTATTCCTTCAACTGGGTAGAGTAGTTTTCTCTGAGTACTTAGGAAAATTTTAGATGCACATTGGAGTCAGTGAAAACTGTGGTGTTTGTGTGTTATTGCCAAGAGACTTTAGAGTTATTATATTTTTTAATTTTTTTAAGTTTATTTATTTATTTAGAGAGAGCATAAGTGGGGGAGGGACAGAGGAAGAGAGAGAGAGAGTGAATCCCAAGCAGGCTCTGCACTGTCAGCACAGAGCCCGACATGGGGCTTGAACCCATGAACCACAAGATAATGACCCAAGCGGAAATCAAGAGTCAGCCACTTAACCAACTGTGCCACCCCGGCGCCCCTAGAGTTATTATGAAGAATTCCAGAATATCAGAAACTTCTAGGTAATGTGTATATCAAGATCACCATGAAGGAAGCCACCATTTTATGCCCCGAGGTTGTCCTTCTAACTTTACAAACAAGGTCAGTAGGTCATAGGGCCTGCATTGCCCCACCTGAGGAATCAAACAGACCTTGCATAATGATGTAGCAAAAGACTAATCAAGACTGCCTTCTCTGTTCAGTCAGAGAAGACTACATTTCAGAACTATGTTTCAAGTTCCAGAGACCATCATCTTCTCCCCTTCCTGTCTGGCTTTGCCCATGCAGCAGATTACCATGTTATGGCCATCTTTTTCCAGTTTTCGCTCCCTTCGATGCCATCCCTTTCCAGAGCTCTTTTCCTCCTCCCACACCGAGGACCAGGTCATCAGAAGTTACCACATGCCAGGCCTGTGCGACTCAGAAAAGGCGCTTTGGTCATTCTCTGTGTATCTTCTCATATGTTGAATGATTCACTTAAGTTCTGAGCTTTAATACCTCGTGTATCCAAGTCTGTTAGAGTCCCAGCACAATTAGGTGTGTTCATACATTTTGGCTCTCCTTTTATTCGGCAACGAACACATTTCCTGGGCACCTGTTTGAGGCTAACTCTGTCTGCAGGGTAACCAGTTATCCCGGTTTGCTAGGGTACTGAAACCCAAAACAGTCTGCAGAAAACCAAGGTGGCTGAGGGAGAAGGCTTGAAAGACGAAATGCCATGTGAAATAGAGCCTCAGCAGCAAGCGGAAGTTCACCAGGCGCTTATGAGAAACGGGGCTAGCATTTTAAGCAGATATTAAAGAGCATTTCTTATTCAGAGTTCAGTGAACAGACTGGCTTGAATGGTATGTGAGCTTTGGCCAGTGTGTGTACATATGTGGGGGTGGGGGAAGAAGGGCTCTCGGGTAAGAAGAGAACACACTGAGGACCACAAAGACCACGGGGGCCCAATCATGGAGGACCGTCTGTGCCATGCCATGGATCCTGGGGACCAGTGGTTTTCAAAAGACGGTAGCGAGCCCTTGGTTCAAATGAAACCTTGCTTGGAAGCATAAAGAAATAGAGAAAAAAGAAATATTTCTCTGATTGAAACAGATATGTGTGGGTGCAGGCTCCTAGAGCCTTCACATGTATCTCCCTGTCCCGCCTCTTTGGAGGACTATTTTGGGGAGTACAGTTTGAAAACCACATATGTGGACCACGGAGGAGCCAACAAAGATTTTTTTCTAACAGCCAGCTCATTTTTTTCTGAGTTTTCACTAGCTCAAGATAAAACCACACTGTGATCACTCATGCCGCGATCTATTTTCCCCAATCTTTCTTCATGTAAGACTTGACTTTGTTAGGGGGCGCCTGGGTGGCTCAGTCGGTTAGGCATTCAGACTTGGGCTCAGGTCGTGATCTCGCGGTTTGTGGGTTCGAGCCCCACATCGGGCTCTGTGCAGACAAGTCAGAGGCTGGAGCCTGCTTTGGATTCTGTTGTCTCCCTCTCTGTCTCCGTTCCTCCCCCACCTGCACTCTGTCTCTGTCTCTCTCTCAAAAAAAAAAAAAAAAAAAAAAAAAAAAAAAATTAAAAAAAATTTTTAACACACAAAAAAGAAAAAAAGACTTGACTTTGTTAGTAAAACCCTTTTTGCTGTGATTGTTGTATTGGTTGCAACTGTATTTGTCTCCCATTAGCAGAGCAGCGGGTAGCAATTTTCTTTTTACAAAGATAGTACCCAGCTTACACGCAGGACGTGTTCCAAAAGTTCATTTTTAAGTTAATTATTTGGAACTCAGAGTACATTTTCCCATAGAAGCAGCATTATGCGTAGTGAGTAGGTTCCCAGGCCATTCCACAAAGGCCAGTTTAGCCCATAATATAACTGAAAGTGTGGATTTTTGCAATGGAAATTAGTTGGATATAATACTGTTGCAATTAAAACGAAAACAATAGTTGAAAAAAAAACGTCTGGGTTTTTGTTTCCCTCAAGGGTTAGCACTTGATGAAAAGCAGGTTTAATCCTAGGAAGACAAAGAGAAATACATGAGGAGTTTTGTGTGAGTTTGGACGGCACAGCTTTGGAAATTTTTTTTTACATAATGTTTGGGACGGTTTCGTAAATAAGAAAAGCAGTCGTGTTCTTGTAGAAAATTTGGAAAGTTGAAAAATATGTTTGAAAAATTCAATCACCAGTAATCCTACCACCCAGAGAGAACATATTGGTGTGTTTCCTTTCAACCTTTTCCTGACTATGTGTATTTTCTAAATCAAGCCAGCAGCATTAACAGAGTGCATCCCACATGAACTGCTGTGCAGTCTTTAAAATGATATTTATAGGGGCACCCGGGTAGCTCAGTCACTTAAGCCTCGAACTTCCGCACAGGTCATTATCTTGTGGTCCGCATGTTCGAGCCCTGTGGCGGGCTCTGTGTTGACAGCCTGGAGCCTGCTTCGGATTCTGTGTCTCCCTCTCTCCCTGCCCTTCCCCCGCTCGTTCTCTCTCTCTGTCTCAACATCAAACATTTTTTAATAAAATGATATTTAGGAAGAAGTTTGTAAAACATCAAACAATATTTATGATCTAGTGTTTGAGTAAAAGGCATTCTTGCATCTGATACCTCGATTGGGGGCCAGGGTGTGTAAGGCTACCAACCAAGATCCCCAACCTTCAGTCCCACCGCCACCCCCACTCCCCACAACAGATACCAGAGTTCCTCCTTTTTCTAGAAATTCGGAAGAGGACGTGCGTTCTCTTTTAAGTGTGGTGAAGTTCATAGCACTGGCTCCTTATTCTGATTCCCTTTCAGATTCCTGAACTTTCTTCTCCCTTTCTCCGGTGTATCACCAACCCTACTCATGCTGCACAACCCTGATGAAGGCCATTTTGTAATTCATGAATAGAAAGAGGGGCACACGTTTCCTGAGGTAATGAGGCATGGACTAAAGAGAAGTGAGAAGGATTTGGGCAGAAGTGTATGTGTACTTGTAAGGCAGGAGATTATGTGGAGGAAACTGTATTGAGCCACAGTGGTCAAAGAAAGGTAGGGAAATGAAACCATGTAGCATGCAGGCAGACCTAGGGAGGGTGGAAAGGAAGAAAAGTGTGTGTGTGTGTGTGTGTGTGTGTGTGTGTGTGGGCATGTGTTTAGGACCTGGCTTGGCTCACAGAGCAGAAAAAGGCAAGCAAAGGACAGTGAGTGTAGCGGAATTGTGGCCAGCGGAAATAAGAAAGTTTTAGGAGGAGGCAGCAAATTGTAAGGTGCATGGTAAGCAATTTTCTCTGAATAAGGGAACAAAGATGGTTTGTGAGGACAGGTGCTTGAAGCACTAATCGTCCACGAACTAAAACACCCTGTTTGAACTCCATGTAATATATCTGCTGTGATCAAGCACCATTTGACTTCAGCCCAGTTGATGATTTCCTAAAAGCAGTTTACAAACACATTCCTTTTTCACACTATTTTATTTTATTTTGTTTTGTTTTATTTTATTAGTCAAGATTAGATTTGCAGCTGACTTGTATTTTGGCACGGAAGTCTCAATAGCTGCCCCTCTGCGTTTGCTGTTCATCAGTGAAGGAATTGAAAATCAGAAAGGATTGAGGGGTCGGGGGAAACAAGGTGTGGGTTTAGAGGGAGTTGTATTTCATGTGGCATTTTTTTAATGTACTGAGTGAGAAAGCAAAAGTTTCATTGCACTGTATAGAAACTTGTGCCATTTTAATTCTCGGTCATCACCATGTAAGGGAATCTCACTCTGTGGGATTCTGTGGCTCTCGTGTCTGGTGAACTTACAATTCAGAGATTCTGGGTTAAGGGGGCCACAAGTCCTTGGCTAGTGATTCTCAGTGTTGGCTACAAATTGGAGTCTCCTGGAGAGCTTAAAAAATCCCGATGCCTGTTCCACCCCCAAAGATTTTCACTTAATTGGTTTGGGGGTGAGAACTGGGCGTGGGGATCTTTTAAACCTCTCCAGGTGACTCCCATGTGCAAGCACTTCTGGGACCTTCTAGTTTAGCCCATTGCTTTAATTACCCGTGTGGGTTAAACCAGTTCTCAAAGTGTGGTGCTGGAACTAGCAGCTTCAGCATTTATAGGGAACTTGTTTGAATGCAAATTCTTTGGGCCCCCCTCCAGATTTACTGACTCAGAAACTCCGGGGGTGACCTAGGAATCTGTTTTAACAAGCCTTGTAGGTGATTCTGATGCATGCTGTCGGTTGACAGCCATTGAATTAAACAGTCCCTCTTAACCCATTCTCTTTTTTAATGTTTATTTATTTATTTTGAGAGAGAGACAGCACAAGCAGGGGAGGGGCAGAAAGACAGGGAGAGAGCATGCCAATCGGGCTCTGCGCTGTCAGTACATGGCCCGACTCAGGGCTTGATCCTATAAACCATGAGATCATGACCTGAGCTGAAGTCAAGAGTTAGATGCTCAACTGACTGAGCCACCAAGGCGTCCCCTAACCCTTTCTAAAGTACACTTGTGGAGGTTTCTAGGCAGGAGGAGAGATGTCTTTACCAGCTGATGAAAACTGGTCCAGGAAAGGACTTTTTTAAAAAAATTTTTTAATGTTTATTTATTGCTGAGAGAGAGAGAGAGAGAGAGAGACAGAGCACCAACGGGTGGTGGGGGGCAGAGAGAGAGGGAGACACAGAATCTGAAGCAGGCTCCAGGCTCTGAGCTGTCAGCACAGAGCCCAACGCGGGGCTCGAACCCACGGACCGCGAGATCGTGACCTGAGCCGAAGTCGGCGCTTAACCAACTAAGCCATTCACGTGTCCCCAGGAAAGGACTTTTATAGAAATACTTCTAATTATGTTAGGAGCCATGGTGGGCAAAGAAGAAAGAGATAAGGGGGGAAATTATTTGCCACGAAAGCCCAAGCAAGTTCAGGAGGGAGCATGTCTTCATCATAGTTAGGGGGTTGGTCACATAGGCAGACATAACCCTGGTGGCAATACCTGCAGGAAAACTCCTACTTATCCTTCAAAACCCTGTTCAGATGCCAACCTCCACTGTGAAGCTTCCTCTGAGCTCTAGGGTAAACTGCTTCCTCCTTGTATTTACACAACACTTGCTATCTCCCTCCTTTAGCTCTCGTCCCACTGTATTGTAGCTATTTATGTCTCTCTCCCTTACCAAATTGTGTGATCTTTGAAAGCAGGGCATTCTCATATTCATCTTTGGATATCCAGTGTCTAATACACTACCTGATACATACGTAGCGTTCTAGAATTGTTTGCTTACAGGAGGCATGAGGAACAACCACCTTTTTTTTTTTTTTTTTTTTTTTTTTGGCTGTCATGAGCCTTCAAAAGATGGGTTTACCTTTGTGAATTAATCAGGGACCCGGGTCCGGCTCTCTCCCTGAAGGCTAGGCCCTTGATTCTGTCAGCACACCATGAGTCAGTCGGTAGACGCCTCTCAGTGGTGGTGGCCTTACAGAACAAAGATCTCAGAAATATATTAGCGACTGATTATTTTACAGTAGGATCCATGATCGTCAGGTTCCAGGAGTACTAATGCCAAGTTTTCTCATATTTTCTCTTATTAGACGTAGACTTTCACAGGAAATCTAATTGAAATGTACAGGGATACATCTGCCATAGGGCAGAAGTACTGGAGTCCATGGGTCTCACCGGTTACTTCGCATTGAGGCCCTACCATCTCTGTGGTTCTTCGTGCTTCTCTAATTCTGTAATGTACTCTGTTCATCCCTGGGATGCTCACAAATATTCTTTTTCTGTAAGTTGATTTATTTATTTTTAGAGAGACAGCACGAGCGAGGGAGGGGCAGAGAGAGAGGGAAAGAGAGAGAATCACAAGCAGACTCCATGCTGTGAGCACAGAGCCCGACACGGGACTCAAACTCACGAAATCGGGAGACCGTGACCTGAACTGAAACCAAGACTCAGATGCTTAATCGACTGAGCCACTCAGGCGCCCCTCACAAATATTCTTCAAACAAGATAAACACTGAGCAAATTGCAGTCACTTTTACAACAGTGCCTTCTGGAGGTTGTACCCAGGTCAACGTGATTGGGTGTGTGCGTGTTCCCCAAGTCTTTAGAGTCACGGTTTCCCAGGCAGCCCCTTGGCTTCATTTCCTAGGTGGTTAATCACACATTCATTATAACTGGATTTTTACTGAGTTAACTCTCTGAGGGACAACCTTTTAACCTTATTTCCAAATTTTGGGGGGTGGAGCCCCTCACTGTCACCTCAGTCACTGCCGAGAGGAGTGATTTCTAACTGGTAGAGAAACTTTGAAATACATGTCAGTGTCATGTTCTAAAATGGAATTTTTCAGACCGCGAGTATAAACTGGAAGAAGCTGGATTCGTACCTTCCGTGCCAACTCACGATCCTCATTTGTCAGTGCTGAATGGATCTTCCTGTTTTTTTCTTTGCTTTTCTTTTCTTTTTTAAATCTCTGTAGGCATTATACCTGATAGCCACTAATGGGACTCCAGAGCTCCAGAATCCTGAGAGACTGTCGGCTGTGTTCCGTGACTTTTTAAACCGCTGTCTTGAGATGGATGTGGACAGGAGGGGATCTGCCAAGGAGCTTTTGCAGGTGAAAATAAAACAGGACAATTACAAAGAGAGAGTCATTACATTGAGCTTCTCCATCTCAATGTGTGACAGTAAGGGAAGCCGTGTCAAGAGATGTCTAGTTCGAGTTGGGCCGTAGCCATTTGGTTTTAGACCACAGGCACAGAAATAGAGGCATGCATCTAATACATGATTGATTGGCATGTTGCCTTTCTTCTGAGAAGTTGGCACTTTAATCTGTAAATCTCTTTTGTTCTTCCTGGAGTCTTATTTTGCAAGGAACAGAAGAAAACTGTGAACCTCTGGGGTTGCCGTCTTGTTCTAAGCTTGACTGGTGCCCCTGGATGTTGTACGCAGGTGCCCTTGGCCAGAGGTAATTCTCTGCGTAACTATGCAGTTGTTTCCATGGCGCTCGCTACTCTAATACCTTACTGGTCAAAGCCCCTTGGCTGGTGATGGCAAATGGCAGGCACCTGCTTGCCTGGGTGAGTACCATCCAGTGATGAGTGCCTCTGTGACCACTTGCCCTTTTCAAGGCTCTCAGGGAATTAGCATAACCGATGGTCATTAGTACCAATTCCCTGCCACATTCTTTGCATACATTATCTCATTCAATTCTTAAAACAACTCCATACGGTAGGTGTTATTATCCTGTGTCACAGATGTAGAAATTGAGGCTGACACAGCCATCGAGTGGCAGAACTGGGATTTGAGCCCTGGATTGTCAGACTTTCCACCACACAAACCCACAAACCAGTTTAGAGAAAAAGACGTACTCCTATTGATGGAGGAACACATGCCCAGGACTACACATATACCTTCATCGCTGGGGACTGGGCCTCAGGGACACGTGTCAAGCCCCGTAATGTCAAAGAACAGTGACTACTTATTCTCTCTGTGACTTTGAACACTTAATCCAGTTAAACAAAAAGGTGCGGCCCTTGGTTATATTGTGTGTTAACCACAGACCAAGTTTGTTCTAGGCAAAGAAAGAAAGGAAAGGAAGGGAGGGAGGAAGGAAGGAAGGAAGGAAGGAAGGAAAGAAAGAGAAAGAAAGAAGAGAAAGAAAGAAAGAAAGAAAGAAAGAAAGAAAGAAAGAAAGAAAGA